>NW_027649893.1:0-355000 GCF_965287045.1 Carcharhinus amblyrhynchos
CCCCCGTTTCCCCCTCGCCCTGTCTAATGCGATTGTGTTCTCCGTTTCCCCCCTCGCCCTGTCTAATCCGATTGTGCTCTCCGTTTCCCCCTCGCCCTGTCTAATCCGATTGTGTTCTCCCGTTTCCCCCTCGCCCTGTCTAATCCGATTGTGTTCTCCGTTTCCCCCTCGCCCTGTCTAATCCGATTGTGTTCTCCGTTTCCCCCTCGCCCTGTCTAATCCGATTGTGCTCTCCGTTTCCCCTCGCCCTGTCTAATCCGATTGTGTTCTCCGTTTCCCCCTCGCCCTGTCTAATCCGATTGTGTTCTCCGTTTCCCCCCCCTCGCCCTGTCTAATCCAGATTGTGTTCTCCGTTTTCCCCCCCCTCGCCCTGTCTAATCCGATTGTGTTCTCCGTTTTCCCCCCTCGCCCTGTCTAATCCGTTGTGTTCTCCGTTTCCCCTCGCCCTGTCTAATCCGATTGTGTTCTCCGTTTCCCCCTCGCCCTGTCTAATCCGATTGTGTTCTCCGTTTCCCCCCCCTCGCCCTGTCTAATCCGATTGTGTTCTCCGTTTCCCCCTCGTCCTGTCTAATCCGATTGTGTTCTCCGTTTCCCCCCCCTCGTCCTGTCTAATCCGATTGTGTTCTCCGTTTCCCCCCCCCTCGTCCCTGTCTAATCCGATTGTGTTCTCCGTTTCCCCCTCGTCCTGTCTAATCCGATTGTGTTCTCCGTTCCCCCCCTCGTCCCTGTCTAATCCGATTGTGTTCTCCGTTTCCCCCCTCGTCCTGTCTAATCCGATTGTGTTCTCCGTTTCCCCCCTCGTCCTGTCTAATCCGATTGTGTTCTCCGTTTCCCCCCCCTCGTCCTGTCTAATCCGATTGTGTTCTCCGTTTCCCCCTCGCCCTGTCTAATCCGATTGTGTTCTCCGTTTCCCCCCCTCGCCCTGTCTAATCCGATTGTGTTCTCCGTTTCCCCCTCGCCCTGTCTAATCCGATTGTGTTCTCCGTTTCCCCCCCCTCGCCCTGTCTAATCCGATTGTGTTCTCCGTTTCCCCCCTCGCCCTGTCTAATCCGATTGTGCTCTCCGTTTCCCCCTCCTTGCCCTGTCTAATCCGATTGTGTTCTCCGTTTCCCCCTCGCCCTGTCTAATCCGATTGTGTTCTCCGTTTCCCCCTCGTCCCTGTCTAATCCGATTGTGTTCTCCGTTTCCCCCTCGCCCTGTCTAATCCGATTGTGTTCTCCGTTTCCCCCTCGCCCTGTCTAATCCGATTGTGTTCTCCGTTTCCCCTCGCCCTGTCTAATCCGATTGTGTTCTCCGTTTCCCCCCTCGCCCTGTCTAATCCGATTGTGTTCTCCGTTTCCCCCCTCGTCCTGTCTAATCCGATTGTGTTCTCCGTTTCCCCCTCGCCCTGTCTAATCCGATTGTGTTCTCCGTTTCCCCCTCGCCTGTCTAATCCGATTGTTTCTCCGTTTCCCCCCTCGCCCTGTCTAATCCGATTGTGTTCTCCGTTTTCCCCCCCCTCGCCCTGTCTAATCCGATTGTGTTCTCCGTTTTCCCCCCTCGCCCTGTCTAATCCGATTGTGTTCTCCGTTTCCCCCCCCTCGCCCTGTCTAATCCGATTGTGTTCTCCGTTTCCCCCCCTCGCCCTGTCTAATCCGATTGTGTTCTCCGTTTTCCCCCCCTCGCCCTGTCTAATCCGATTGTGTTCTCCGTTTCCCCCCTCGCCCTGTCTAATCCGATTGTGTTCTCCGTTTCCCCCTCGCCCTGTCTAATCCGATTGTGCTCTCCGTTTCCCCCCTCGCCCTGTCTAATCCGATTGTGTTCTCCGTTTCTCCCCCTCGCCCTGTCTAATCCGATTGTGTTCTCCGTTTCCCCCTCGCCCTGTCTAATCCGATTGTGTTCTCCGTTTCCCCCTCGTCCTGTCTAATCCGATTGTGTTCTCCGTTTCTCCCCCTCGCCCTGTCTAATGCGATTGTGTTCTCCGTTTCCCCCTCGCCCTGTCTAATCCGATTGTGCTCTCCGTTTCCCCTCGCCCTGTCTAATCCGATTGTGCTCTCCGTTTCCCCCTCGCCCTGTCTAATCCGATTGTGTTCTCCGTTTCCCCCTCGCCCTGTCTAATCCGATTGTGCTCTCCGTTTCCCCCTCGCCCTGTCTAATCCGATTGTGCTCTCCGTTTCCCCCTCGCCCTGTCTAATCCGATTGTGTTCTCCGTTTCCCCCTCGCCCTGTCTAATCCGATTGTGTTCTCCGTTTCTCCCCCCTCGCCCTGTCTAATCCGATTGTGTTCTCCGTTTCCCCCTCGCCCTGTCTAATCCGATTGTGCTCTCCGTTTCCCCTCGCCCTGTCTAATCCGATTGTGTTCTCCGTTTCCCCCTCGCCCTGTCTAATCCGATTGTGTTCTCCGTTTCTCCCCCCTCGCCCTGTCTAATCCGATTGTGTTCTCCGTTTCCCCCCCTCGCCCTGTCTAATCCGATTGTGTTCTCCGTTTCCCCCTCGCCCTGTCTAATCCGATTGTGCTCTCCGTTTCCCCCTCGCCCTGTCTAATCCGATTGTGCTCTCCGTTTCCCCTCGCCCTGTCTAATCCGATTGTGTTCTCCGTTTCCCCCTCGCCCTGTCTAATCCGATTGTGCTCTCCGTTTCCCCCTCGCCCTGTCTAATCCGATTGTGTTCTCCGTTTCCCCCTCGTCCTGTCTAATCCGATTGTGCTCTCCGTTTCCCCCTCGCCCTGTCTAATCCGATTGTGTTCTCCGTTTCCCCCTCGCCCTGTCTAATCCGATTGTGTTCTCCGTTTCCCCCTCGCCCTGTCTAATCCGATTGTGTTCTCCGTTTCCCCCCTCGTCCTGTCTAATCCGATTGTGTGTTCTCCGTTTCCCCCTCGCCCTGTCTAATCCGATTGTGTTCTCCGTTTCCCCCTTGCCCTGTCTAATCCGATTGTGTTCTCCGTTTCCCCCTCGCCCTGTCTAATGCGATTGTGTTCTCCGTTTCCCCCCTCCTTGCCCTGTCTAATCCGATTGTGTTCTCCGTTTCCCCCTCGCCCTGTCTAATCCGATTGTGCTCTCCGTTTCCCCCTCCTTGCCCTGTCTAATCCGATTGTGTTCTCCGTTTCCCCCCTCGCCCTGTCTAATCCGATTGTGTTCTCCGTTTCCCCCTCGCCCTGTCTAATCCGATTGTGTTCTCCGTTTCCCCCCCTCGCCCTGTCTAATCCGATTGTGTTCTCCGTTTCCCCCCCCTCGCCCTGTCTAATCCGATTGTGTTCTCCGTTTCCCCCTTGCCCTGTCTAATCCGATTGTGTTCTCCGTTTCCCCCCCCTCGCCCTGTCTAATCCGATTGTGTTCTCCGTTTCCCCCTCGCCCTGTCTAATCCGATTGTGTTCTCCGTTTCCCCCTCGCCCTGTCTAATCCGATTGTGTTCTCCGTTTCCCCCTCGCCCTGTCTAATGCGATTGTGTTCTCCGTTTCCCCCTCGCCCTGTCTAATGCGATTGTGTTCTCCGTTTCCCCCTCGCCCTGTCTAATCCGATTGTGTTCTCCGTTTCCCCCTTGCCCTGTCTAATCCGATTGTGTTCTCCGTTTCCCCCTTGCCCTGTCTAATGCGATTGTGTTCTCCGTTTCTCCCTCGCCCTGTCTAATCCGATTGTGTTCTCCGTTTCCCCCTCGCCCTGTCTAATCCGATTGTGTTCTCCGTTTCCCCCTCGCCCTGTCTAATCCGATTGTGTTCTCCGTTTCCCCCTCGCCCTGTCTAATCCGATTGTGTTCTCCGTTTCCCTCTCGCCCTGTCTAATCCGATTGTGCTCTCCGTTTCCCCCTCGCCCTGTCTAATCCGATTGTGTTCTCCGTTTCTCCCCCCTCGCCCTGTCTAATCCGATTGTGTCTCCGTTTCCCCCTCGCCCTGTCTAATCCGATTGTGTTCTCCGTTTCCCCCTCGTCCTGTCTAATCCGATTGTGTTCTCCGTTTCTCCCCCTCGCCCTGTCTAATGCGATTGTGTTCTCCGTTTCCCCCTCGCCCTGTCTAATCCGATTGTGCTCTCCGTTTCCCCCTCGCCCTGTCTAATCCGATTGTGCTCTCCGTTTCCCCTCGCCCTGTCTAATCCGATTGTGTTCTCCGTTTCCCCCTCGCCCTGTCTAATCCGATTGTGCTCTCCGTTTCCCCCTCGCCCTGTCTAATCCGATTGTGCTCTCCGTTTCCCCCTCGCCCTGTCTAATCCGATTGTGTTCTCCGTTTCCCCCTCGCCCTGTCTAATCCGATTGTGCTCTCCGTTTCCCCCTCGCCCTGTCTAATCCGATTGTGTTCTCCGTTTCCCCCTCGCCCTGTCTAATCCGATTGTGGTTCTCCGTTTCTCCCCCCTCGCCCTGTCTAATCCGATTGTGTTCTCCGTTTCCCCTCGCCCTGTCTAATCCGATTGTGCTCTCCGTTTCCCCCCCCTCGCCCTGTCTAATCCGATTGTGCTCTCCGTTTCCCCCTCGCCCTGTCTAATCCGATTGTGCTCTCCGTTTCCCCCTCGCCCTGTCTAATCCGATTGTGTTCTCCGTTCCCCCTCGCCCTGTCTAATCCGATTGTGCTCTCCGTTTCCCCTCGCCCTGTCTAATCGATTGTGTTCTCCGTTTCCCCCTCGTCCTGTCTAATCCGATTGTGCTCTCAGTTTCCCCCTCGCCCCTGTCTAATCCGATTGTGTTCTCCGTTTCCCCCTCGCCCTGTCTAATCCGATTGTGTTCTCCGTTTCCCCCTCGCCCTGTCTAATCCGATTGTGTTCTCCGTTTCCCCCTCGTCCTGTCTAATCCGATTGTGTTCTCCGTTTCCCCCTCGCCCTGTCTAATCCGATTGTGTTCTCCGTTTCCCCCTTGCCCTGTCTAATCCGATTGTGTTCTCCGTTTCCCCCTCGCCCTGTCTAATGCGATTGTGTTCTCCGTTTCCCCCTCCTTGCCCTGTCTAATCCGATTGTGTTCTCCGTTTCCCCCCTCGCCCTGTCTAATCCGATTGTGCTCTCCGTTTCCCCCTCCTTGCCCTGTCTAATCCGATTGTGTTCTCCGTTTCCCCCCTCGCCCTGTCTAATCCGATTGTGTTCTCCGTTTCCCCCCTCGCCCTGTCTAATCCGATTGTGTTCTCCGTTTCCCCCCCTCGCCCTGTCTAATCCGATTGTGTTCTCCGTTTCCCCCCCCTCGCCCTGTCTAATCCGATTGTGTTCTCCGTTTCCCCCCTCGCCCTGTCTAATCCGATTGTGCTCTCCGTTTCTCTCCTCGCTGCCCCCCAGGTGAAGGACTGCCTGCAGGTCGAGGCCGGGGTCCATTTCCAGGACAAGGTGGAGGCCAACGCCAAGTACCAGAGCTGCAAGGAGGCCAGCCAGAAGATGGAGGGCAAGCAGAGCTTCCACCAGGAGTACAAGGACCGGCTG
Source organism: Carcharhinus amblyrhynchos (assembly GCF_965287045.1). Lineage (NCBI taxonomy): Eukaryota > Metazoa > Chordata > Chondrichthyes > Carcharhiniformes > Carcharhinidae > Carcharhinus > Carcharhinus amblyrhynchos. Next base: position 5,366 of record NW_027649893.1, read on the forward strand.
AGCGAGATGGTGGGGGGCACAGGCCCAGGCGGGGCTGGACCTGCTCTTCTCCGAGGACCCCGGGGCCTTCTCCAGCTGGGTGGGCAGCCTGGCCTCCCAGCCGGGCGTCATCTACACGGTCCTGGAGCCCCTGCACCTGCTGGTCAGGCGCGGGGACCCCCGGCACGCCAACCTGCGCGCCTCCATCCGCCAGTACATCCTGCAGAGTGGGCAGGGCGGCAAACTGCTCGTCCCGGGCCTGCCCGCACGGGGCGCGGGCCGACCCCCGCCGCCCCTGCTCCTGCCGCTGCGCCGAGGACGCCCGCCAGGACAAGCAGTGCTGCCCCAAGGGCAGGGGCTGGGCCAAGCTGGGGGTGCTGGTCGACCGCGGGCGGGACCTCTGGGGCGACTACGGGAGCGCCACGGACGCCTACGTCAAGGCCTCCTACGGCCCCCTGCTGAGGGCCTCCACCGGGGTGGTCGCCAACGACAACAACCCCGTCTGGAACGTGACCCTCGACCTGGGCGACCTCCAGCTCCAGCCGGGGCTGGGCCTGCGGGTGGAGGTCTGGGACCGCGACAACGGCTACGACGACGACCTGCTGGGCTCCTGCGAGCAGCCCCTCACCGCCGGCCGCCACCCCCACGTCTGCTACTTCAGCTACGGCAGCCTGACCTTCCAGACGGTGCTGACCTGCGCCCCCCACTTGGGGGGCGCCACCTGCCGCGATTACGTGGCCCGCTCGGGGTGAGGCACCCTCTCGCGAACTCTGACCTCGCCTGTGCCCCCTCAATCCATCGCAAACGCACCTCAATCGTTTCCTCTCTCTCTCTCTCTCTCTCTCTCTCTTTGGAGGTCGAACATCTCAGGAGGGTCTGGTCAGCCAAATCTCCCAAGAGTTCACTCATTGCCAGACCCCTATCACTCCCCCCAAACTACTCAGCATGAGGAGAAGGGAGGGGGAGAAGAGGGGGCGGGGGGAGGCGGGAGCCTCAGGGGCAACTAAAACCCCCATTTAAACTCCCGGGCACATGTATCTCACTTTGCACCCCCCCCACCCCCCCAACAACCCCCACCCCCACCCCCAGCTTCGCTTCTCCACCAGGTGAGGAGTCGCAAATTTCACAGCCTCGTCCGCCGTTGGGTGCTGGGGATTCTGGTGGACGGGAGACGGACAGCGTCAGCTTCCACTCTCGCCCCTCCCACGTAACCCCCACCCCAGCTGCTCACCATCACCTCTTCAACCATCAATAATTCCCCTTTAGCTCCCCACCGCGGAGAGAGAGTCCCTGAAGGAGAGACTCCCTCTTTAACGGGGAGTCCCTGACGGAGAGACTCCCTCTTTAACAGGAGTCCCTGACGGAGAGACTCCCTCTTTAACGAGGGAGTCCCTGACAGGGAGACTCCCTCTTTAACAGGAGTCCCTGACGGAGAGACTCCCTCTTTAACGGGGGAGTCCCTGACAGAGAGACTCCCTTTTTAACGGGGGAGTCCCTGACAGAGAGACTCCCTCTTTAACAGGAGTCCCTGACGGAGAGACTCCCTCTTTAACGGGGGAGTCCCTGACGGAGAGACTCCCTCTTTAACGGGGGAGTCCCTGACAGAGAGAATCCCTCTTTAACGGGGGAGTCCCTGACAGAGAGACTCCCTCTTTAACGGGGGAGTCCCTGACAGAGAGACTCCCTCTTTAACGGGGGAGTCCCTGACGGAGAGACTCCCTCTTTAACGGGGGAGTCCCTGACAGAGAGACTCCCTTTTTAACGGGGGAGTCCCTGACAGAGAGACTCCCTCTTTAACAGGAGTCCCTGACGGAGAGACTCCCTCTTTAACAGGGGTCCATGAAGGAGAGACTCCCTCTTTAACAGGGGAGTCCCTGACGGAGAGACTCCCTCTTTAACACTTTGCCTCCTGTCTTGCTCGCGAAGACTGGGTGTGAAGTGCATTACGCTAAGGCCTATTTAAAGACTGCTCAGAGTAAAATACCTGTGCAATATATATAATAAATCGATGTATACAAGAAAACTTTGAGCAAAATGCAGCAATGTTTGTGGAGATTAATCAATGATGGTTCGACATGGATTGAATAAAAGCAAACTTTCTGAAAATACATTGAGCAGATTACAATGCCACAGGAATGACCTCATCAATATCAGTGAGAAATCAGTCTGTCACTGGTTCGATACTCCTCTCTGTCCCTCCTGAGAGAGAGAGAAAGAGACAGAGAGAGACAGCGAGAGAGAGAGACAGAGAGAGAGAGAGACACACACAAAGAGAGACAGAGAGAAAGGCAGATAGCGGGAAAGAGAGAGACAGAGGGAGAGAAAGAGGGTGAGAGAGAGAGAGAGACAGAGGGAGAGAGACAGAGAGAGAGAGACAGAGAGGGAGAGTGAGAGAGATAGGCAGAGACAGAAAGGGGGAGACAGACACGATGACAGCAAGGAAGGATGTCAGAGTGAGAGACAGGGAGACAATACGAGAGACAGAGTGAAAAACAGAGAGAGACAAAGAGGACAGAGAATAGAAAGAGCGAGGCAGACAGAGAGAGGAAGTTTTTATCAAAACAAACTTTATTTAAGAACACAGTTAGAATATAACAAAAAGAATTGGCATAAAAGTTGCCAGTTGAACTACTGAAACATGACAAAGTGTGATTCTTAACTGCTAGCCTATCTCTATAGTTCCAATTTAAGTAATATCCGCATAGACACATTTTGCTTCAGAACCAATTAGCATAAGAAAACAGATACACTCACATGGATGCTGGATTTGAAACACCACTGGACAGATAGAGAAAGTGTTCTGACACCCACATGGCAGTTTCCAAAGAAGGAGAGAGGCCGAGGTTCTGATTTTACTGGCATCCCCCCCGGAGCGGCATTTTCCATCAGCCTCGGGTGCAATCTGACGAGACTTGGGCAGGTGTGCCGTTGAAATACTGGCCCGAGTCGCTGGCAGATCCCGGTCTCCGGAATTCTCAGAGAGGGAAAGAACGACATCTCCCCGCGGCTCCCAAGCAGCAACTGAACGGGATGTGTCTCTGTGACCCGTCGCGTGACTCAGCCCTGCTCTGGTAAACTCCGGGGGGGAACGCCAAAACAATAACCTGGCATTAGTCCCACCTTCAAACAAACACGGTAGCAACTCACATTAACTACGCTGCTGCAATAACAACGGGACTGCCGGAAGGAAACTAAACAGCATCGATAACAAAACAAACTGTTATACAAATCCCACACAAAAAGGCATGACCCAAATACATTCCTTAAGTACACTGTATCGCCACAACAAGATGTGTAGGTTAGGGTGGATTGGCCATGCTAAATTGCCCTTAGTGTCCAAAGATGTGTAGGTTAGGGTGGATTGGCCATGCTAAATTGTCCCTTAGTGTCCAAAGATGTGCAGGTTAGGGTGGATTGGCCATGCTAAATTGCCCTTAGTGTCCAAAGATGTGTAGGTTAGGGTGGATTGGCCGTGCTAAATTGTCCCTTAGTGTCCAAAGATGTGCAGGTTAGGGTGGATTGGCCGTGCTAAATTGTCCCTTAGTGTCCAAAGATGTGTCGGTTTGGGGGATTGGCCGTGCTAAATTGTCCCTTAGTGTCCAAAGATGTGTAGGTTAGGGTGGATTGGCCATGCTAAATTGTCCCTTAGTGTCCAAAGACGTGTAGGTTAGGGGGGATTGGCCGTGCTAAATTGTCCCTTAGTGTCCAAAGATGTGTAGGTTAGGGTGGATTGGCCATGCTAAATTGTCCCTTAGTGTCCAAAGATGTGTAGGTTAGGGTGGATTGGCCGTGCTAAATTGTCCCCTTAGTGTCCAAAGATGTGTAGGTTAGGGTGGATTGGCCATGCTAAATTGTCCCTTAGTGTCCAAAGACGTGTAGGTTAGGGGGGATTGGCCGTGCTAAATTGTCCCTTAGTGTCCAAAGATGTGTAGGTTAGGGTGGATTGGCCATGCTAAATTGTCCCTTAGTGTCCAAAGATGTGTAGGTTAGGGTGGATTGGCCGTGCTAAATTGTCCCCTTAGTGTCCAAAGATGTGTAGGTTAGGGTGGATTGGCCGTGCTAAATTGCCCCTTAGTGTCCAAAGATGTGTAGGTTAGGGTGGATTGGCCGTGCTAAATTGTCCCTTAGTGTCCAAAGATGTGCAGGTTAGGGTGGATTGGCCGTGCTAAATTGTCCCTTAGTGTCCAAAGATGTGTAGGTTAGGGTGGATTGGCCGTGCTAAATTGCCCCTTAGTGTCCAAAGATGTGTAGGTTAGGGTGGATTGGCCGTGCTAAATTGTCCCTTAGTGTCCAAAGATGTGTAGGTTAGGGTGGATTGGCCGTGCTAAATTGTCCCTTAGTGTCCAAAGATGGTTAGTTGGATTGGCCGTGCTAAATTGTCCCTTAGTGTCCAAAGATGTGTAGGTTAGGGTGGATTGGCCGTGCTAAATTGTCCCTTAGTGTCCAAAGATGGTTAGTTGGATTGGCCGTGCTAAATTGTCCCTTAGTGTCCAAAGATGGTTAGTTGGATTGGCCATGGGGAATGTTGGGGCCACATGGAGAGGGCCTGGGTACGATTGAGATTCAGTTCAGATTTGATGTGCCTCTAATGTGCTGTAGGTATTTTACAATCATTTATTCCTTGGGGTGTGCAGGTGAGGAACGCAGGACAGGAGGGAATCGGAGACTGGGAAGGTCACTGCGCGAGCTTCAGGGGGAGGTGTGAGGGGGGAGTGCTGAGGTTTCGAGGGTTGGCTCCTCCTGTGCTGGATGTGAAGGAGCCACATCCGGTACAGCTGACAGTCCAGAAAGCCCCTCACCATCCTCTGAAAGGGGCTGGACTGCAGTCTGCAGGAAGCTGAGAGGATCCGAGGCAGGCTGCGGCCTAGTCAGACGACAGGCCTCCAGGGCTGCGGAGAGCTGCTCGAGGAGGCAGGTAACACTGTAGCGGACATCATCCAGCAGGAGGAGGGGGGCAAGCCTGTCGGGATTCAGCTCCTGCCGGTCGTCAAGCACCAACTGGGAGCATTCCTGGAAGATGGAGGAGGCCCGATAGTTTCCCAGCAGCCTCAGCGTGTTGCTCAGGTTCCTCCAGGTTTGGTAGACGACCGAAGTCCTCGGAGACCCACCAACTGCAGACGCTTGGTGGAGAAATTCTTCCCGTTGAACCAGATCCCCTTCACAGCTGTGCAAACAACCTCTGCAGAGTGTGAACTCGCTCCCAGATCTTTTGCTTTCTGGTTGACAGCATGTTAAAGAGCCCCACCCCTTCCACTCTGTGACTGACAGTTGTGCGTGGATAAGCTGTGACCTTTCTGCCTCCGCTATGAGCATCCATTTTCCAGCAAGAATACATTCAATCCGGCCCCTTTACTGGTGCGTATGATGATGAGCCAGATTCACCAACAGTGCGGAACACACCCCACAAATTTCTCTCTGTCAGGGATCCCCTGTTAAAGAGGGAGTCTCTCCATGAGGGTCTGCCCTGTTAAAGAGGGAGTCTCTCTGTCAGGGACCCCTGTTAAAGAGGGAGTCTCTCTGTCAGGGACTCCTGTTAAAGAGGGAGTCTCTCTGTCAGGGACCCCTGTTAAAGAGGGAGTCTCTCTGTCAGGGACTCCTGTTAAAGAGGGAGTCTCGCCGTCAGGGACTCCCCTGTTAAAGAGGGAGTCTCTCTGTCAGGGACTCCTGTTAAAAAGGGAGTCTCTCCGTCAGGGACTCCTGTTAAAAAGGGAGTCTCTCTGTCAGAGACTCCTGTTAAAGAGGGAGTCTCTGTCAGGGACTCCTGTTAAAGAGGGAGTCTCTCTGTCAGGGACCTCTGTTAAAGAGGGAGTCTCTCCATCAGGGACTCCCCTGTTAAAGAGGGAGTCTCTCTGTCCGGGACTCCTGTTAAAGAGGGAGTCTCTCTGTCAGGGACCTCTGTTAAAGAGGGAGTCTCTCCATCAGGGACTCCCCTGTTAAAGAGGGAGTCTCTCTGTCCGGGACTCCTGTTAAAGAGGGAGTCTGTTGATAACTTTGGGGACTGAGCTATCAGGAGGATGTGACAGAGTTTATGACTCATCAGTTTGCTTGATATGGGGCAGAGTTGAGGTTCTGCTGACCACAGTGAAGAGGACAGATACAGTTCCAGCATCTGTATCGAGCGTGAGAAGGAGAGAGGAGGGTGAGAGCACATGGCGAGGTGTCAACCACTCTTCTCCATTCCTCTGTCCCTCTGAGTCCACCATCCTCCCGTGTGGGAAACTGAGAGAAACCTCAGCCACCATCAGAAGCTGACAGAAACACGGATAGAGGTTTCACACATCAAATATATCTCTACGTCAACCTACCCCTTCACTTCACACCACCGGTGTCTGCCTGGACCCCACTATTGCAACATCAGCGTTGAGGGAGTGCCGCACTGTGGGAGGGTCGGTGCTGAGGGAGCGCCGCACTGTGGGAGGATCGGTGCTGAGGGAGCGCCGCACTGTGGGAGGATCGGTGCTGAGGGAGCACCGCACTCTGGGAGGGTCGGTGCTGAGGGAGCGCCGCACTGTGGGAGGGTCGGTGCTGAGGGAGTCCCGCACTAAGGGAGGGTCAGTGCTGAGGAAACACCGCACTGTGGGAGGGTCAGTGTTGAGGGAGTCCCGCACTGTGGGAGGGTCAGTGCTGAGGAAACACCGCACTGTGGGAGGGTCGGTGCTGAGGGAGTCCCGCACTGTGGGAGGGTCAGTGCCGAGGGAGCGCCGCACTGCGGGAGGGTCGGTGCTGATGTTACATGGAGTAGTTGTGTTACACCCGGAATGGTCCAAAGATGTGTAGGTTAGGGTGCATTGGCCATGCTAAATTGCCCCTTAGTTTCCAAAGGTGTGTCGGTTCGGTGGATGCTCTCTTCCTCCAAGCATAACTGATTAGAGAAAAGCTTTGTGCACCCACCAACCTCTCCGACTGAACCTCAATGTGTCCCCGGAGCACCCCACACAGACTAATCACACGTCACAGGCTAAATGCTTCTCAATTGCATTTATTGGAAAATGTAAGATTATACAGATGCAAGAGCAGTTCAGCAAGCCTTCATGTTTGTCGCTGCACCGCCTGGTGTGCGGAATCCCTTGCTTTACTGTGATTCATTCAAAGCATCTCTTTAGCTCAAAGCTTTTAGCGTTGCTGCTGCGATAGGGAGCCTCCACTGGAATGCCGGTTGAGGGAGTTGGGATCCGGGCCTGGAGGAGTGTCTGGAATTGGGTGACAGACAGTTCATTCGAACCTGATTGGCCTCTGGACCGAGGCTGATCGTGGCACCTCCACCCGGGTGTCATGGGCGATTCTGGAACCCTTGACGGGGTGTTGAGACGGTTGGGGGGGATGTTTGGGGGCGGGGTGTCTCTCTGATCGACCCCATTCTGAGGTGACCTGGTGACAAAGAATTGTCCTGATTTATTGTACCCGCTCCGCGGAGATCAGAAGCCAGTCTGGGGGGGGGGGGGGGGGGGGGGTGGATGGGAGTTTATCTCAATCCCCTCCGGTCAAATTGAGGGGCTGGTACCTTGGGCAGGCTGGCAGTTTTGGGAAGCAAGGACCAGGATTCTCCCGGAGGCAGGATCGGGACGGAGCAGAGGGGAGCGGGCACCGCTCTTCAGTGGGTGGGGAGAGAGGAAGGTGGGAGGGGAGGGGTAGCCATAAACGGGGACAGGGGGCAAAACCCCAGATCTCAGGCCAGTACGACCGAGGGAGGGGCCTCTTCCGCTGGAGGTGGAGTGGGGAAGACCGGGAGCAGGGTGGAATTGGCGGATCCCAGGTCGGGGGTAAAGGCAGGTCCGTCAGGCCGGGGTGTGTAATCCTGGCAGGTGGAACCCCCGAGGTGGGGACCACAGGTGAAGGTGTAGGAGTAGGTCACCTTGCCGTACTTGAGGTAACAGGTCTTCTGGTGGGTCCCGGAGAGTAGTGTCTCTTTACACTCGCCCAGCAGGTCATCCCTGCTGGTGGAGTCGCTGTCCCAGACCTGGATTATTAATCTGAGTCCATTTCCTCCAATGACCTCCCCCAAGTCCAGCTTGGTGTTCCATTTGGGGTTGTTGTTGTTGGAGATGACCGTGGTCTGGGCTTTGGCCTGGCCGAACTTGACAATGACATAGCCATCCGTCCTACCAATGGTGTCACCCCAGAGGTCGCGGCCTTGCTCGACCGTCACCGTCAGCCTCCCGATGCCCTTCTCCTTGGGGCAGCACTGCCTGTCCACTCTCGTGTCCCCCGCGCAATAGCAGGAGCAGGTCTTCCTGTCCCGCCGGAACGAGCCAGCGGGGCATTGTGTGACCGCGCAGCTCTGGGTCAGGGCGTTGGTTGTGATGTACTTGCTGATGTAGTCCCTCAGGATGGCGTATCGGGCATCGTTGGTGGGCAGGAGGTGGTGGAGGGGCTTCAGGCCGTAACTCACCACGCCCGGCTGTGTGTTCAGAGTGTCCATCCAGTGGGTGAAGGCCCTCCTAGCCCCCGGGGAGAAGATGTCGACCCGTGTGGCGGAGCCCCCAAATACTTCAATCTCCCGGTCAGAAAATACTTGGCTCATGCTCGCTCGGTGCGCCATCGAAGTGGCCAGTGCTTTGCACCGCTCATAGCCCACCGATGGTCCTATAAATCCCGCCTGGACACCGGCTTCTGTCTCGAGGCAGTCCTTTACCTTCTCCACAGTGGCGCCGGAGAATACCACCTTGCAGGTTTGTATGGCCGTTACCTCCCTGATGCGCCCACCCAGAGTAACGTCCTGGATGAAGTGGGTGCCATAGGTTTGCACCAGGTCCTTGTACTTGGTATCACTGTTGTTGTTCCAGGTTTTCGGCAGGGCATCCAGGGCTCGGGCAAATTCGGGACTCAGGCGTGGCTGAGTCTTCACTCGATACCGATATTTACGGCACAGGAACTCCTGTCTGGTGAAGCTGTAATGGTCCGACTTGGCCCGACTGGTGCTGAAGCCGGTCAACTTTGATCTGGACCCGCCGATCATCCAGTTGACGGTGGTGCCAGGCTTGGGGCCCACCTTGAGGTCCATCTCCCAGCCGTTGGATATCATCGAGGTGGCGGACTTCAGCAGCTCTGCGGCCGAGCGGTAGAGGCGGCTGGACACATCATGCCGGCACTGCTGCTGGACCCTCCAGTCCACCAGCGAGAGGGGCAGCCGCTGGCGGGTGCCAGAGAGCAGCTGGTTGCGGCAGAGGACGCAGCTGCCATTCGCGTTCCTCCAGGTGTTGACATCGATCACGGAGGCCGCTTTGCTCTGTAGGGTCACCATGTCGTAGCCGGGCCCTGCCAGGCTGGCCCCTGGCACACTGCGGGCAGAGCGGCACTCCTGAGCACTGGCCGTGTTGCAGCTGCCGGAGACATTTCCTGCCAGGAGGCAGAGGAGGAGAAAATGGGTGACCCAGAGTCTTGTGACTGGCACCATGGCATCGAGGGCACAGCTGCAGAAAAACCTGAGAAATGGAGAGAAGATTGTTAGAGTGAGTCTCACCTTCACTGATGCCTTTTGAAGAAGGAATTTTTGAATGCTTGGCTGAGCTGCTAATTTGACCAAAAGATTCTGCTCAGCAGGGTTGTTGCTACAGCTATTAAGGGGAACCTGAACTCCATTTTGATTTAATAATGGGCAGTTCATAAAATGCTGCTTTTGCCAAGGGGTGGAGGGTGTAATATAGTCTTTGTTTTTTTTTTGACAGATTTTTGAGCATCCCAATGTTATTGTAGGACGAGGGTGCTGAGGACAAGCTTGTCAATGGGTAGGTGATGTGGTATTAGTGAGTATGAGATGGTGCGGGGGAGTGACAGTGCAATGGGGAGTGATGGGTGGATATTGGGAGTGAGGGGTTAAAAGTGAGAGAATGGTTTGAGAATTGTGGGGGAGGTGGTTATGGGGGAGGTACGGTAGGGGTAGTCCAGCAGAGTGAAACATGGGTAATGGGTTCTGAGGGTGGTTGTGTAGAGTAGAGCAAAGAGTTCTGTCTCTGCAGGAGCCAGGCAGGGAAGAATGGCTATTGGGGATTCAGGAATATTCGGGCTGTATGGAACCTATGAGGTGGGTAGAAGGTATAGAGGGGGCATGAGGTTTCTCGATGGGTTGTCTGGGGACCTGAAATGGAAGGACTATAACAGGGCAATAAGGGGCTATGGCAGGGTGAGTGATGGATGGTGTCTGAGGTGAGTGGGGGGATGGTGACGGTGGAATCTTTGATCTTGATTTTATTTAAGTTTTTATTGTCACAATTTACTGAGATTCCCAGGAGTGACGTACAGACACAATCTCACAGTAAAACACCAGGTTAAAGAGCAGACACAATCTCACAGCAAAACACCAGGTTAAAGAGCAGACACAATCTCACAGTAAAACACCAGGTTAAAGAGCAGACACAATCTCACAGTAAAACACCAGGTTAAAGAGCAGACACAATCTCACACTAAAACACCAGGTTAAAGAGCAGACACAATCTCACAGTAAAACACCAGGTTAAAGAGCAGACATAATCTCACAGTAAAACACCAGGTTAAAGAGCAGACATAATCTCACAGTAAAACACCAGGTTAAAGAGCAGACACAATCTCACAGTTAAACACCAGGTTAAAGAGCAGACACAATCTCACAGTAAAACACCAGGTTAAAGAGCAGACACAATCTCACAGTAAAACACCAGGTTAAAGAGCAGACACAATCTCACAGTAAAACACCAGGTTAAAGAGCAGACACAATCTCACAGTAAAACACCAGGTTAAAGAGCAGACACAATCTCACAGTTAAACACCAGGTTAAAGAGCAGACACAATCTCACAGTAAAACACCAGGTTAAAGAGCAGACACAATCTCACAGTAAAACACCAGGTTAAAGAGCAGACACAATCTCACAGTAAAACACCAGGTTAAAGTCCCGTGTGCGTGTTATTCTATATAAACCACCCCGAACCCCTCGATTAGATTCCAGTCTGTAACTCACTCCCGGGTATCTGTTATTCTATATAAACCACCCTGAACCCCTCGATTAGATTCCAGTCTGTAACTCACTCCCGGGTATCAGTTGTTCTATATATAAACTACCCCGAACCCCTCGATCAGATTCCAGTCAGTAACTCACTCCCGGGTATCTGTTATTCTATATATAAACCATCCCGAGCCCCTCGATTAGATTCCAGTCTGTAAGTCACTCCCGGGTATCTGTTATTCTATATATAAACCACCCCGAACCCCTCGATTAGATTCCGGTCTGTAACTCACTCCCGGGGATCTGTTATTCTGTATATAAACCACCCCGAGCCCCTCGATTAGATTCCAGTCTGTAACTCACTCCCGGGTATCTGTTATTCTATATATAAACCACCCTGAACCCCTCGATTAGATTCCAGTCTGTAACTCACTCCCGGGTATCTGTTATTCTATATATAAACCACCCCGAACCCCTCGATTATATTCCAGTCTGTAACTTACTCCCGGGTATCTGTTATTCTATATATAAACCACCCCGAACCCCTCGATCAGAATCCAGTCTGTATCTCACTCCCGGGCATTTGTTATTCTATATATAAACCACCACCAAACCCTCGATTAGATTCCAGTCTGTAACTCACTCCCGGGTATCTGTTATTCTGTATATAAACCACCACCAAAACCTCGATTAGATTCCAGTCTGTAACTCACTCCCGGGTATCTGTTATTCTATATATAAACCATCCCGAACCCCTCGATTAGATTCCAGTCTTTAACTCACTCCCGGGTATCTGTTATTCTATATATAAACCACCCTGAACCCCTCGATTAGATTCCAGTCTGTAACTCACTCCCGGGTATCAGTTGTTCTATATATAAACTACCCCGAACCCCTCGATCAGATTCCAGTCTGTAACTCACTCCCAGGTATCTGTTGTTCCAAATATAAACCACCCCGAACCCCTCGATTAGAATCCAGTCTGTAACTCACTCCCAGGTATCTGTTATTCTATATATAAAACACCCCAAACCCCTCAATTAGATTCCAGTTTGTAACTCACTCCCAGGTATCTGTTATTCTATATATAAACCACCCCAAACCTCTCGATCAGATTCCAGTCTGTAACTCACTCCCGGGTATCTGTTATTCTATATATAAACTATCCCGGATCCCTCGACTAGACTCCAGTCAGTAACTCACTCCCGGGTATCTGTTATTCTATATATAAACCATCCCGAGCCCCTCGATCAGATTCCAGTCTGTAAGTCACTCCCGGGTATCTGTTATTCTATATATAAACCACACCGAACCCCTCGATTAGATTCCGGTCTGTAACTCACTCCCGGGATCTGTTATTCTGTATATAAACCACCCCGAACCCCTCGATTATATTCCAGTCTGTAACTTACTCCCGGGTATCTGTTATTCTATATATAAACCACCCCGAACCCCTCGATCAGAATCCAGTCTGTATCTCACTCCCGGGCATTTGTTATTCTATATATAAACCACCACCAAACCCTCGATTAGATTCCAGTCTGTAACTCACTCCCAGGTATCTGTTATTCTATATATAAAACACCCCAAACCCCTCAATTAGATTCCAGTTTGTAACTCACTCCCAGGTATCTGTTATTCTATATATAAACCACCCTGAACCCTTGATTACATTCCAGTCTGTAACTCACTCCCGGGTATCTGTTATTCTATACATAAACCACCCCGAACCTCTCGATCAGATTCCAGTCTGTAACTCACTCCCGGGTATCTATTATTCTATATATAAACCACCCCGAACCCCTCGATTAGATTCCAGTCTGTAACTCACTCCCGGGTATCTGTTATTCTATATAAACCACCCTGAACCCCTCGATTAGATTCCAGTCTGTAACTCACTTCCTGGTATCTGTTATTCTATATGTAAACCACCCCGAACCCCTCGATTAGATTCCAGTCTGTAACTCACTCCCGGGCATCTGTTATTCTATATATAAACCACCCCGAACCCCTTGATCAGATTCCAGTCTGTAACTCACTCTCGGGTGTCTGTTATTCTGTATATAAACCACCCCGAGCCCCTCTATCAGATTCCAGTCTGTAATTCACTCCTGGGTATCTGTTATTCTATATATAAACCACCCCGAACCCCTCGATCAGATTCCAGTCTGTAACTCACTCCCAGGTATCTGTTACTCTATATATAAACCACCCCGGATCCCTCGATTAGATTCCAGTCTGTAACTCACTCCCGGGTATCTGTTATTCTATATATAAACCACCCTGAACCCCTCGATTAGATTCCAGTCTGTAACTCACTCCCGGGTATCTGTTATTCTGTATATAAACCACCCCGAACCCCTCGATTAGAATCCAGTCTGTACTGACTCCCGGGTATCTGTTATTCTATATATAAACCACCCCGAACCCCTTGATTAGATTCCAGTCTGTAACTCACTCCCGGGTATCTGTTATTCTATATATAAACCACCCCGAACCCCTCGATTAGATTTCAGTCTGTAACTCACTCCCGGGTATCTGTTATTCTATATATAAACCACCACCAAACCCTCGATTAGATTCCAGTCTGTAACTCACTCCCGGGTATCTGTTATTTTATATATGAACCACCCCGAACCCCTCGATTAGATTCCAGTCTGTAACTCACTCCCGGGTATCTGTTATTTTTTATATAAACCACCCCGAACCCCTCGATTAGATTCCAGTCTGTAACTCACTCCCGGGTATCTGTTATTCTATATATAAACCACCCCGAACCCCTCGATTAGATTCCAGTCTGTAACTCACTCCCGGGTACCTGTTATTCTATATATAAACCACCCCGAACCCCTCGATTAGATTCCAGTCTGTAACTCACTCCCGGGTATCTGTTATTCTATATATAAACCACCCCGAACCCCTCGATTAGATTCCAGTCTGTAACTCACTCCCGGGTACCTGTTATTCTATATATAAACCACCCCGAACCCCTCGATTAGATTCCAGTCTGTAACTCACTCCCGGGTATCTGTTATTCTATATATAAACCACCCCGAACCCCTCGATTAGATTTCAGTCTGTAACTCACTCCCGGGTATCTGTTATTCTATATATAAACCACCACCAAACCCTCGATTAGATTCCAGTCTGTAACTCACTCCCGGGTATCTGTTATTCTACATATAAACCACCCTGAACCCCTCAATTAGATTCCAGTCTGTAACTCACTCCCGGGTATCTGTTATTCTCTATATAAACCACCCCGGAACCCTTCGATTAGATTCCAGTCTGTAACTCACTCCCGGGTATCTGTTATTCTATATATAAACCACCCCGAACCCCTCGATTAGTTTCCAGTCTGTAACTCACTCCCGGGTATTTGTTATTCTATATATAAACCACCCCGAACCCCTCGATTAGATTCCAGTCTGTAACTCACTCCCGGGTATTTGTTATTCTATATATAAACCACCCCGAACCCCTCGATTAGATTCCAGTCTGTAACTCACTCCCGGGTATCTGTTATTCTATATATAAACCACCCCGAACCCCTCGATTAGATTCCAGTCTGTAACTCACTCCCGGGTATCTGTTATTTGCGTTGAGTTCCCTTTACCTCCCCACCCCTTGGCGTCCCTCACCTGAGGAAGCTTCGCACTCAGTCAGAGGGCTGGCGATCGGTGTCTGAGACACGAGGCTGTGTGACATTTATACTAACCCAATCCCTGACCACAAGACAGAGCAGAGAGCAGTTCACACTCAATGATTCAGACATGTGGTTTGACAGAGAGAGAGAGAGAGAGACAGAGAGAGAGACAGAGAGAGAGAGAGACAGAGACAGAGAGAGACAGAGACAGAGAGAGAGACAGAGAGAGAGAGAGACAAAGACAAACAGAGGGTGGGAGAAAGAGAGAGACAGAGCGAGAGGAAGACAGAGTGAGAGGGATGGCGACAAAGAGAGTGAGAGAGACAGAGAGACAGAGAGAGAGGGAGACAGTGAGATAGAGATTTCAAGAAAGAGAGAGAGACAGAGAGAGAGAGAGAGAGAGATTTCGAGAAGAGAGAGAGCGAGACACAGAGAGAAACAGAGGAAGAGAGACAGAGACAGATAGACAGAGAAAGAGAGAGGCAGAGGGACAGTCAGTGAGGAAGACAGATAGAGAGAGACAGAGGCAGAGAGAGAGAGTGAGACAGAGTTAGAGGGAGAGAGAGAGGGAGACAGAGTTAGAGGGAGAGAGAGAGGAAGACAGAGACAGAGAGAAACAGTGAGAGAGGGAGAGAGAGAGAGACAGAGTCAGAGAGAGACAGGCAAAAACAGAGAGACAGAGAGAAACAGACGGACAGTGAGAGAGACCCAGAAGGAGAGAGAAGGCGAGACAGAGTGAGAGAGAGACAGAGAGAGACCGACAGACAAACAGATAGAGAGACAGAGTGAGAGATATGGAGAATTTGGAAGGGAGGGAGAAAGTCAAAGGGTGAGAAAGAGGGGAAGAAAGAGGAGGTGAAAGCTGCCAAGCCCTATGTGCTCAGATCCAGCTGAGAGCAGAACCCAGATGGACAGATGATGACACTGGGGTGTTTCCTGATTGGGAGTCAGTCAAGTGGGAGGCACTGAGGCCCTTGCAATGGGCTCGGGTGCCCAGGGTCGCTCGGTGCCTCACCAGCTCTGCAAGGGTCGCCAACCTAGCTGGTGCCGAGTGTAAGAGCCCCGAGGAACTGCCCCCACAGCTCGGAGAATTACTAGAGCTCTGAGGCGAATGAGACTGAATTGCTGAGGGCTGTGGCACACCATTTATTGATGGCTGGAGAAACAATGGAAGTCTCAAGGGCTGGAAATGAGAGGGAAAGTCTTGAGCAGGGTATAAACGTGGAGTGGAGTCCCTGTGCTATCGAGATATTTGGGATTGGAGAGTTAACGTTGCTGAAATACAGTTATTTTGACCTTCAGTTAACTCCAGCGATGGAAAGATGGTAGGACTGGAGGGTCTCAATGACATTATTGTTACTAGAGAGGCTGTGCTCAACAGACTGAAGGGACTGATTGTGGACAAGTCCCCAGGACCGAACAGAATGCATCCAAGGGTTCTGAAAGAAATGGCGAAGTGATAGTGGATGCCTTGGTGGTTATTTTCCAAACGTCGCTGGATTCCAGGGAAGTGCCAGAAGATTGGAAAACGGCTAATGTTACGCCGTTGTTTAAGAAGGGTGGCAGGCAAAAGGCAGGGAATTATAGGCTGGTTAGTTTAACGTCTGTTGTAGGTAAAATGTTAGAATCCGTCATCAAGGAGGAAATAGCGAGGCATCTTGAGGGGAATTGCTTGATAGAGCAGACGCAGCACGGTTTCGTTAAGGGGAAGTCGTGTCTGACGAATTTATTGGAGTTCTATGAGGATGTGTCTAGGGCGGTGGATAGAGGAGAGCCGGTGGATGTGGTCTTTCTTGATTTTCAGAAGGCGTTTGACAAGGTGCCTCACAAGAGGTTATTACAGAAGGTAAGGGGGCATGGAGTTGGGGGTGGGGTGTTAGCGTGGATAGAGGATTGGCTGTCAAATAGGAGGCAGAGAGTGGGGGTCGATGGGTGCTATTCGGATTGGCGGTTGGTGACTAGTGGAGTGCCCCAGGGGTCGGTGCTGGGGCCTCAGCTATTTACCATTTATATAGATGATCTGGAGGAGGGAACCGAGTGTATGGTGTCGAAATTTGCTGAAGACACCAAGGTTGGTGGAACGGCAAATTGCGCAGAGGGTGTGGAGAGTCTGCAGAAGGATCTAGATAGGCTGGGCGAATGGGCCAGGAAATGGCAAATGGAATTTAATGTTGGCAAGTGTGAGGTGGTCCACTTTGGTAGGAAGAATGGTAGGAAGGATTATTACTTACGTGGCGAAAAACTGCAGCAGGCGACGGTGCAGAGGGATCTCGGGGTCCTTGTGCATGAGTCGCAAAAACCCAGCTTGCAGGTGCAGCAGGTGGTCAGGAAGGCGAATGGGATGCTGGCCTTCATAGCGAGGGGGATTGAATATAAAAATAGGGAGGTCTTGCTGCGGCTGTACAGGACACTGGTGAGGCCGCAGCTGGAGTACTGTGTGCAGTTTTGGTCGCCGCACCTGCGCAAGGATATTTTGGCCCTGGAGGGAGTGCAGAGGAGGTTTACTAGGCTGATACCGGAGTTGAGGGGGTTGAGCTATGACGAGAGGCTGAATAAACTAGGCTTGTACTCGTTAGAGTTTAGAAGAATGAGGGGAGATCTCACTGAGACGTATAAGATGATAAATGGGATGGATAGGATAGAGGTGGAGAGACTCTTCCCGCTCAGAAAGGACAGTAGGACTAGGGGGCACAGCGTCAAGATAAAGGGGGGGCAGTTTAGAACGGTGTTGAGGAGGAACTTCTTCACTCAAAGGGTGGTGAATCTCTGGAATTCTCTGCCCGTTGAAGTGGTGGAGGCTGCCTCGCTAAATATTTTTAAGAAGCGGGTTGATGGGTTTTTGATAAGAGAGGGGATTAAGGGTTATGGGGAGAGGGCGGGAAAGTGGAACTGAGCCACGACAGATCAGCCATGATCTTATTGAATGGCGGGGCAGGCTCGAGGGGCTAGATGGCCTACTCCTGCTCCTATTTCTTATGTTCTTATGTTCTTGGACAGTAGAAGTGTTTGATGAAGACATTAGTCCTGAGTGTGACAATTACTGTTAAAGAGGATGTTAAAGATCCCGGTTAAAGAGGGAGTCTCTCTGTCAGGGACCCCGTTAAAGAGGGAGTCTCTCTGTCAGGGACTCCCCTGTTAAAGAGGGAGTCTCTCTGTCAGGGACTCCCCTGTTCAAGAGGGAGTCTCTCCGTCAGGGACTCCCATGTTAAAGAGGGAGTCTCTCTGTCAAGGACTCCTGTTAAAGAGGGAGTCTGTCGATAACTTTGGGGACTGAGCTATCAGGAGGATGTGACAGAGTTTATGACTCATCAGTTTGCTTGATATGGGACAGAGTTGAGGTTCTGCTGACCACAGTGAAGAGGACAGATACAGTTCCAGCATCTGTATCAAGCGTGAGAAGGAGAGAGGAGGGTGAGAGCACATGGCGAGGTGTCAACCACTCTTCTCCATTCCTCTGTCCCTCGGAGTCCACCATCCTCCCATGTGGGAAACTGAGAGAAACCTCAGCCACCATCAGAAGCAGACAGAGACACGGATAGAGGTTTCACACATCAAATATATCTCTACGTCAGCCTATCCCTTCACTTCAGACCACCGGTGTCTGCCTGGACCCCACCAGTAAGAAGTCTCACAACACCAGGTTAAAGTCCAACAGGTTTGTTTCAGAGCACAAGCCACAACTTTCGGAGAGCTTCCTGCACCGACGTCAGGTGAGTGTGAGCTGTGTTCACAAACAGGACAGAAAAAGACACAAACACATAAAGACACAGACACAAACAGAACAATGGTTGGAATGCGAGTCTTTACAGGTAAACAAGTCTCAAAGGTGCCGACAGTGTGAGTGGAGAGAGGGTTAAGCAGAGGTTAAAGAGATGTGTATTGTCTCCAGACAGGACGGTGAGTGAGGTTTTACAAACCCAGGCAAGTTGTCGGGGTGACAGATAGTGCGACAGGAACCCAAGGTCCCTGGTTGAGACTGTCGTCATGTGCGTGGAACTTGGCTATCAGTCTCTGCTCAGCGACGTGGTGCTGTTGTGTGTTGTGAAGGCCTCCTTGGAGAACCCTGACCCGAGGGTCAGTGCCGAGGTAGCGCTGAGGGAGTGCCGCATTGAGAGAGAGATGGGACTGAGAGACACCAGTCAGTGTACAGATATCTCCCTGAGAGAGAGAGAGAGGGGACTGAGAGACACCAGTCAGTGTACAGATATCTCCCTGAGAGAGGGAGAGAGGACTGAGAGACACCAGTCAGTGTACAGATATCTCCTGAGAGAGAGAGAGGGGGCTGAAAGACACCAGTCAGTGTACAGATATCTCCCTGAGAGAGGGAGAGAGGACTGAGAGACACCAGTCAGTGTACAGATATCTCCCTGAGAGAGAGAGAGAGAGGGGACTGAGAGACACCAGTCAGTGTACAGATATCTCCCTGAGAGAGAGAGAGAGGGGACTGAGAGACACCAGTCAGTGTACAGATATCTCCCTGAGAGAGAGAGAGGACTGAGAGACACCAGTCAGTGTACAGATATCTCCCTGAGAGAGAGAGAGAGGGGACTGAGAGACACCAGTCAGTGTACAGATATCTCCCTGAGAGAGAGAGAGAGAGGACTGAGAGACACCAGTCAGTGTACAGATATCTCCCTGAGAGAGAGAGAGGGGACTGAGAGACACCAGTCAGTGTACAGATATCTCCCTGAGAGAGGGAGAGAGGACTGAGAGACACCAGTCAGTGTACAGATATCTCCCTGAGAGAGAGAGAGAGGACTGAGAGACACAAGTCAGTGTACAGATACCTCCGAGAGAGAGAGGACTGAGAGGCACCTGTCAGTGTACAGATATCTCCCTGAGAGAGAGAGGGGGGCACTGAGAGACACCAGTCAGTGTACAGATATCTCCCTGAGAGAGAGAGGGGACTGAGAGCCACCAGTCAGTGTACAGATATCTCCCTGAGAGAGAGAGAGGGGACTGAGAGACACCAGTCAGTGTACAGATATCTCCCTGAGAGAGAGAGAGGGGACTGAGAGACACCAGTCAGTGTACAGATATCTCCCTGAGAGAGAGAGAGAGAGGACTGAGAGACACTAGTCAGTGTACAGATATCTCCCTGAGAGAGAGGGAACTGAGAGACACCAGTCAGTGTACAGATATCTCCCTGAGAGAGAGAGAGAGAGAGGACTGAGAGACACCATTCAGTGTACAGATATCTCCCTGAGAGAGAGGGAACTGAGAGACACCCGTCAGTGTACAGATATCACCCTGAGAGAGAGTGAGGGGACTGAGAGACACCAGTCAGTGTACAGATATCTCCCTGAGAGAGAGAGGGGACTGAGAGACACCAGTCAGTGTACAGATATCTCCCTGAGAGAGAGAGAGAGGGGACTGAGAGACACCAGTCAGTGTACAGATATCTCCCTGAGAGAGAGAGAGGGGACTGAGAGACACCAGTCAGTGTACAGATATCTCCCTGAGAAAGAGAGAGAGGACTGAGAGACACCAGTCAGTGTACAGATATCTCCCTGAGAGAGAGAGTGGGGACAGAGACACCAGTGAAGCAGGAAAAGGGTTGATGGATTTTGTATGTAGAATATATCACAAACATAACCCTTCGTCATGACTGATCTCCTCAAGCTTATACTGCTCCTGGCAGTGATATAAGTTATTTGTTCATGTCTTACATGCTTTAACTCATTATTTTATGAAGACAGATAGTTTAACGTGGCTGTTATTTTGTAGACTTTGTGAATCTTACCTGTTTGTGTTAGTTGGACATCGTTACAGAGATGACACTTTCCGATACCGGCTGTTGACAGCTGCTGATGGCGGACGACGATACCGGATTTGAACAGGAAGACTCCTGCTGGGACAGTCACGGTCACACAAGTAACTTCAAACACAGGGATGCCGTTACTCGCTGCAGAAGGGGTTTCAAATCGCGACCAGATTGAAGACTGTGTCATGACTGCAGGACTGTGATTCCTGATTAAATCTGAGGCTGTGTCACAGCCGATGAAGGAAGAATGGGAAATTTGTACGGTGACTGACACTCAGATTCCTGATGGATAAATCCCCACGTGTGCTTGTCCTCAATGAGAAATCTGGCAGTCCGTGTTTCGAACCAGTTCTCCCAAAGCTCTGGAATAAAAGGCTTCGCTTTGAAATAAAAACCACAGCAATTTGACTCACTAACAGTCTCAGAGGTATTATTTTACCTATAACAGCCGCACTGTGGGAGGGTCGGTGCTGAGGGAGCGCCGCACTGTGGGAGGGTCGGTGCTGAGGGAGTCCCGCACTGTGGGAGGGTCGGTGCTGAGGGAGCGCCGCACTGTGGGGAGGGTCGGTGCTGAGGGAGCGCCGCACTGTGGGAGGGTCGGTGCTGAGGGAGTCCCGCACTGTGAGAGGGTCGGTGCTGAGGGAGTCCCGCACTGTGGGAGGGTCAGTGCTGAGGGAGTCCCGCACTGTGGGAGGGTCGGTGCTGAGGGAGTCCCGCACTGTGGGAGGGTCGGTGCTGAGGGAGTCCCGCACTGTGGGAGGGTCGGTGCTGAGGGAGTCCCGCACTGTGGGAGGGTCAGTGCAGAGGGAGTCCCGCACTGTGGGAGGGTCAGTGCAGAGGGAGTCCCGCACTGTGGGGAGGGTCGGTGCTGAGGGAGTCCCGCACTGTGGGAGGGTCAGTGCTGAGGGAGCGCCGCACTGTGGGAGGGTCGGTGCTGAGGGAGTCCCGCACTGTGGGAGGGTCGGTGCTGAGGGAGTCCCGCACTGTGGGAGGGTCGGTGCTGAGGGAGTCCCGCACTGTGGGAGGGTCAGTGCTGAGGGAGCACCGCACTGCGGGAGGGTCAGTGCTGAGGGAGTGCCACACTTTTTGAGAGTGTTAAATTTACGCCCCTTCATTCTGAGACTATCCTGACTGGACCTACCCTCTCCCATAAGGGGGAAGCATCCTGCCAGCATGTACCCCGTCAAGCCCCTCCATAATCCAACATATTTCACTGAGATCACCTCTCATTTTTCAACTTCCAGTGAGCTGAGTCACTAAAACATTCACTCTGCTTCACAAGGCGATCTCTCCATCCCTGGGGTCAGCCCAGTGAACCTCCTCTGAACTCTCTCCCTATGAAATATGGAACCGAAGCTCAACTACTCACTTTAGCTACTCCCTTCCTTTTATTTCAAATCTGGGAGAAACTCTTCCTTTCTGTACGGACATCTTTAGCTTGATCCCTCTCATACTCTAATTTCTCCCTCGATTTTCTCTTCTCATCCCTTGCTGGGATTTAGAAGGTCACCTTCCTTATCATCCTTGCTTCCGCCGTCATGGCTGGTACATTGTACCCGCAAAGTCTTCTTTCCACAAGGGAAGACATCTTTGCGGAAATTTGGAATATTTCCTTGATGTCAGCTGCAGAGTCTTTCCTCTCGTCCCGGATTTCATGGTTATCTTAATGCCCTTCCCTTTGACCTCTGCCCCCAGTTCACTTTCACCAATTCCTTCTGCCTGTTTTTCAGTTTAAGACACTTAGCTTAGACCCAAACCTCTCACCTTCCAACTGCGTGTGAAATTCGACCACATTCTGATCACTGTTACCCTGCTTGACAATGAAGTTATTCCTGTCCTCTTACCAGATTGAGAACGGCCCGCTTTCTCTCTCTCTCTCTCTCTCGCTGGCTCCCGAACATTCTGCTCCAAGAATTTTTCCGGAACGACATTCCATGAAACCCGTTCTTGAGGATATCTTCACCGTTCCTTCACTGTCGCTGAATACAAATGTTGGAACTCCCTTCCCTCCCTTCCGCCTAGTTTGGGGGCGTTTAAGAGATCCGTGGATAGGTTTACGGACGAAAAGGGATTGGTTTAGATTAGTGGGTCATTGTTTTTTTTAACTGGTCGGCAGGGCCTGTTCTGCGCTGTAATGTTCTATGTTCTATGTTAAACAGCAAGGTGGGTGTGCGTACGTCTCACGGGACTGCAGAGATTAAAGAGTAAAATCATTGTTCGTCACTCCTCAGATACTGAAACAGTCCCGTGTCCAAACGCAGAAAAATCTGGACAATATCCAGGCTCAGGTAGACATGTGGCGGATAACGTTCGCCCCACACATGCACACACAGAAGTAACAGGCAATGCCCATCTCCAGCAAGAGAGAATCGAACCATCTCCTCCACGTTCAGTTCCATCACCATCACTGAATCCCCCCGTTCCCCCACATCCTGGGGGTTACCATTGACCAGAAACTGAACTGGGCTCCAGCCAGTTAGTGAGAATCTAACCATCTCCCCCACGTTCAGTTCCATCACCATTGCTGAATCCCCCCGTTCCCTCACATCCTGGGGGTTACCATTGACCAGAAACTGAACTGGGACCCAGCCAGATCAATACTGTGTCTCCCAGAGCAGGTCAGAGGCTGGGGATCCTGCGGAGAGTAACTCACCTCCTGACTCCCCCTCCCCCCCTTCCCAAAGCCTGTCCCACCATCCACAAGGGCACAAGTCAGGAGTGTGATGGGACGCTCTCCCCACTCGCCTGGATGGGTGCGGCTCCCAACAACACTCGAGAAGCTCGACACCATCCGGGACAAAGCAGCCCCTCTCCCTCCCCCTCCGCTCAATCGACACGCTAACCACAAACACTCACTCCCTCCACCACCCATGCACAGTGTGTACTGTCTACAAGATGCCCCGCAGCGACTCGCCAAGTCTCCTTCCACAGCACCTTCCAAACCAACCACCTCTACCCACCTAAAAGGACATGGGGTGGGGGGTAGCATGGGGATTCCTCGACGTTCCCACACAGTGCAGCGCAGTCTACCGAAAGCAGAACTTGCCTTTGCTATTCTGCAGTTAACTTCTGTATCAATCGTCACTGACACTTCTCCTGAAGCTGGCGCCCAGCAAAACTCTTGTCAGTAGTCCCACGCCCTTTGCGGAAGCCACACAGTGACTCTGGAAGCAGGCCCAGCTCCAGACGAGTGACCAGACGATTTAGCAGGACTCTTGCGAGGGTTTTTCCTGTGATGGAAAGCAGCGAGATTCCTCAGTGGCTGTTCCATACTTGCCGATTGCCCTTCCTCTTATAGAGGTGTACGATGGAAGCATCTTTAAGTTCCTGAGGAATGGATCTTGCTTCCAAAAGGACTGGAACAACTCGGTGAGCTTCTCGATAAGTACAGGACCGGCAGCTTTATAGATCTCTGCGGGTATGGCATCTGCCCCTGGGGCTTTGCCGCTGGATAGCTGGCTGACAGCTTTCGTGATTTCGGCTTCTACCGGTGGGTCATCCATGGTGCTGTTGGTATCGACCTGGGGAACCCTGTCTATTGCCTCATCGTTAATAGATGACGATCGGTTGAGGACGGCTTCAAAGTGTTCAGCCCATCTCTGCAGGATCTGAGCCCTCTCTGTAATGAGAGTCGTACCATCTGTACTCAGGAGGGGGGAACTCCCCAGAGATTGAGGTCTAGAGAGAGTGTTGAGGGCTTCATAGAACTGTTTCAAGTCGTTTGTGTCAGCGTATCCCTGTATTTCATCTGCCTTGGCGCTCAGCCAGGCATCCTGCATTTTACTCAGTTTATTCTGGACTGTCCTGCGAGCACTGGGAAAAGCATTTTTCTTGGCAGCTGAAGATGGGTCGTTCTGACAGGCCCGATGAAGATGGTGCTTTTCAACAAGTAGAGCCTGTATCTCCTCATCATTCTCATCAAACCAGTCATGCTGCTTGTGGGTGGAGGGCCCGAGCGTGTTCACCGCAAATGTTTGGATAGCATCCCTGAAGCATTCCCAGTTGTCCTCAGCATGAGGTGATGCATTTTGGCCGGAATAATGTAGGGGGGAGTTATATGATAAAGGGTAAGCCCGTAAGGTGTATAGAGTCGCAGCGAGACCTGGGGGTGCAAGTGCACAAGTCTTTGAAGGCGGCAGTGCGAGTGGAGAGTGTGGTGAAGAAAGCCTATGGTATGTTAGCCTTTATAGGAAGGGGTATAGAATATAAGAGCTGGAGTCTAATGTTGCAGTTGTATAGAACGTTGGTTAGGCCGCATTTGGAGTACTGCGTACAGTTCTGGTCGCCTTACTACCGGAAGGACGTGGAGACTCTGGAGAGAGTGCAGAGGAGGTTTACCAGGATGTTGCCTGGTATGGAAGGACTGGGGTATGAGGAAAGAGTGAATAAATTGGGGCTCTTTTCCCTTGAAAGACGGCGACTGAGGGGGGATCTAATAGAGGTATATAAGATTATGAAGGGTATAGATAGAGTAAACAGAGGTAAGCTATTCCCGATGATAGAGACACACAGTACGAGGGGCCACGGGCTCAAGGTGAGGGGGGAGCGGTATAACACGGATATTAGAGGGAAGTTTTTCACACAGAGGGTAGTGGGGGTATGGAATGCTCTGCCAAGTAAGGTGGTGGAGGCAAACACGCTAGAGTCCTTTAAGAGTAACTTAGACAGGCATATGAGTGGGTTGGAGATGGGTGGATATAGGAGATTGTTTTAAATAAGGGTCATTAGCATTGGGGTGTCCCTGGTAAGGTAAATGGATATGGCACAATAACAATGTTTATTTTTTCTCTTTTCATTCACAGGTTTTAAGTCGGTCCACCTTGTTGTCCAACGAGGGGCATACACGCGATGGGTCGTACTGGGGCTGCTCTTGGTTGTTCGAGATTGGCCTAGTGCTTCATGTCGTTAGTGTGTGCCTAAACTGGACCAGATACTGGGCAAGACGACAGCTCAGTGACTATCGCTGATTGCTGTGCAGACACATGGATTTGGGCCGGTGTCTGTGGGAGTTTGCGCATTCTCCCCGTGCTTGCGTGGGTTTTCTCCGGGTGCTCCGGTTTCCTCCCACACCCCAAAGATGTGCTGTTAGGCTGATTGGAGGGAATAAATTGTCCCTAAATTAGTTTCCCTCAATCTGGATGGCCATAAAACATTAGATAGGGGTCATGGGTGGAGTGGGGGACTGGTAGTGTTAGATGGCGGTGCGGGCTCGTTGGACGAAGGGCCTGTTTCCCGGGCTGTTTTTGTTCTTTGAGAGACACCAGTCAGTGTACAGATACCTCCCTGAGAGAGAGAGAGAGGGGACTGAGAGACACCAGTCAGTGTACAGATACCTCCCTGAGAGAGAGAGAGAGGGGACTGAGAGACACCAGTCAGTGTACAGATATCTCCCTGAGAGAGAGAGGGGGGACTGAGAGACACCAGTCAGTGTACAGATATCTCCCTGAGAGAGAGAGAGGGGACTGAGAGACACCAGTCAGTGTACAGATATCTCCCTGAGAGAGAGAGAGAGGACTGAGAGACACCAGTCAGTGTACAGATATCTCCCTGAGAGAGAGAGAGGGGACTGAGAGACACCAGTCAGTGTACAGATATCTCCCTGAGAGAGAGAGAGAGGGGACTGAGAGACACCAGTCAGTGTACAGATATCTCCCTGAGAGAGAGAGAGGAGACTGAGAGACACCAGTCAGTGTACAGATATCTCCCTGAGAGAGAGAGAGAGGGGACTGAGAGACACCAGTCAGTGTACAGATATCTCCCTGAGAGAGAGAGAGAGAGGACTGAGAGACACCAGTCAGTGTACAGATATCTCCCTGAGAGAGAGAGAGGGGGGACTGAGAGACACCAGTCAGTGTACAGATATTCCCTGAGAGAGAGAGAGGGGGGACTGAGAGACACCAGTCAGTGTACAGATATCTCCCTGAGAGAGAGAGAGAGAGAGGACTGAGAGACACCAGTCAGTGTACAGATACCTCCCTGAGAGAGAGAGAGAGGGGACTGAGAGACACCAGTCAGTGTACAGATACCTCCCTGAGAGAGAGAGAGAGGGGACTGAGAGACACCAGTCAGTGTACAGATACCTCCCTGAGAGAGAGAGAGAGGGGACTGAGAGACACCAGTCAGTGTACAGATACCTCCCTGAGAGAGAGAGAGAGGGGACTGAGAGACACCAGTCAGTGTACAGATATCTCCCTGAGAGAGAGAGAGAGGACTGAGAGACACCAGTCAGTGTACAGATATCTCCCTGAGAGAGAGAGAGAGGACTGAGAGACACCAGTCAGTGTACAGATATCTCCCTGAGAGAGAGAGAGGGGACTGAGAGACACCAGTCAGTGTACAGATATCTCCCTGAGAGAGAGAAGAGAGGGGACTGAGAGACACCAGTCAGTGTACAGATATCTCCCTGAGAGAGAGAGAGGGGACTGAGAGACACCAGTCAGTGTACAGATATCTCCCTGAGAGAGAGAGAGGGGACTGAGAGACACCAGTCAGTGTACAGATATCTCCCTGAGAGAGAGAGAGAGGGGACTGAGAGACACCAGTCAGTGTACAGATATCTCCCTGAGAGAGAGAGAGGGGACTGAGAGACACCAGTCAGTGTACAGATATGTCCCTGAGAGAGAGAGAGGGGACTGAGAGACACCAGTCAGTGTACAGATATCTCCCTGAGAGAGAGAGAGGGGACTGAGAGACACCAGTCAGTGTACCGATATCTCCCTGAGAGAGAGAGGACTGAGAGACACCAGTCAGTGTACAGATATCTCCCTGAGAGAGAGAGAGGGGACTGAGAGACACCAGTCAGTGTACAGATATCTCCCTGAGAGAGAGAGAGGGGACTGAGAGACACCAGTCAGTGTACAGATATCTCCCTGAGAGAGAGAGAGAGGACTGAGAGACACCAGTCAGTGTACAGATATCTCCCTGAGAGAGAGAGAGAGGGGACTGAGAGACACCAGTCAGTGTACAGATATCTCCCTGAGAGAGAGAGAGGGGACTGAGAGACACCAGTCAGTGTACAGATATCTCCCTGAGAGAGAGAGAGAGAGAGAGGACTGAGAGACTTCAGTCAGTGTACAGATATCTCCCTGAGAGAGAGAGAGAGCGGACTGAGAGACACCAGTCAGTGTACAGATATCTCCCTGAGAGAGAGAGGGGACTGAGAGACACCAGTCAGTGTACAGATATCTCCCTGAGAGAGAGAGGGGGGACTTAGAGACACCAGTCAGTGTACAGATATCTCCCTGAGAGAGAGAGAGAGGGGACTGAGAGACACCAGTCAGTGTCCTTGGACCTGTTTCCATCTCTCTGCACCGTTAGTTCATCCACTGTGTTGCAAATGCTCCGCGGGTTAAGGCACAGAGATTTTAAGCCTGTCTTTTTAACATCATTTGCCTTGCTCCTGATCTCTTTGTCTCTCGTCCTGTGTCCTTGGTTTCTCTGCCTATCAAGTTTCTTATTCCCTGTTCTACCTTGAGAGAGGTGACTGCAGCCAGAACCTTTCCTGATGTGCTGCAGTTTCATGTGTTCACATTTACAAACTTTACAACCATTCTGACCAGCAACTGGGTTTCTGATAAGTTCTTTTGTCAGAGCTTTCTTCACAAGTGAAGATAGAGATCTGGCAGTGTTACCACTGCAGTGTTACCAAAGATTCACACCTACATGCAGACAGAATTGTCTCTTTCTATACATCACTCCATTTCATTCTGCAAAGCTCGAAACATTACAGACTGTCTGAATATCACAATTCCACACACTGGACACATTGCAGGCAGTGGGAGTGAACGGGAAGGGGATTGGGATTGTGTACAGTGGGAGTGAACGGGAAGGGGATTGGGTCCATTGGGATTGTGTCCAGTGGGAGTGAACAGGAAGGGGTTTGGGATTGGGATTGTGTACAGTGGGAGTGAACGGGAAGGGGTTTGGGATTGGGATTGTGTACAGTGGGAGTGAACGGGAAGGTGTTTGGGTCCATTGGGATTGTGTGCAGTGGGAGTGAATGGGAAGGAGTTTGGGTCCATTGGATATACAGGGGGAGTAAACGGGAAGGGGTTTGGGTCCATTGGATATACAGGGGGAGTAAACGGGAAGGGGTTTGGGTCCATTGGGATTGTGTACAGTGGGAGTGAACGGGAAGGGGTTTGGGATTGGGATTGTGTACAGTGGGAGTGGACGGGAAGGGGTTTGGGATTGGGATTGTGTACAGTGGGAGTGAATGGGAAGGGGTTTGGGATTGGGATTGTGTACAGTGGGAGTGAACGGGAAGGGGTTTGGGATTGGGATTGTGTACAGTGGTACTGAATGGGAAGGGGTTTCCTTGTTTATCTCCATGCATGTAACTACAGACAATTACCCATATATTCGACCAAAAAACACACCCATGAACTCAACAGACTGATCAAGACCTTTGATCCTGACCTTCAGAGCACACTCTGTGCTCTCTTCCCACGTACTCACTGCATTGGAGATCTCTACTGCCTCCCGAAGATACACAAGGCAAACACACCCGGCCGTCCCATCGTATCGGGCAATGGGGCCCTGTACGAGAACCACTCCAGCTCCACTGTACAAAGAACCCCCAGCTTTTGTCATGACACTACGGACTTCCTACAGACACTCAGCACACATGGAGCAGTTGAACCAGAAGCACTCCTGGTCACAATGGATGTCTCCGCACTCCACACCAACATCCCCCACGACAATGGCATTGCTGCAACTGCCTCAGTTCTCAATACCGACAACTGCCAGTCTCCAGATGCAATTTTACAACTCATCCAAAGCGGGTTGATGGGTTCTTGATAAGAGAGGGGATTAAGGGTTATGGGGAGAGGGCGGGAAAGTGGAACTGAGCCACAACAGATCAGCCATGATCTTATTGAATGGCGGGGCAGGCTCGAAGGGCTAGATGGCCTACTCCTGCTCCTATTTCTTATGTTCTTATGGACCACAATGTCATCACCTTCAACAACCAGTTCTTCAGCTAGACACACTGAACAGCCATGGGGACCAAATTCGCACCTCAATATGCCAACATCTTCATGCACAGGTTCGAACAAGACTTCTTCACCGCACAGGGCCTTCAACCGTTGCTGTACACTAGATTCATCGATGAGATTTTCTTCCTTTGGACTCATGGTGAACAATCACTGAAACAACTATATGGTGATATCAACAAGTTCCACCCCACCATCAGACTCACCATGGACTACTCTCCAGAATCAGTTGCATTCCTGGGCACACGCATCTCCATCAAGGACAGTCACCTCAGCACCTCACTGTACCGCAAGCCCACAGAGAACCTCACGATGCTCCACTTCTCCAGCTTCCACCCTAAACATGTTAAAGAAGCCATTCCCTATGGACAAGCCCACCGTATACACAGGGTCTGCTCAGATGAGGAGGATCGCAACAGACACCTTCAGACGCTGAAAGATACGCTCAGAAGAACAGGATATGGCGCTCGACTCATCGATCGACAGTTCCAACGCGCCACAGCGAAAAACCGCACCGACCTCCTCAGAACACAAACACGGGACACGGTGGACAGAGTACCCTTCGTCGTTGACTACTGCCACGGAGCGGAGAAGCTACAACATCTTCTAAAAAGCCTTCAACATATCATTGATGGAGATGAACATCTCACCATGGCTATCCCCACACACCCACTTTTTGCCTTCAAACAACTGCACAACCTCAAACAGACCATTGTCCGCAGCAAACGACCCAGTCTTCAGGAGAACAGTGACCACAACACCACACAACCCAGTCACAGCAACCTCTGTAAGACATGCCGGATCATCGACACAGATGCCATCATCTCATCTGAGAATACCATCCACCAGGTACGCGGTAAATACTCTTGCAACTCGGCCAACGTTGTCTACCTGATACGCTGCAGGAAAGGATGTCCCGAAGCATGGTACATTGGGGAGACCATGCAGACGCTACGACAACGGATGAATGAACATCGCTCGACAATCACCAGGCAAGACTGTTCCCTTCCTGTTGGCGAACACTTCAGTGGTCACGGGAATTCGGCCTCTGATCTTCGGGTAAACGTTCTCCAAGGCAGCCTTCACGATACACGACAGCACAGAGTCGCTGAGCAGAGACTGATAGCCAAGTTCCACACGCACGAGGACGGCCTCGACTGGGATCCTGGGTTCATGTCACACTATCTGTAACCCCCATGACTTGCCTGGAGTTGCAAAATCTCTCTCACTGTCCTGTCTGGAGACAATACACATCTCTTTAACCTGTGCTTAACCCTCTCTCCACTCACACTGTCTGTACCTTTGAGACTTGATTACCTGTAAAGACTCGCATTCCAACCATTATTCTGTAAGTTGAGTTTGTGTCTTTATACGCCCTGTTTTGTGATCAGAACTCCCACTCACCTGATGAAGGAGGGAGCGCTTCGAAAGCTAGTGGCTTGTGCAGATGGACTTTAACCTGGAGTTATGAGAATTCTTACTGTGTTAACTCCATGTCTCCAAGATTGTCCCAATCTCCCGGTCTCTCCAGGCCCTCCTGCTGTGCAGAGAAAGACTCCGATGTATCACGTGTTAACGCATTCACCCTTTGCGAAAGAGGAACCACCATCAGATATCCCTGAGTGTGAAACACACAAACAGTTAATCTCACACCTCAACACACCCCAGATGGATGATTTTCACCACAACATTGGCGACCTTAGTTCCCACATCAAAAACGTGGCTAACACCTTGAAAGATCGGTCACTGCAGCATCCTGGGATGCTCAGTGGTCATCAGAATGTCTGTATTAAATCCGACGCAACACGAACCTTTAGCATCTGAACATCGGAGACTGAGACGGGGAGCGCTGAACTTTCCGTGCAGGTGAGTGGTGAGATATCCCCCAGTCGAAACAGCAAAGACACGGAAAGGGGTTTCATTAGAAGCAATTCTTAATCTACATTACACATGTTAGCAAGGCTTCAAAACAACAGACAGCACAGACAGTTCAAAAGAAATGATGAGTTACAGAACAGAATAACAGATACCTGGGAATGAGACACAGACTCAAAGCCAATCGAGGAGTTCAGGGTGGTTTATATATAGAATAACAGATACCCGGGAGTGAGTTACAGACTGGAATCTAATCGAGGGGTTCGGGGTGGTTTATATATAGAATAACAGATACCCGGGAGTGAGTTACAGACTGGAATCTAATCGAGGGGTTCGGGGTGGTTTATATATAGAATAACAGATACCCGGGAGTGAGTTACAGACTGGAATCTAATCGAGAGGTTCGGGATGGTTTATATATAGAATAACAGATACCCCGGGAGTGAGTTACAGACTGGAATCTAATCAAGGGGTTCGGGGTGGTTTATATATAGAATAACAGATACCCGGGAGTCAGTTACAGGCTGGAATCTAATCGAGGGGTTCGGGGTGGTTTATATATAGAATAACAGATACCCGGGAGTGAGGTACAGACTGGAATCTAATCGAGGGGTTTGGGATGGTTTATATAAAGAATAACAGATACCCGGGAGTCAGTTACAGACTGGAATCTAATCGAGGGTTTCAGGGTGGTTTATTCATAGAATAAAAGATACCCGGGGGTGAGTTACAGACTGGAATCGAATCGACGGGTTCAGGGTGGTTCATATATAGAATAACAGATACCCGGGAGTGAGTTACAGACTGGAATCTAATCGAGGGGTTTGGGGTGGTTTATATATAGAATAACAGACACCTGGTGTGAGTTATAGAATGAAATCTAAATGAGAAAATCGGGGTGGTTTATATATAGAATATTGGATTCCAGTCTGTAACTCACTCCCGGGGATCTATTATTCCACATATAAACCACCCTGAACTCCTCGATTGGATTCCAGTCTGTAACTCACTCCCGTGTATCTATTATTCTATATATAAACCACCCCGAACCCCTCGATTGGATTCCAGTCTGTAACTCGCTCCCGGGGATCTATTATTCTATATATAAACCACCCCGAACCCCTCGATTAGATTCCAGTCTGTAACTCACTCCTGGGTATCTGTCATTCTATATATAAACCACCCCGAACCCCTCGATTAGATTCCAGTCTGTAACTCACTCCCATGTTTCTGTTATTCTATGTATAAACCAGCCCGAACCCCTCGATTAGATTCCAGTCTGTAACTCACTCCCGGGTATCTGTTATTCTATATATAAACCACCCCGAACCCCTCGATTAGATTCCAGTCTGTAACTCACTCCCGGGTGTTTGTTATTCTATATATAAACCACCCCGAACCCCTCGATTTGATTCCAGTCTGTAACTCACTCCCGGATATTTATAAGAGATGGGATGTATTTTACACAACGTTATACTTTATAATATTAGTTTTCTAATATTT
Source organism: Carcharhinus amblyrhynchos (assembly GCF_965287045.1). Classification (NCBI taxonomy): domain Eukaryota; kingdom Metazoa; phylum Chordata; class Chondrichthyes; order Carcharhiniformes; family Carcharhinidae; genus Carcharhinus; species Carcharhinus amblyrhynchos. Next base: position 38,042 of record NW_027649893.1, read on the forward strand.
ATAATACAAGGGGATGTATTTCACAATATATTACAATATATTTTATAATATAATAATTTTATAATATTTAGAATATATGGGGATGTATTTTACAATATATTTAAACATATTCTGCAACAACTTTATAATATTTATATTACAGAGGGATGTATTTACATAATATAAGAATAATAATTTTATACTATTTATAATACTGGGGTATATTTTAGAACATAGTAAAATATATTTTATAATACAACAATAATTTTCTAATATTTATGACACGGGGGATGTATTTTACAATATATGATGATATATTTTATGATATAATAATGATTTTATAATATTTATAATACGGGGGATGTATTTTACAATACATTATAATATATTTTATAATAGAATAATAATATCACATTTAGAATATATGGGAATGTTTCTATAATATATTTAAATATATTCTATAACAACTTTATTATATTTATAATACAAGGGGATGTATTTACATAACATAACAATTTTATACTATTTATAATACCGGGGTATATTTTACAACATAGTAAAATATATTTTATAATGTAACAATAATTTTCTAATATTTATAATACAGGGGGTGTATTTTACAATATATTATACTTTATAACATAGTAATAATTTTCTAATATTTATAATACAGGGGGTGTGTTTTACAATATATTATATTTCATAATATAATAATAATTTTCTAATATTTATAATACAGGGGGGTTTTACAATATAGTATTTTCATAATATAATAATAATTTTCTAATATTTATAATATAGGGGGGTTTTACAATATATTATATTTCATAATATAATAATAATTTTCTAATATTTACAATACAGGGGGTGTGTTTTACAATATATTATATTTCACAATATAATAATAATTTTCTAATATTTATAATACAGGGGGTTTTTACAATATAGTATGTTTCATAATATAATAATAATTTTATAATACTTACGATACGGGGGTGTGTTTCACGATGTATTATGTTTTGTGACATAATAATAATTTTATAATACTTACGATACGGGGGCGTGTTTCACGATGTATTATGTTTTGTGACATAATAATAATTTTATAATACTTACGATACGGGGGCGTGTTTCACGATGTATTATGTTTTGTGACATAATAATAATTTTATAATACTTACGATACGGGGGCGTGTTTCACGATGTATTATGTTTTGTGACATAATAATAATTTTATAATACTTACGATACGGGGGCGTGTTTCACGATGTATTATGTTTTGTGACATAATAATAATTTTATAATACTTACGATACGGGGGCGTGTTTCACGATGTATTATGTTTTGTGACATAATAATAATTTTATAATACTTACGATACGGGGGCGTGTTTCACGATGTATTATGTTTTGTGACATAATAATAATTTTATAATACTTACGATACGGGGGCGTGTTTCACGATGTATTATGTTTTGTGACATAATAATAATTTTATAATACTTACGATACGGGGGCGTGTTTCACGATGTATTATGTTTTGTGACATAATAATAATTTTATAATACTTACGATACGGGGGCGTGTTTCACGATGTATTATGTTTTGTGACATAATAATAATTTTATAATACTTAAGATACGGGGGCGTGTTTCACGATGTATTATGTTTTATGACATAATAATAATTTTATAATACTTACGATACGGGGGCGCGTTTCACGATGTATTATATTTTATAACACAATAATAATTTTATAATACTTACAATACGGGGGCGCGTTTCACGATGTATTATATTTTATAACACAATAATAATTTTATAATACTTACAATACGGGGGCGCGTTTCACGATGTATTATATTTTATAACACAATAATAATTTTATAATACTTACAATACGGGGGCGCGTTTCACGATGTATTATATTTTATAACACAATAATAATTTTATAATACTTACAATACGGGGGCGCGTTTCACGATATATTATATTTTATAACACAATAATAATTTTATAATACTTACAATACAGGGGGCGCGTTTCACGATATATTATATTTTATAACACAATAATAATTTTATAATATTTACAATACAGGGGGCGCGTTTCACGATATATTATATTTTATAACACAATAATAATTTTATAATATTTACAATACAGGGGGCGCGTTTCACGATATATTATATTTTATAACACAATAATAATTTTATAATATTTACAATACAGGGGGCGCGTTTCACGATATATTATATTTTATAACACAATAATAATTTTATAATATTTACAATACAGGGGGTGTATTTTACAATATAATAATAATTTTATAATATTTACAATACAGGGGGTGTGTTTTACAATATATTATATTTAATAATATAATAATAATTTTATAATATTTATAATACAGGGGGTGTGTTTTACAATATATTATATTTTATAAGATAACAATAATTTTATAATATTTATAATACAGGGGGTATGTTTTACAATATATTATATTTTATAATATAATAATAATTTTATAATATTTACAATACAGGGGGCGTGTTTTACAATATATTATATTTTATAATATAATAATTTTATAATATTTACAATACAGGGGGTGTATTTTACAATATAATAATAATTTTATAATATTTACAATACAGGGGGTGTGTTTTACAATATATTATATTTTATAATATAATAATAATTTTATAATATTTATAATACAGGGGGTGTGTTTTACAATATATTATATTTTATAATATAATAATAATTTTATAATATTTACAATACAGGGGGTGTGTTTTACAATATATTATATTTTATAATATAATAATAATTTTATAATATTTATAATACAGGGGGCGTGTTTTACAATATATTATATTTTATAATATAATAATAATTTTATAATATTTATAATACAGGGGGCGTGTTTTACAATATATTATATTTTATAATATAATAATAATTTTATAATATTTATAATACAGGGGGCGTGTTTTACAATATATGATATTTTATAATATAATAATAATTTTATAATATTTATAATACAGGGGGCGTGTTTTACAATATATGATATTTTATAATATAATAATAATTTTATAATATTTATAATACAGGGGGCGTGTTTTACAATATATGATATTTTATAATATAATAATAATTTTATAATATTTATAATACAGGGGGCGTGTTTTACAATCTATTATATTTTATAATATAATAATAATTTTATAATATTTATAATACAGGGGGCGTGTTTTACAATCTATTATATTTTATAATATAATAATAATTTTATAATATTTATAATACAGGGGGCGTGTTTTACAATCTATTATATTTTATAATATAATAATAATTTTATAATATTTATAATACAGGGGGCGTGTTTTACAATATATGATATTTTATAATATAATAATAATTTTATAATATTTATAATACAGGGGGCGTGTTTTACAATATATTATATTTTATAATATAATAATAATTTTATAATATTTATAATACAGGGGGCGTGTTTTACAATCTATTATATTTTATAATATAATAATAATTTTATAATATTTATAATACAGGGGGTGTGTTTTACAATATATGATATTTTATAATATAATAATAATTTTATAATATTTATAATACAGGGGGCGTGTTTTACAATATATTATATTTTATAATATAATAATTTTATAATATTTATAATACAGGGGGCGTGTTTTACAATATATTATATTTTATAATATAATAATAATTTTATAATATTTATAATACAGGGGGTGTGTTTTACAATCTATTATATTTTATAATATAATAATAATTTTATAATATTTATAATACAGGGGGTGTGTTTTACAATATATTATATTTTATAATATAATAATTTTATAATATTTATAATACAGGGGGTGTGTTTTACAATATATTATATTTTATAATATAATAATAATTTTATAATATTTATAATACAGGGGGTGTGTTTTACAATATGTTATATTTTATAATATAATAATAATTTTATAATATTTATAATACAGGGGGTGTGTTTTACAATATATTATATTTTATAATATAATAATAATTTTATAATATTTATAATACAGGGGGTGTGTTTTACAATCTATTATATTTTATAATATAATAATAATTTTATAATATTTATAATACAGGGGGTGTGTTTTACAATATATTATATTTTATAATATAATAATTTTATAATATTTATAATACAGGGGGTGTGTTTTACAATATATTATATTGTATAATATAATAATAATTTTATAATATTTATAATACAGGGGGTGTGTTTTACAATATATTATATTTTATAATATAATAATAATTTTATAATATTTATAATACAGGGGGCGTGTTTTACAATATATTATATTTTATAATATAATAATAATTTTATAATATTTATAATACAGGGGGTGTGTTTTACAATCTATTATATTTTATAATATAATAATAATTTTATAATATTTACAATACAGGGGGTGTGTTTTACAATATATTATATTTTATATAATAATAATTTTATAATATTTATAATACAGGGGGTGTGTTTTACAATATATTATATTTTATAATATAATAATAATTTTATAATATTTATAATACAGGGGGCGTGTTTTACAATATATTATATTTTATAATATAATAATAATTTTATAATATTTACAATACAGGGGGCGTGTTTTACAATATATTATATTTTATAATATAATAATAATTTTATAATATTTATAATACAGGGGGTGTGTTTTACAATATATTATATTTTATAATATAATAATAATTTTATAATATTTACAATACAGGGGGCGTGTTTTACAATATATTATATTTTATAATATAATAATAATTTTATAATATTTATAATACAGGGGGCGTGTTTTACAATATATTATATTTTATAATATAATAATAATTTTATAATATTTACAATACAGGGGGCGTGTTTTACAATATATTATATTTTATAATATAATAATAATTTTATAATATTTATAATACAGGGGGTGTGTTTTACAATATATTATATTTTATAATATAATAATAATTTTATAATATTTACAATACAGGGGGCGTGTTTTACAATATATTATATTTTATAATATAATAATAATTTTATAATATTTATAATACAGGGGGTGTGTTTTACAATATATTATATTTTATATAATAATAATTTTATAATATTTATAATACAGGGGGTGTGTTTTACAATATATTATATTTTATAATATAATAATAATTTTATAATATTTATAATACAGGGGGTGTGTTTTACAATATATTATATTTTATATAATAATAATTTTATAATATTTATAATACAGGGGGCGTGTTTTACAATATATTATATTTTATAATATAATAATAATTTTATAATATTTATAATACAGGGGGTGTGTTTTACAATATATTATATTTTATAATATAATAATAATTTTATAATATTTATAACACAGGGGGTGTATTTTACAATATATTATATTTTATAATATAATAATAATTTTATAATATTTATAATACAGGGGGTGTGTTTTACAATATATTATATTTTATAATATAATAATAATTTTATAATATTTATAATACAGGGGGCGCGTTTTACAATATATTATATTTTATAATATAATAATAATTTTATAATATTTATAATACAGGGGGTGTGTTTTACAATATATTATATTTTATAATATAATAATAATTTTATAATATTTATAATACAGGGGGTGTGTTTTACACAGTGAGGGGGTGGGGGTGGGTCTGTAACGCCCTGCCAAGCAGAGGGTGGACACACTGGGATGGTTTCACACTGATCTATATAAACAGACTGGGAATGGAGGGATTATAAACACAGGCTCCAGTGGGGCCTCATCAAACACCTTCTCTCCCGGCGGGAGCCGGTTTGCTGCTGCTGCAAAATGGCGCCGGCTCCTTCCCCATCCTCACCCCGAGGAGAAGGGGGGGCGGGGAAAGGGGAGAGAAACCCGGGGATTGGACCGCTGGAGGGGGCGGGCTCAGCGCTGATGGGTAAAGGCGGCCGTCAATCAAGAAGGGCTCACTGATGAATGGTGCAGACAAATGTCAATCATGCGACGGTGGCGTTAGTCGCGCACCCGATTGGTGGAGACCGCTCCCCAGACGGGATTGAGTCAACCCGCTGTCAATCACCATGGCGTCCTGTTCGGATTGGTCGAATGTGTGGGGGGGCGGACTCAGCACTGATTGTGCCACTTGGGTGTGAATCAATGGCTGTGTGGGGGAACCGAGCACCCGATTGGCGGAGCCGTCTCCCCTTTTGATGTGATTGGATCGCGCCGCTGTCAGTCACCAGGGGACAGCGGTTGGAATTGGCGGGCGCTGCACCGATTGGCACTGCCCGCCGACCAATCGGCAGCGTGTCACCGCCCCCATGGGCGGGACCCCGTGGGTGGATTGGTCAAATCAACTGTCGGTCAAGACGTTGCGTGGAAGTGATTGGTAGAAGTGGGGGCTACGGCCGCACTGTGGGGTAGTTGTGTTGCACTTGGAATGGTCCAAAGATGTGTAGGTTAGGGTGGATTGGCCGTGCTAAATTGTCCCCTTAGTGTCCAAAGATGTGTAGGTTAGGGTGGATTGGCCATGCTAAATTGTCCCCTTAGTGTCCAAAGATGTGTAGGTTAGGGTGGATTGGCCATGCTAAATTGTCCCTTAGTGTCCAAAGATGTGTAGGTTAGGGTGGATTGGCCGTGCTAAATTGTCCCTTAGTGTCCCAAAGATGTGTAGGTTAGGGGGGATTGGCCGTGCTAAATTGTCCCTTAGTGTCCAAAGATGTGTAGGTTAGGGTGGATTGGCCGTGCTAAATTGCCCCTTAGTGTCCAAAGATGTGTAGGTTAGGGGGGATTGGCCGTGCTAAATTGTCCCTTACTTTCCACAGATGTGGAGGTTCGGTTGGATGCTCCCTTCCTCCAAGCGTAACTGATTCAGAAAAGCTTTGTGCACCCACCACCCTCTCCGACTGAGCCTCCATGTGTCACCCGGGCACCCCACACAGACTAATCACACGTCATAAGAACATAAGAAATAGGAGCAGGAGTCAGCCATCTAGCCCTTCGAGCCTGCCCCGCCATTCAATAAGATCATGGCTGATCTGTCATGGCTCAGTTCCACTTTCCCGCCCTCTCCCCATAACCCTTAATCCCCTCTCTTATCAAAAACCCATCAACCCGCGTCTTAAATATATTTAGCGAGGCAGCCTCCACCACTTCAACGGGCAGAGAATTCCAGAGATTCACCACCCTTTGAGTGAAGAAGTTCCTCCTCAACTCCGTTCTAAACCGCCCCCCTTTATCTTGAGGCTGTGCCCCCTAGTCCTACTGTCCTTTCTGAGCGGGAAGAGTCTCTCCACCTCTATCCTATCCATCCCATTCATCATCTTATACGTCTCAATGAGATCTCCCCTCATTCTTCTAAACTCTAACGAGTACAAGCCCAGTCTATTCAGCCTCTCCTCATAGCTCAACCCCCTCAACTCCGGTATCAGCCTAGTAAACCTCCTCTGCACTCCCTCCAAGGCCAAAATATCCTTGCGTAAGTACTGCGCCCAAAACTGCACACAGTACTCCAGCTGCGGCCTCACCAATGCCCTATACAGCTGCAGCAAGACCTCCCTACTTTTATATTCAATCCCCCTCGCTACGAAGGCCAGCATCCCATTCGCCTTCCTGACCACCTGCTGCACCTGCAGGCTGGGTTTTTGCGACTCATGCACAAGGACCCCGAGGTCCCTCTGCACCGTCGCCTGCTGCAGTTTTTCGCCACGTAAGTAATAGTCCTTCCTACCATTATTCCTACCAAAGTGGACCACCTCACACTTGCCAACATTAAATTCCATTTGCCAGTTCCTGGCCCATTTGCCCAGCCTATCTAGATCCTTCTGCAGACTCTCCACACCCTCCGCACAATTTGCCGTTCCCCCAATCTTGGTGTCATCAGCAAATTTCGACACCATACACTCGGTTCCCTCCTCCAGATCTATATAAATGGTAAATAGCTGAGGCCCCAGCACTGACCCCTGGGGCACTCCACTAGTCACCAACCGCCAATCCAAATAGCACCCATTGAACCCCACTCTCTGCCTCCTATTTGACAACCAATCCTCTATCCACGCTAACACCCTACCCCCAACTCCATGTCCCTTGACCTTCTGCAATAACCTCTTGTGAGGTACTTTGTCAAACGCCTTCTGAAAATCCAGAAAGACCACATCCACCGGCTCTCCTCTATCCACCGCCCTAGACACATCCTCATAGAACTCCAGTAAGTTTGTCAGACACGACTTCCCTTTAACGAAACCGTGCTGCGTCTGCTCTATCAAGCAATTCCTCTCAAGATGCCTCGCTATTTCCTCCTTGATGACGGATTCTAACATTTTACCTACAACAGACATTAAACTAACCGGCCTATAATTCCCTGCCTTTTGCCTGGCACCCTTCTTAAACAACGGCATAACATTAGCCGCTTTCCAATCTTCCGGCACTTCCCCGGAATCCAGCGACGTCTGGAAAATAACCACCAAGGCATCCACTATCACCTCCTCCATTTCTTTCAGAACCCTCGGATGCATTCCATCCGGTCCCGGGGACTTGTCCACAATCAGCCCCCTCCAGTCTGTCGAGCACCACCTGTCTAGTAACAGTAATGTCATTAAGACCCTCCAGTCCTACCACCTTTCCATCTCTAACACCCGGCAAATTATTCATGTCCTCCTCCGTGAAGACAGAAACAAAAAAGTTATTCAGAACCTCAGCCATATCCCCATCCCCTACCACTAAGTCCCCCTTCTCATCCTCTAAGGGACCAACGTTCACCCTAGCCAGCCTCTTCCTTTTTATATATTTATAAAAACTCTTGCTATCCTTTTTTATATTAAGCGCTAGCCCAGCTTCATAGTTTCTCCTACCCTTCTTTATCAACTTCTTTGTCAATCTTTGTTGACATTTAAACCTCTCCCAATCCTCTTCTCGCCCACTACTCTTTGCTACTCTAAACGCCTCCGCTTTTAATTTAACACTTTCCTTCACCTCCTTCGTTATCCACGGCTTATTACCTCTCCTCCTACTATCCTTTTTGACCATCGGAATAAATTTCTGCTGAGCACCAAGAAAGATCTCCTTAAAGATCCTCCACTGCTCCTCAGCAGACCTACCTTCCAACGCGCTCCCCCAGTCCACATTCGCCAATTCTTCTCTCATCCTACCGTACTCCCCTCTGTTCAAACAAAGGACGCGTGTCCGGGAACCCACTTTCTCCTCCTCCATCTGCACCAGAAACTCCACCATACAATGATCACTCTCCCCAAGAGGATCCTTCACCGCAAGGTCCCTAATTCTACCCGCCTCATTACATAGCACCAGATCCAAGATAGCTCGTTCCCTCGTCGGCTCCAACACACACTGTTCGAGGAAACTATCCCGGCAGCGTTCCAAGAACTCCTCCTCGAGCCCACCGCGTCCAACATGGGTCGACCAATCTATATGTAGATTGAAATCCCACATAACTACGGCCGTCCCATTCCTGCACGCCGCACTTATTTGCGCGTTAACAGCCCGCCCCACCTCCAGATCATTATTTGGGGGCCTATAAATAACACCCACCAGCGTCTTCCTCCCTTTGCTGTTCCTAATCTCTACCCACAACGATTCCACTTTCTGCTCCTTGGCTCCAATATCATCCCTTGCTACTACCCTGATGCTATCCTTAATCAGCAGAGCTACACCCCCCCCCCTTTTCCCTCCTGTCTATCCTTCCTAAACACTTGATACCCCTGGACATTCAGCTCCCAGTCCCTGTCACCTTGCAGCCACGTCTCTGTAATGGCCACCAGATCATATCCATTTGTGCTGATCTGCGCCACCAGCTCATCCACTTTATTCCGAATGCTTCGTGCATTCAGGTAAAGTGCCTTCATCCCAGCCTTCACCTGGACCCTATTTGCCGTAATGCCACCAACCATACTCACGCCCCTTACTCCCTCTATTATTGGGACATCCTCGGCCTCTTCCCTTACCTGTACCCTCTCAAGTTTAGCCCCCGTAATGTCACCTACCCTCGCACCCTCCCCCCCCCTAATTAGTTTAAAGCCCTGTCTACAGTCCTCTTTACTCTATTCGCCAGCACTCTGGTCCCAACACGGTTCAGACCAACCCCATCCCGCCCGAACAGGTCCCATCTACCCCAATACTGATGCCAATGCCCCATAAATTCAAACCCATCGTCGCAGGCTAACTGCCTCTCAATTGCATTTATTGGAAAATGTAAGATTATACAGATGCAAGAGCAGTTCAGCATGCCTTCATGTTTGTCGCTGCACCGCCTGGTGTGCGGAATCCCTTGCTTTACTGTGATTCATTCAAAGCGTCTCTTTAGGTCAAAGCTTTTAGCATTGCTGCTGCGATAGGGAGCCTCCACTGGAATGCTGGTTGAGGGAGTTGGGATCCGGGCCTGGAGGAGTGTCTGGAATTGGGTGACAGACAGTTCATTCGAACCTGATTGGCCTCTGGACCGAGGCTGATCGTGGCACCTCCACCCGGGTGTCATGGGCGATTCCGGAACCCTTGACGGGGTGTTGAGACGGTTGGGGGGGATGTTTGGGGGCGGGGCGTCCCTCTGATCGACCCCATTATGAGGTGACCTGGTGACAAAGTATTGTCCTGATTTATTGTACCCGCTCCGCGGAGATCAGAAGCCAGTCTGGGGGGTGGGGAATGGGAGTTTATCTCGATCCCCTCCGGTCAAATTGAGGGGCTGGTACCTTGGGCAGGCTGGCAGTTTTGGGAAGCAAGGACCAGGATTCTCCCGGAGGCAGGATCGGGACGGAGCAGAGGGGAGCGGGCACCGCTCTTCAGTGGGTGGGGAGAGGAGAAGGAGGTGGGAGGGGAGGGGTAGCCACAAACGGGGACAGGGGGCAAAACCCCAGATCTCAGGCCAGTACGACCGAGGGAGGGGCCTCTTCCGCTGGAGGTGGAGTGGGGAAGACCGGGAGCAGGGTGGAATTGGCGGATCCCAGGTCGGGGGTAAAGGCAGGTCCGTCAGGCCGGGGTGTGTAATCCTGGCAGGTGGAACCCTTGAGGTGGGGACCACAGGTGAACGTGTAGGAGTAGGTCACCTTGCCATACTTGAGGTTACAGGTCTTCTCGTGAGTCCCGGAGAAGAGGGTCTCTTTACACTCGCCCAGCAGGTCATCCGCGCTGGTGGAGTCGCTGTCCCAGACCTCAATGATTAATCTGAGTCCATTTCCTCCCATGACCTCCCCCAAGTCCAGCTTGGTGTTCCAGGTGGGGTTGTTGTTGCCGGAGATGACCGAGGTGTGGGCTTTGGCTAGGCCGTAATTGGCAACGACATAGCCATCCGTGCCACCAAAGACGTCACCCCAGAGGTCGCGGCCTTGCTTGACCATCACCGTCAGCCTCCCGATGCCCTTCTCCTTGGGGCAGCACTGCCTGTCCACTCTCGTGTTCCCTGCACAATAGCAGGAGCAGGTCTTCCTGTCCCGCCGGAACGAGCCAGCGGGGCATTGTGTGACCGCGCAGCTCTGGGTCAGGGCGTTGGTTCTGATGTACTTGCTGATGTAGTCCCTCAGGGTATCGTAGCGGGCATCGTTGGTGGGCAGGAGGTGGTGGAGGGGCTTCAGGCCGTAACTCACCACGCCCGGCTCGATGTTCAGAGTGTCCATCCAGTGGGTGAAGGTCCTCCCAGCCCCCGGGGAGAAGATGTCGACCCGTGTGGTGGAGCCCCCAAATACTTCAATCTCCCGGTCAGAAAATACCTGGCTCATGCTCGCTTGGTGCGCCATCGAAGTGGCCAGTTCTTTGCACCGCTCATAGCCCACCGACGCGTCTATAAATCCCAACTGGACACCGGCTTCTGTCTTGAGGCAGTCCTTTACCTCCTCCACAGTGGCGCCGGAGGATACCGCCTTGCAGGTTTGTATGGCCGTCACCTCCCTGATGCGCCCGCCCAGAGTAACGTCCTGGATGAAGTGGGTGCCATAGGTTTGCACCAGGTCCTTGTACTTGGCATCGTTGTAGCCGTCCCAGGTTTTCGGCAGGACAGCCAGGGCTTGGGCAAATTCGGGACTCAGGCGTGGCTTAGTCTTCACTCGATACCGATATTTACGGCACAGGAACTCCTCTCTGGTGAAGCTGTAATGGTCCGACTTGGCCCGACTGGTGCTGAAGCCGGTCAACTTTGATTTGGACCCGCCGATCATCCAGTTGACGGTGATGCCGGGCTTGGGGGTGACCTTGAGGTCCATCTCCCAGCCGCTGGATATCATCGAGGTGGCAGACTCCAGCAGCTCTGCGGCCGAGCGGTAGAGGCGGCTGGACACATCGTGCCGGCACTGCCGCTGGACCCTCCAGTCCACCAGCGAGAGGGGCAGCCGCTGGCGGGCGCCAGAGAGCAGCTGGTTGCGGCAGAGGACGCAGCTGCCATTCGCGTTCTTCCAGGTGTTGACATCGATCACGGAGGCCGCCTTTGTCTGTAGGGTCACCATGTCGTAGCCGGACCCCGCCAGGCTGGCCCCCGGCACGTTGCGGGCATAGCGGCACTCCTCAGCATTGGCCGTGGTGCAGCCGCCAGAGACTTTTCCTGCCAGGAGGCAGAGGAGGAGAAAATGGGTGACCCAGAGTCTTGTGACTGGCACCATGGCATCGACGGCACAGCTGCAGAAAAACCTGAGAAATGGAGAGAAGATTGTTAGAGTGAGTCTCACCTTCATTGGTGCCTATTGAAGAAGGAATTTTTGAATGCTTGGCTGAGCTGCTAATTTGACCAAAAGATTCTGCTCAGCAGGGGTTGTTGCCATAGCTATTGAGGGGAATGTAAACTCCATTTTGATTTGATAATGGGCTGTTCACATAATGCTGCTTTTGCCAAGGGGTGGAGGGTGGAATATAGTCTTTGTTTTTTTTTGACAAATTTTTGAGCATCCCAATGATATCGTAGGACAAGGGTGCTGAGGACAAGCTTGTCAATGGGTCGGTGATGGGGTATTCGTGAGAATGAGATGGTGCAGGCGAGTGACAGTGCAATGGGGAGTGACTGGTGGATATTGGGAGTGAGGGGTTAAAAGTGAGAGAATGCTTTGAGAATTGTGGGGGAGGTGGTTATGGGGGAGGTACGGTAGGGGTAGTCCAGCAGAGTGAAACATGGGTAATGGGTTCTGTGGGTGGTTTGTAGAGTAGAGCAAAGAGTTCTGTCTCTCCAGGAGCCAGGCAGGGAAGAATGGCTATTGGGGATTCAGGAATATTCGGGCTGTGTGGAACCTATGAGGTGGGTAGAAGGTATAGAGGGGGCATGAGGTTTATAGATGGGTTGTCCGGGGACCTGAAATGGAAGGAGTATAACAGGGCAGTAAGGGGCTATGGCAGGGTGAGTGATGGATGGTGTCTGAGGTGAGTGGGGGGATGGTGACGGTGGAATCTTTGATTTTGATTTTATTTAAGTTTTTATTGTCACAATTTACTGAGATTCCCAGGAGTGACGTACAGACACAATCTCACAGTAAAACACCAGGTTAAAGAGCAGACACAATCTCACAGCAAAACACCAGGTTAAAGAGCAGACACAATCTCACAGTAAAACACCAGGTTAAAGAGCAGACACAATCTCACAGTAAAACACCAGGTTAAAGAGCAGACACAATCTCACAGCAAAACACCAGGTTAAAGAGCAGACACAATCTCACAGTAAAACACCAGGTTAAAGAGCAGACACAATCTCACAGTAAAACACCAGGTTAAAGAACAGACACAATCTCACAGTAAAACACCAGGTTAAAGAGCAGACACAATCTCACAGTAAACACCAGGTTAAAGAACAGACACAATCTCACAGTAAAACACCAGGTTAAAGTCCCGTGTGCGTGTTATTCTATATAAACCACCCTGAACCCCTCGATTAGATTCCAGTCTGTAACTCACTCCCGGGTATCTGATATTCTATATATAAACCACACCGAACCCCTCGATTAGATTCCAGTCTGTTGCTCACTCCCGGGTATCTGTTATTCTGTATATAAACCACCCCGAACCCCTTGATTAGATTCCAGTCTGTAACTCACTCCCGGGTATCTGTTATTCTATATATAAACCACCCCGAACCCCTCGATTAGATTCCAGTCTGTAACTCACTCCCGGGTGTCTGTTATTCTATATATAAACCACCCCGAGCCCCTCGATTAGATTCCAGTCTGTAACTCACTCCCGGGTATCTGTTATTCTATATATAAACCACCCGGAACCCCTCGATTAGATTTCAGTCTGTAACTCACTCCCGGGTATCTGTTATTCTATATATAAACCACCACCAAACCCTCGATTAGATTCCAGTCTGTAACTCACTCCCGGGTATCTGTTATTCTATATATAAACCATCCCGAACCCCTCGATTAGATTCCAGTCTGTAACTCACTCCCGGGTATCTGTTATTCTGTATATAAACCACCCCGAACCCCTCGATTAGATTCCAGTCTGTAACTCACTCCCGGGTATCTGTTATTCTATATATAAACCACCCGGAACCCCTCGATTAGATTTCAGTCTGTAACTCACTCCCGGGTATCTGTTATTCTATATATAAACCACCACCAAACCCTCGATTAGATTCCAGTCTGTAACTCACTCCCGGGTATCTGTTATTCTATATATAAACCATCCCGAACCCCTCGATTAGATTCCAGTCTGTAACTCACTCCCGGGTATCTGTTATTCTGTATATAAACCACCCCGAACCCCTCGATTAGATTCCAGTCTGTAACTCACTCCCGGGTATCTGTTATTCTATATATAAATCACCCCGAACCCCTCGATTATATTCCAGTCTGTAATTCACTCCCGGGTATCTGTTATTCTATATATAAACTGCCCAGAACCCCTCGATTAGATTCCAGTCTGTAACTCACTCCTGGGTATCTGTTATTCTATATATAAACCACCCCGAACCCCTCGATTAGATTCCAGTTTGTAACTCACTCCCAGGTATCTGTTATTCTATATATAAACCACCCCGAACCCCTCGATTAGATTCCAGTCTGTAACTCACTCCTGGGTATATGTTATTCTACATATAAACCACGCCGAACCCCTCGATATTCCAGTCCGTAACTCACACCCGGGTATCTGTAATTCTATATATAAACCACCCCGAACCCCTCAATTAGATTCCCATCTGTAACTCACTCCCAAGTATCTGTTATTCCATGCACAACCGATCCCGAACCCCTCGATTAGGTTCCAGTCTGTAACTCACTCCTGGGTATCTGTTATTCTATATATAAACCACCCCGAACCCCTCGATTAGATTCCAGTCTGTAACTCACTCCCGGGTATCTGTTATTCTATATATAAACCACCCTGAACCCCTCGATTAGATTCCAGTCTGTAACTCGCTCCCGGGTATCTTATTGTTTACATAAACCACCCCGAACCCCTCGATTAGATTCCCATCTGTAACTCACTCCCAAGTATCTGTTATTCCATGCACAACCCATCCCGAACCCCTCGATTAGGTTCCAGTCTGTAACTCACTCTTGGGTATCTGTTATTCTATATATAAACCACTCCGAACCCCTCGATTAGATTCCAGTCTGTAACTCACTCCCGGGTATCTGTTATTCTGTATATAAACCACCCCGAGCCCCTTGATTAGATTCCAGTCTGTAACTCACTCCCGGGAATCTGTTATTCTATATATACACTACCCCGAACCCCTCGATTAGATTCCAGTCTGTAACTCACTCCCGGGTATCTGTTATTCTATATATAAACTACCCCGAACCCCTTGATCAGATTCCAGTCTGGAACTCACTCCCGGGTATCTGTTATTCTATATATAAACCACCCCGAACACCTTGATTGGATTTCAGTCTGTAACTCATAAGAACATAAGAAATAGGAGCAGGAGTAGGCCATCTAGCCCCTCTAGCCTGCCCCGCCATTCAATAAGATCATGGCTGATCTGTCGTGTCTCAGTTCCACATTCCCGCCCTCTCCGCATAACCCTTAATCCCCTCGCTTATCAAAAACCCATCAACCCGCGTCTTAAATATATTTAGCGAGGCAGCCTCCACCACTTCAACGGGCAGAGAATTCCAAAGATTCACCACCCTTTGAGTGAAGAAGTTCTTCACAACTCCTTTCCAAACTGCCCCCCGCTTACCTTGAAGCTGTGTCCTCTCGTCCTACTGTCCTTTCTGAGCGGGAAGAGCCTCTCCACCTCTATTCTATCCATCCCATTCATCATCCCATTCTCAATGATATCTCCCCTCATTCTTCTAAACTCTAACGAGTACAAGCCTAGTTTATTCAGCCGCTCCTCATAGTTCAACCCCCTCAACTCCAGTATCAGCCTAGTGAACCTCCTCTGCACTCCCTCCAAGGCCAAAATATCCTTGCGTAAGTGCGGCGACCAAAACTGCACACAGTACTCCAGCTGCTGCCTCACCAGTGCCCTGTACAGTTGCAGCAAGACCTCCCTACTTTTATATTCAATCCACCTCGCTATGAAGGCCAGCATCCCATTTGCCGTCCTGACCACGTGCTGCACCTGCAGGCTGGGTTTTTGCGACTCATGCACGAGGAACCCGAGGTCCCCCTGCACCGTCGCATGCTGCAGTTTTTCGCCATGTCTGTAACTCACTCCCGGGTATATGTTATTCTATATATAAACCATGCCGAACCCCCCAATATTCCAGTCTGTAACTCACTCCCGGGTATCTGTTATTCTATATATAAACCACCCCAAACCCCTTGATTAGATTCCAGTCTTTAACTGACTCCTGGGTATCTGTTATTCGATACATAAACCACCCCGAACCCCTCGATTAGATTCCAGTCTGTAACTCACTCCCGGGAATCTGTTATTCTATATATACACTACCTCGAACCCCTTGATTAGATTCCAGTCTGTAACTCACTCCGGGGTATCTGTTATTCTATATATAAACCATCCCGAACACCTCGATTGGATTCCAGTCTGTAACTCACTCCCGGGTATCTGTTATTCTATGTATAAACCACCCCGAACCCCCCAATTAGATTCCAGTCTGTAACTCACTCCCGGATATCTGTTATTCTATCAAAAACCACCCCGAACTCCTCGATTGGATCCCAGGCTGTAACTCACTCCCGGGTACCTGTGATTTGATATATAAACCATTCCAAATCCGTCGATTAGATTCCAGTCTGTAACTCACTCCCGGGTATCTGTTATTCTGTATATAAACCACCCCGAACCCCTCGATTAGATTCCAGTCTGTAACTCACTCCCGGGTATCTGTTATTCTATATATAAACCACCCCGAACCCCTCGATTAGATTCCAGTCTGTAACTCACTCCCGGGTATCTGCTATTCTGTATCTAAACCACCCCGAATCTCTCGATTAGATTCCAGTCTGTAACTCACTCCTGGGTATCTGTTATTCGATAGATAAACCACAGTGCACCCCTCAATTAGGTTCCAGTGTGTAACTCACTGCCAGATATCTGTTATTCTGTATATAAACCACCCCGAATCTCTCAATTAGATTCCAGTCTGTAACTCACTCGTGGGTATCTATTATTCTATATGTAAACTACCCCGAACCCCTCGATTAGATTCCCATCTGTAATTCACTCCCGGGTATCTGTTATTCCATGCACAAACCATCGTGAACCCCTCGATTAGATTCCAGTCTGTAACTCACTCCCGGGTATCTGTTATTCTGTATATAAACCACCCCGAAGCCCTCGATTAGATTCCAGACTGTAGTCACTCCTGGGTATCTGTGATTCTATATATAAACCACCCTGAACTCCTCGATTAGATTCCAGTCTGTAGCTCACTCCCGGGTATCTGTTATTCTATATATAAACCAGCCTGAACCCCTCGATTAGATTCCAGTCTGTAGCTCACTACCGGGTATCTGTTATTCTATATATAAACCACCACCAAACCCTCGATTAGATTCCAGTCTGTAGCTCACTACCGGGTATCTGTTATTCTATATATAAACCAGCCTGAACCCCTCGATTAGATTCCAGTCTGTAACTCACTCCCGGGTATCTGTTATTCTATATATAAACCACCCCGAACCCCTCGATTAGATTCCAGTCTGTAACTCACTCCCGGGTATCTGTTATTCTGTATATAAACCAGCCTGAACCCCTCGATTAGATTCCAGTCTGTAACTCACTCCCGGGTATCTGTTATTCTGTACATAAACCAGCCTGAACCCCTCGATTAGATTCCAGTCTGTAACTCACTCCCGGGTATCTGTTATTCTGTATATAAACCACCCCGAACCCCTCGATTAGATTCCAGTCTGTAACTCACTCCCGGGTATCTGTTATTCTATATATAAACCACCCCGGATCCCTCGATTAGATTCCAGTCTGTAACTCACTCCCGGGTATCTGTTATTCTATATATAAACCACCCCGAACCCCTCGATTAGATTCCAGTCTGTAACTCACTCCCGGGTATCTGTTATTCTATATATAAACCACCCCGAACCCCTCGATTAGATTCCAGTCTGTAACTCACTCCCGGGTATCTGTTATTCTATATATAAACCACCCCGAACCCCTCGATTAGATTCCAGTCTGTAACTCAGTCCCGGGTATCTGGTATTTGCGTTGAGTTCCCTTTACCTCCCCACCCCTCGGCGTCCCTCACCTGAGGAAGCTTCGCACTCAGTCAGGGGGCTGGCGATCGGTGTCTGAGACACGAGGCTGTGTGATATTTATACGAACTCAATCCCTGACCACAAGACAGAGCAGATAGCAGTACTCACTCAATGATTCAGACATGTGGTGTACTTCTTAAGAGACAGAGAGAGAGAGAAAGAGAGAGAGAGAGAGACAGAGAGAGAGAGAGACAGAGAGAGAGACAGTGAGATGGAGATTTCGAGAAAGAGAAAGACAGAGAGAAACAGATGGACAGAGAGAGAGAGAGAGACAGATAGAGATTTTGAGAAAGAGAGAGAGCGAGAGACACAGAGAAACAGAGGGAGAGAGACAGAGACAGAAAGACAGAGAAAGAGAGAGGCAGAGAGACAGTCAGTGAGGAAGACAGATAGAGAGAGACAGAGGCAGGGAGAGAGAGTGAGAGAGAGAGAGAGAGAGGAAGAGAGAGACAGACAGAGATAAACAGTGAGGGGGAGAGAGAGAGAGGCAATAACAGAGAGACAGAGAGAAACAGACAGACAGTGAGAGAGACCCAGAAGGAGAGAGAGAGAGAAGGCGAGACAGAGTGAGAGAGAGAGAGAGAGAGAGACCGACAGACAAACAGATAGAGAGAGACAGTGAGAGATATGGAGAATTTGGGAGGGAGGGAGAAAGACAAAGGGTGAGAAAGAGGGGAAGAAAGAGGAGGTGAAAGCTGCCAAGCCCTATGTGCTCAGATCCAGCTGACAGCAGAACCCAAATGGACAGATGACGACACTGGGGTGTTTCGTGATTGGGAGTCAGTCAATTGGGAGGCACTGAGGCCCTTGCAATGGGCTCGAGTGCCCAGAGTCGCTCAGTGCCTCGCCAGCTCTGCAAGGGTCGCCAACCTAGCTGGTGCTAAGTGTAAGAGCCCCGAGGAACTGCCTCCACTGTTCGGAGAATGACTCGAGCTCTGAGGCGAATGGGAGTGAATTGCTGAGGGCTGTGGCACACCATGTATTGATGGCTGGAGAAACAATCACAGTCTGAAAGGCTGGAAATGAGAGGGAAAGTCTTGAGCGGGGTATAAACGTGGAGTGGAGTCCCTGTACTATCGAGATATTTGGGCTTGGAGAGTTAACATTGCTGAAATACAGTTATTTTGACCTTCAGTTAACTCTTGGACAGTAGAAGTGTTTGATGAAGACATTCGTCCTGAGTGTGACAATTACTGTTAAAGAGGATGTTAAAGATCCCGGTTAAAGAGGGATTCTCTCCGTCAGCGACTCCACTGTTAAAAAGGGAGTCTCTCTGTCAGGGACCCCTTTTAAAGAGGGAGTCTCTCCTTCAGGGACTCCTGTTAAAGAGGGAGTCTGTCCTTCAGGGACTCCTGTTGAAGAGGGAGTCTCTCCATCAGGGACTCCTGTTAAAGAAGGTGTCTCTCCGTCAGGAACACCCTGTTTAAGAGAGACTCCCTCCCTCAGGGACTCCCTGTTAAAGAGGGAGTCTCTCTGTCAGGGACCCCTGTTAAAGAGGGAGTCTCTCCGTCAGGGACTCCCTGTTAAAGACGGAGTCTCTCCGTCAGAAACTCCCCTGAAAAAGAGGGAGTCTCTCCGTCAAGGACCCCTGTTAAAGAGGGAGTCTCTCTGTCCGGGACCCCTGTTAAAGAGGGAGTCTGTCGATAACTTTGGGATCTGAGCTATCAGGAGGATGTGACAGAGTTTATGACTCATCAGTTTGCTTGATATGGGACAGAGTTGAGGTTCTGCTGACCACGGTGAGGAGGACAGATACAGTTCCAGCATCTGTATCGAGAGTGAGAAGGAGAGAGGAGGGCGAGAGCCCATGGCAAGGTGTCAACCACTCTTCTCCATTCCTCTGTCCCTCCCTCAGAGTCCACCATCCTCCCGTGCAGGAAACTGAGAGAAACCTCAGCCACCATCAGAAGCTGACAGAGACACGGATAGAGGTTTCACACATCAAATATATCTCTGCGTCAACCTATCCCTTCACTTCACACCACCGGTGCCTGCCTGGACCCCACCAGTAAGAAGTTTCACAACACCAGGTTAAAGTCCAACAGGTTTGTTTCAGAGCACAAGCCACAACTTTCGGAGAGCTTGCTGCACCGACGTCAGGTGAGTGTGAGCTGTGTTCACAAACAGGACAGAAAAAGACACAAACACATAAAGACACAGACACAAACAGAACAATGGTTGGAATGCGAGTCTTTACAGGTAAACAAGTCTCAAAGGTACAGACAGTGTGAGTGGAGAGAGGGTTAAGCAGAGGTTAAAGAGATGTGTATTGTCTCCAGACAGGACGGTGAGTGAGATTTTACAAGCCCAGGCAAGTCATGGGGGTGACAGATAGTGCGATAGGAACCCAAGGTCCCGGTTGAGACTGTCCTCATGTGCGCGGAACTTGGCTATCAGTCTCTGCTCAGCGACGCGGCGCTGTCGTGGGTTCGGAAGGCCTCCTTGGAGAACCCTGACCCAAAGGTCAGTGACGAGGGACGCTGCAATGTGCGATGGTCAGAGCTGAGGGAGTGCCGCACTGTGAGAAAGAGAGGGGACTGAGAGACACCAGTCAGTGTACAGATATCTCTCTGAGAGAGAGAGAGGGGACTGAGAGACACCAGTCAGTGTACAGATATCTCCCTGAGAGAGAGAGAGGGGACTGAGAGACACCAGTCAGTGTACAGATATCTCCCTGAGAGAGAGAGAGAGGGGACTGAGAGACACCAGTCAGTGTACAGATATCTCCCTGAGACAGAGAGAGGGGAGTGAGAGAAACCAGTAAGTGTACAGATATCTCCCTGAGAGAGAGAGAGGGGAGTGAGAGACACCAGTCAGTGTACAGATATCTCCCTGAGAGAGAGAGAGAGAGAGGGGACTGAGAGACACCAGTCAGTGTACAGAAATCTCCCTCAGAGGGAGAGAGAGGGGACTGAGAGACACCAGTCAGTGTACAGATATCTCCCTGAGAGAGAGGGGACTGAGAGACACCAGTCAGTGTACAGATATCCCCCTGAGAGAGAAAGAGGGGACTGAGAGACAGTAGCGCACATGTTTCTCCCTGAGAGAGAGCGGGAGGGGACTGATAGACACCAGTCAGTGTACAGATACCTCCGTGACAGAGAGGGAGGGGGCTGAGAGACACCAGTCAGTGTACAGATATCTCGCTGAGAGAGTGAGACGGGACTGAGAGCCACCAGTCAGTGTACAGATATCTCCCTGAGAAAGAGAGAGGGGACTGAGAGACACCAGTCAGTGTACAGATATCTCCCTGAGAGAGAGAGAGGGGACTGAGAGACACCCATCAGTGTACAGATATCTCCCTGAGAGAGAGAGAGGGGACTGAGAGACACCAGTCAGTGTACAGATATCTCCCTGAGAGAGAGAGAGGGGACTGAGAGACACCAGTCAGTGTACAGATATCTCCCTCAGAGAGAGACAGGGGACTGAGAGACACCAGTCAGTGCACAGATATCTCCCTGAGAGAGAGAGAGGGGACTGAGAGACACCAGTCAGTGTACAGATATCTCCCTGAGAGAGAGAGAGGGGACTGAGAGACACCAGTCAGTGTACAGATATCTCCCTGAGAGAGAGGGGACTGAGAGACACCAGTCAGTGTACAGATATCTCCCTGAGAGAGAGAGAGAGGACTGAGAGACACCAGTCAGTGTACAGATATCTCCCTGAGAGAGAGAGAGGGGACTGAGAGACACCAGTCAGTGTACAGACATCCCCCTGAGAGAGAGAGAGGAGACTGAGAGACACCAGTTAGTGTACAGCTATCTCCCTGAGAGAGGGGACTGAGAGACACCAGTCAGTGTACAGATATCCCCCTGAGAGAGAGAGAGGGGACTGAGAGACAGTAGCGCACATGTTTCTCCCTGAGAGAGAGCGGGAGGGGACTGATAGACACCAGTCAGTGTACAGATACCTCCGTGACAGAGAGGGAGGGGGCTGAGAGACACCAGTCAGTGTACAGATATCTCGCTGAGAGAGTGAGACGGGACTGAGAGCCACCAGTCAGTGTACAGATATCTCCCTCAGAGAGAGAGAGGGGACTAAGAGACACCAGTCAGTGTACAGATATCTCCCTGAGAGAGTGAGACGGGACTGAGAGACACCAGTCAGTGCACAGATATCTCCCTGAGAGAGAGCGGGTGAGACACACCAGTCAGTGTACAGATATCTCCCTGAGAGAGAGGGGACTGAGAGACACCAGTCAGTAGACAGATATCTCCCTGAGAGAGGGGGGTGACTGAGAGACACCAGTCAGTGTACAGATATCTCCCTGAGAGAGAGATAGAGGGGACTGATAGACACCAGTCAGTGTACAGATACCTCCCTGAGACAGAGAGAGGGGACTGAGAGACACCAGTCAGTGTACACATATCTCCCTGAGAGAGAGAGAGGGGACTGAGAGACAGCAGTGTACAGATATCTCCCTGAAAGAGAGGGAGGGGACTGAGAGACACCAGTCAGTGTACAGATACCTCCGTGAGAGAGAGGGAGGGGTGTGTGAGACACCAGTCAGTGTACAGATAACTCCCTGAGAGACGGGAGTGACTGAGAGACATGAGTCAGTGTACAGATATCTCCCTGACAGAGAGTGAGGGGACTGAGAGACACCAGTCCGTGTACAGATATCTGCCTGAGCGAGAGTGAGGGGACTGACAGACACCAGTCAGCGAACAGGTATCTCCCTGGGACAGAGAGGGGACTGAGAGACACCAGTCAGTGTACAGATATCTCCCTGAGAGACAGGGGATTGAGAGACGCCAGTCAGTGTACAGATATCCCCCTGAGAGAGAGAGAGGGGACTGAGAGACACCAGTCAGTGTACAGATATCTCCCTGAGAGAGAGAGAGAGAGGGGACTGAGAGACACCAGTCAGTGTACAGATACGTCCGTGAGAGAGAGGGAGGGGGCTGAGAGACACCAGTCAGTGTACAGATATCTCCCTGAGAGAGAGAGGGGACTGAGAGACACCAGTCAGTGAACAGATATCTGCCTGAGAGACAGAGAGAGAGGACTGAAAGACACCAGTCAGTGTACAGATTTGTCCGTGAGAGAGAGGGAGGGGGCTGGGACACACCAGTCAGTGTACAGATATCTCCCCGATAGAGTGAGAGAGGACTGAGAGACGCCAGTCAATGTGCAGATATCTCCCTGAGAGACAGAGAAAGGGGACTGAGAGACACCGGTCAGAGCACAGATATCTCCCAGAGAGAGAGAGAGAGGGGACTGAGAGACATCAGTCAGTGTACAGATATCTCCCTGAGAGAGGGAGAGGGTAAAAAGTCTGACAACACCAGGTTACAGATAGTGTGACATGAACCCAAGATCCCTGTTGAGACCGTCCTCATTTGTGCGGAACTTGGCTATCAGTCTCTGTTCAGCGACTCTGCGCTGTCGTGTGTCGTGAAGGCCGCCTTGGAGAATGCTTACCCGAAGGTCAGAGGCTGAATGCCCGTGACCACTGAAGTGTTCGCCAACAGGAAGGGAACAGTCTTGCCTGGTGACTGTCGAGCGATGTTCATTCATCCATTGTCGTAGCGTCTGCATGGTCTCCCCAATGTACCATGTCGCACTATCTGTAACCCCCGTGACTTGCCTGGGTTTGCAAAACCTCACTTCCTGTACTGTCTGGAGACAATACACATCTCTTTAAACTGTGATCAGTGCTCCTTCCACTCACATTATCAGCCACTTCAGGTCTTGAACAGCAGGTTAGGTGTAAGGATTCGCATTCTAATCAGTCATCTCTAAACTGTCTGTGCTTTATATGCTCTGTCTGAGGCCAGAACTCTCCATTCACCTGACGAAGGGGCTAACCCCGAAAGCTTGTGAGTATATTATCAAATAAATAGGTTGGACTAAAACCTGGTGTTGTCAGACTTTTTACTGTGTTTACGCCAGTCCAACGCCGGCATACCCACATCAGAAAGAGAGGGGACAGAGAGACACCAGTCAGTGTACAGATATCTCCCTGAGAAAGAGGGGACTGAGAGACACCAGTCAGTGTACAGATATCTACATAGAACATAGAACATTACAGCACAGAACAGGCCCTTCGGCCCACGATGTTGCGCCAACCAATTAAAAAGCAAAGACCCTCTCACCTTAACCAATCCCTTTCCATCCATAAACCTATCCACGGATCTCTTCAACGCCCCCAAACCAGGCGCATTTACAACTGCAGCAGGCAGGGCATTCCAATCCCTCACCACCCTCTGGGTAAAGAACCCACCCCTGACATCCGTCCTATAACCACCACCCCTTAATTTAAAGCTATGCCCCCTCGTGCTAGCTTTCTCCATCCGAGGAAAAAGGCTATCACTGTCCACCCTATCTAAACCTCTAATCATCTTATATGTTTCAATAAGGTCCCCTCTTAGCCGCCTTCTTTCTAACGAAAACAACCTCAAATCCCTCAGTCTCTCCTCATAGGACCTCCCCTCCATACCAGGCAACATCCTGGTAAACCTCCTCTGCACCCTCTCCAATGCCTCCACATCCTTCCTATAATGTGGGGACCAGAACTGCACACAATACTCCAAGTGCGGACGCACCAGAGTTTTGTACAGTTGCAACATGACGTTGCGGCTCCTAAATTCAATCCCCCTACCAATAAACGCCAAGACACCAGTCAGTGAACAGATATGTCCCTGAGAGAGTGAAATGACTGAGAGACACCAGTCAGTCTACAGATATCTCCCTGAGAGAGAGTGAGGGGACTGAGAGACACCAGTCAGAGTACAGATATCTCCCTGAGAGAGAGAGAGAGAGGGGGGGACTGAGAGACACCAGTCAGAGTACAGATATCTCCCTGAGAAAGAGAGAGGGGACTGAGAGACAGCAGTGTATAGATATCTCCCTGAGAGAGAGAGGGAGGGCACTGAGAGACACCAGTCAGTATGCAGATACCTCCGTGAGAGAGAGGGAAGGGGCTGAGAGACACCAGTCAGTGGACAGATATCCCCCTCAGAGAGAGAGAGGGGACTGGGAGACACCAGTCAGTGTACAGATATCTCCGTGAGACAGGGCGGGGTGACTGAGAGACACCAGTCAGTGTACAAATATCCCCCTGAGAGAGATAGAGGAGACTGAGAGACACCAGTCAGTGTACAGATATCCCCCTCAGAGAGAGAGAGGGGACTGAGAGACAGCAGTGCACATGTATCTCCCTGACAGAGAGAGGGAGGGGACTGAGAGACACCAGTCAGTGTACAGATACCTCCGTGAGAGAGAGGGAGGGGGCTGAGAGACGCCAGTCAGTGTACAGATATCTCCCTGAGAGAGAGAGAGGGGACTGAGAGACACCAGTCAGTGAACAGATATCTCAGTGAGAGAGAGAGAGAGGACTGAGAGACACCAGTCAGTGTACAGATATCTCCCTGAGAGAGAGAGAGGGGACTGAGAGACACCAGTTAGTGTACAGATATCTCCCTGAGAGAGAGAGAGGCGGGACTGAGAGACACCAGTCAGTGCACAGATATCTCCCTGAGAGAGAGAGGACTGAGAGACACCAGTCAGTGTACAGATATCTCCCTGAGAGAGAAAGGACTGAGAGACACCAGTCAGTGTACAGATATCTCCCTGAGAGAGTGAGACGGGACTGAGAGCCACCTGTCAGTGTACAGATCTATCCCTGAGAGAGAGAGAGGGGACTGAGAGACACAAGTCAGTGTACAGCTAGCTCCTTGAGAGAGAGGGGCTGAGAGACACCAGTCAGTGTACAGATATCTCCCTGAGAGGGAGAGAGGGGACTGAGAGACACCAGTCAGTGTACAGATACCTCCCTGAAAGAGAGAGAGGGGACTAAGAGACGCCAGACAGTGCACAGATATCTGCCTGAGAGACAGAGAGACGGGACTGAGAGACACCAGTCAGTGTACAGATATCTCCCTGAGAGAGAGAGAGAGGGTACTGAGAGACACCAGTCAGTGTACAGATATCTCCCTGAGAGACAGAGAGACGGGACTGAGAGACACCAGTCAGTGTACAGATATCTCCCTGAGAGAGAGATGGGACTGAGAGACACCAGTCAGTGTACAGATATCTCCCTGAGAGAGAGAGAGGGTACTGAGAGACATCAGTCAGTGTACAGATATCTCCCTGAGAGAGAGAGAGAGGACCGAGAGACACCAGTGAAGCAGGAAAAGGGTTGATGGATTTTGTACGTAGAATATATCACAAACATAACCCTTCGTCGTGACTGATCTCCTCAAGCTTATACTGCTCCTGGCAGTGATATAAGTTATTTGTTCATGTCTTACATGCTTTAACTCATTATTTTATGAAGACAGATAGTTTAACGTGGCTGTTATTTTGTAGACTTTGTGAATCTTACCTGTTTGTGTTAGTTGGACATCGTTACAGAGATGACACTTTCCGATACCGGCTGTTGACAGCTGCTGATGGCGGACGGCGATACCGGATTTGAACAGGAAGACTCCTGCTGGGACAGTCACGGTCACACAAGTAACTTCAAACACAGGGATGCCGTTACTCGCTGCAGAAGGGGTTTCAAATCGCGACCAGATTGAAGACTGTGTCATGACTGCAGGACTGTGATTCCTGATTAAATCTGAGGCTGTGTCACAGCCGATGAAGGAAGAATGGGAAATTTGTACGGTGACTGACACTCAGATTCCTGATGGATAAATCCCCACGTGTGTTTGTGCTTAATGAGAAATCTGGCAGTCCGTGTTTCGAACCAGTTCTCCCAAAGCTCTGGAATAAAAGGCTTCACTTTGAAATAAAAACCACAGCAATTTGACTCACTAACAGTCTCAGAGACACCGGGCGTGATTCAGATCTGACTCGGAAATCTGCTTTCAGACACCCCCAGACACACTCAGCCTGAAAAAAAATATCGTGGGTCCCATTCGCACAGTGGGTGGGGGTTAGCGCTGCCGGAACGATCGGAGCTCTGAACCGCGCACGCACAGTTAGATAATAATGTGAAAAACAAGCCATCACATCACTCCCGAGCTGCAGAAAGCGGAGAGAGCAGCCGGGGAAACAAAGGGGGAGCGATGGCCCCACCACCCCAACATCACTGTCCCCTTTATCCACCTCCCCCACTACCCACACACATCACTGTCCCCCTTATCCACCCCCCCCACTACCCACACACATCACTGTCCCCCTTATCCACCCCCCCCACTACCCACACACATCACTGTCCCCCTTATCCACCCCCCCACTACCCACACACATCACTGTCCCCCTTATCCACCCCCCCCCACTACCCACACACATCACTGTCCCCCTTATCCACCCCCCCCACTACCCACACACATCACTGTCCCCCTTATCCACCCCACACACATCACTGTCCCCCTTATCCACCCCACACACATCACTGTCCCCCTTATCCACCCCACACACATCACTGTCCCCCTTATCCACCCCACACACATCACTGTCCCCCTTATCCACCCCACACACATCACTGTCCCCCTTATCCACCCCCCCACTACCCACACACATCACTGTCCCCCTTATCCACCCCCCCCACTACCCACACACATCACTGTCCCCCTTATCCACCCCCCCACTACCCACACACATCACTGTCGCCCTTATCCACCCCCCCACTACCCACACACGTCACTGTCCCCCTTATCCACCCCCCACTACCCACACACATCACTGTCCCCCTTATCCACCCCCCCACTACCCACACACGTCACTGTCCCCCTTATCCACCCCCCACTACCCACACACATCACTGTCCCCCTTATCCACCCCCCCACTACCCACACACGTCACTGTCCCCCTTATCCACCCCCCAATACCCACACACATCACTGTCCCCCTTATCCACCCACCCACTACCCACACACATCACTGTCCCCCTTATCCACCCCCCCCCACTACCCACACACATCACTGTCCCCCTTATCCACCCCCCCCACTACCCACACACATCACTGTCCCCCTTATCCACCCCCCCCACTACCCACACACATCACTGTCCCCCTTATCCACCCCCCCCTACTACCCACACACATCACTGTCCCCCTTATCCACCCCCCCACTACCCACACACATCACTGTCCCCCTTATCCACCCCCCCATTACCCACACACATCACTGTCCCCCTTATCCACCCCCCCCCACTACCCACACACATCACTGTCCCCCTTATCCACCCCCCCACTACCCACACACATCACTGTCCCCCTTATCCACCCCCCCACTACCCACACACATCACTGTCCCCCTTATCCACCCCCCCCCACTACCCACACACATCACTGTCCCCCTTATCCACCCCCCCCTACTACCCACACACATCACTGTCCCCCTTATCCACCCCCCCCACTACCCACACACATCACTGTCCCCCTTATCCAACCCCCCCCCACTACCCACACACATCACTGTCCCCCTTATCCACCCCCCCCACTACCCACACACATCACTGTCCCCCTTATCCACCCCCCCCACTACCCACACACATCACTGTCCCCCTTATCCACCCCCCCACTACCCACACACATCACTGTCCCCCTTATCCACCCCCCCCCACTACCCACACACATCACTGTCCCCCTTATCCACCCCCCCCACTACCCACACACATCACTGTCCCCCTTATCCACCCCCCCCACTACCCACACACATCACTGTCCCCCTTATCCACCCCCCCACTACCCACACACATCACTGTCCCCCTTATCCACCCCCCCCACTACCCACACACATCACTGTCCCCCTTATCCACCCCCCCACTACCCACACACATCACTGTCCCCCTTATCCACCCCCCAATACCCAC
Organism: Carcharhinus amblyrhynchos; assembly: GCF_965287045.1. Classification (NCBI taxonomy): domain Eukaryota; kingdom Metazoa; phylum Chordata; class Chondrichthyes; order Carcharhiniformes; family Carcharhinidae; genus Carcharhinus; species Carcharhinus amblyrhynchos. The sequence continues at coordinate 67,510 of NW_027649893.1, forward strand.
ACACATCACTGTTCCCCTTATCCACCCCCCCCACTACCCACACACATCACTGTCCCCCTTATCCACCCCCCCCACTACCCACACACATCACTGTCCCCCTTATCCACCCCCCCCACTACCCACACACATCACTGTCCCCCTTATCCACACCCCCACTACCCACACACATCACTGTCCCCCTTATCCACCCCCCCATTACCCACACACATCACTGTCCCCCTTATCCACCCCCCCCACTACCCACACACATCACTGTCCCCCTTATCCACCCCCCCACTACCCACACACATCACTGTCCCCCTTATCCACCCCCCCACTACCCACACACATCACTGTCTCCCTTATCCACACCCCCCACTACCCACACACATCACTGTCCCCCTTATCCACCCCCCCCACTACCCACACACATCACTGTCCCCCTTATCCACCCCCCAATACCCACACACATCACTGTCCCCCTTATCCACCCCCCCACTACCCACACACATCACTGTCCCCCTTATCCACCCCCCCATTACCCACACACATCACTGTCCCCCTTATCCACCCCCCAATACCCACACACATCACTGTCCCCCTTATCCACCCCCCCACTACCCACACACATCACTGTCCCCCTTATCCACCCCCCAATACCCACACACATCACTGTCCCCCTTATCCACCCCCCCCACTACCCACACACATCACTGTCCCCCTTATCCACCCCCCCACTACCCACACACATCACTGTCCCCCTTATCCACCCCCCCATTACCCACACACATCACTGTCCCCCTTATCCACCCCCCAATACCCACACACATCACTGTCCCCCTTATCCACCCCCCCACTACCCACACACATCACTGTCCCCCTTATCCACCCCCCAATACCCACACACATCACTGTCCCCCTTATCCACCCCCCCCACTACCCACACACATCACTGTCCCTCTTAGCCACCCCCCCCACTACCCACACACATCACTGTCCCCCTTATCCACCCCCCCCACTACCCACACACATCACTGTCCCCCTTATCCACCCCCCCACTACCCACACACATCACTGTCCCCCTTATCCACCCCCCAATACCCACACACATCACTGTCCCCCTTATCCACCCCCCACTACCCACACACATCACTGTCCCCCTTATCCACCCCCCACTACCCACACACATCACTGTCCCCCTTATCCACCCCCCAATACCCACACACATCACTGTCCCCCTTATCCACCCCCCCACTACCCACACACATCACTGTCCCCCTTATCCACCCCCCCATTACCCACACACATCACTGTCCCCCTTATCCACCCCCCCCACTACCCACACACATCACTGTCCCCCTTATCCACCCCCCCACTACCCACACACGTCACTGTCCCCCTTATCCACCCCCCCCACTACCCACACACATCCCTGTCCCCCTTATCCACCCCCCCCACTACCCACACACATCACTGTCCCCCTTATCCACCCCCCCCCACAACCCACACACATCACTGTCCCCCTTATCCACCCCCCCACTACCCACACACATCACTGTCCCCCTTATCCACCCCCCCCACTACCCACACACATCACTGTCCCCCTTATCCACCCCCCCACTACCCACACACATCACTGTCCCCCTTATCCACCCCCCCATTACCCACACACGTCACTGTCCCCCTTATCCATCACTCCCCTGATAAAATACTGACCTCTGAGAGACAGTGAGAGAGTGACAGAGAGAGAGAGAGACAGAGAGGCAGAGACAGAGAGAGACACACACAGAGACAGAGAAAGAGAGAGACAGAGACAGAGAGAGGCACAGAGAGAGAGACAGAGACAGACAGAGAGAGAGTGATAGAGACAGAGAGAGAGAGAAATAAAGAGAGAGAAATAGAGAGACAGAGAACTAGAGAGACAGAGAGAGACACAGACAAAGCAAGACAGAGAGACAGAGAGAGAGAAAGAGAGAGACAGACAGAGAGAGAGAGATGTGTGTCTCCTGTCTGTACTCTATGAACGGTATGCTTTGTCTGTGTAGCACACAAGAAACAATACTGTTCACTGTATCCCAATACATGTGACAATAATCAATCAAATCAAATCCTTTTCCTTCTCCCCTCTGTACTCTGTGAAATGTATGCTTTGTCTGTGTAATGAACAAGAAACAATGCTTTTCACTGTATCCCAATACACGTGACAATAATAAATCAAATCAAATATTAAGCTGATCTTTCTCTACACCCTCGCTGTGATGTAACACTACATTCGGCACCCTCTCCTTTCCTTCTCTATGAACAGTATGCTTTGTCTGTGTAAGCACACAAGAAACAATACTTTTCACTATATCCCGATACATGTGACAATAATAAATCAAATCAAATCCAAATCAGTGTGTGTGTGTGTCTGTGTGTGTCAATATATGTGCGTGACAGTGTGGGTGTGTGACAGTATGTGTGCGTGTGTGTGTGAGTGTGTATGTGTGTGTCAGTATGTGTGTGTGTGTGTCAGTGTGTGTGTGTATCAATGTGTGTGTGTATCAGTGTGTGTGTGTGTCAGTGTGTGTGCATGTCAGTGTGTGTGTGTCAGTGTATGTGTGTGTGTATGTGTGTGTATATGTATGTGTGTGTGCGTCTATGTGTGTGTGTGTATGTGTGTGCCACTGGATCCCGCAGGGATCTGTTCACATTATGAATGGTTTGGGAGAGGGAACTGAATGTATTATCACCAAGTTTGCCGATGATACAAAGTTGTGTGGGAGGGTGAGCTGTGAGGAGGATACAGAGATGATTCAGTGTGATTTGGACAGGCTGAGTGTGTGGGAGATACATCATCATGTGGATCAATGTGAGGGGATCCACTGGGGGAGCAATAACAGAGAGACAGATTATTACCTGAATGGGTGTAAATTGAGAGTAAATTGAGAGAGGCGGGTACTCAGCAAGACCTCGGAGTCCTCATCCATCAGTCACTAACAGTAAGTGCGCAGGTACAGCAAGCAGTAAAGAAGGGAAATGGTCTGTAGGCCTTCAGAGCGAGAGGATTGGAGTATAGGGACAGGGATGTTTTACTGCAATTGGACAGGGTGAGGCCACACCTGGAGTATTGGGAGCAGTTTTGGTCTCCGTATCTGAGGAAGGATGTTCCTCGCTACAGTGGGAGCACAGCGAGGGGTTTCCCAGGCTGACCCCTGGGACGGCGGGTCCATCAATATGAGGAGAGACTGAGTGGGTTCGGATTATATTCACATGAATTTAGAACAGAGAGAGGGGGATCTGATAGAAACTTATCAAATTCGAACAGGGACGATTCAGAAAGAATGTTCCCCATGGTGGGGGAGTCCAGAACCGGCGGCGGGGGGGGAGGAGGTCACAGTTTGAGGATAAGGGGGTGAATCTCTTAGGGACTGAGGGTGAGGGGGAAATATCTTCACCCAGAGGGTGGGGAATGTGTGGAATTCACTCCCACAGAAAGGAGTTGGAGCCGGGGGTCACAGTTTGAGGATGAGTAACCTTCGAGTAACCCTCTCTCTTCCAGGCCCCCATTACCTCTCACCGTCCCGGGGCCCTTGGTTAACCATCTCCTGTCCCAGGCTTCGAGTGACCCTCTCTCCTCCAGGCCCCCATTAACCCTCACCGTCCCAGCCCCTCGAAGATCCCTCAGCAGCCCAGCTCCTTGGACACAGAGCCATCAGCCTTTTACCCTGAGCTCTCGGATAAATTGCTCGAAACTGCTGCCTGCTAACCAAGGCCCTGCCAACCACAAACAGCATGACAGCAACAAAAGCACAGGCCAGGGATGTCAAGAACACCAGGCAGCAGCAGGCAGCGAGCTGACACGCTGTGGGGACAGCGAGTCACACCTTGGTCAAGGCAGATAAGGGATGATCTCAGAGGCCAAGTTCCCACATCTATTCTGGGATACCTGTGAAAACACAAGGCAGCTTTGCAGCTTAGAGCAGAAAGAAAGCCTGGGGTTCCAGGCCTACTAAACTTCTGTTTGAGCCCCACAGGCGACAGGCCTCAGGCTACGCAGCAGGTCACTGAGAAACAAGCCCTTTTCTGCAGGGACGCACACAATGGTGGCAGCAACACAACGAGGCGAAAGGCCCACTCACATTCTCATGAAGGATACCAGCATTCAGAGAGACAGGGCAGTGTATCTGTACACAGGAACTGTCTCCCTGAGAGAGAGAGAGGGGACTGAGAGACACCAGTCAGTGTACAGATATCTCCCTGAGAGAGAGAGAGAGGGGACTGAAAGACACCAGTCAGTGGACAGATATCTCCCTGAGAGAGAGAGAGGGGGCTGAGAGACACCAGTCAGTGTACAGATATCTCCCTGAGAGAGAGAGAGGGGACTGAGAGACACCAGTCAGTGTACAGATATCTCCCTGAGAGAGAGAGAGAGGGGACTGAAAGACACCAGTCAGTGGACAGATATCTCCCTGAGAGAGAGAGAGGGGGCTGAGAGACACCAGTCAGTGTACAGATATCTCCCTGAGAGAGAGAGAGGGGACTGAGAGACACCAGTCAGTGTACAGATATCTCCCTGAGAGAGAGAGAGAGGGGACTGAAAGACACCAGTCAGTGTACAGATATCTCCCTGAGAGAGAGAGAGGGGACTGAGAGACACCAGTCAGTGTACAGATATCTCCCTGAGAGAGAGAGAGAGGGGACTGAAAGACACCAGTCAGTGTACAGATATCTCCCTGAGAGAGAGAGAGGACTGAGAGACACCAGTCAGTGTACAGATATCTCCCTGAGAGAGAGAGAGAGGGGACTGAGAGACACCAGTCAGTGTACAGATATCTCCCTGAGAGAGAGGGAACTGAGAGACACCAGTCAGTGTACAGATATCTCCCTGAGAGAGAGAGAGGGGACTGAAAGACACCAGTCAGTGGACAGATATCTCCCTGAGAGAGAGAGAGGGGACTGAGAGACACCAGTCAGTGTACAGATATCTCCCTGAGAGAGAGAGAGGGGGCTGAGAGACACCAGTCAGTGTACAGATATCTGCCTGAGAGAGAGAGGGGACTGAGAGACACCAGTCAGTGTACAGATATCTCCCTGAGAGAGAGAGAGAGGACTGAGAGACACCAGTCAGTGTACAGATATCTCCCTGAGAGAGAGAGGGGACTGAGAGACACCAGTCAGTGTACAGATATCTCCCTGAGAGAGAGAGAGGGGACTGAGAGACACCAGTCAGTGTACAGATATCTCCCTGAGAGAGAGAGAGAGGACTGAGAGACACCAGTCAGTGTACAGATATCACCCTGAGAGAGAGAGAGGGGACTGAGAGACACCAGTCAGTGTCCTTGGACCTGTTTCCATCTCTCTGCGCCATTAGTTCATCCACTTTGTTGCAAATGCTCCGCGGGTTAAGGCACAGAGATTTTAAGCCTGTCTTTTTAACATCATTTGCCTTGCTCCTGATCTCTTTGTCTCTCGTCCTGTGTCCTTGGTTTCTCTGCCTATCAAGTTTCTTATTCCCTGTTCTACCTTGAGAGAGGTGACTGCAGCCAGAACCTTTCCTGATGTGCTGCAGTTTCATGTGTTCACATTTACAAACTTTACAACCATTCTGACCAGCAACTGGGTTTCTGATAAGTTCTTTTGTCAGAGCTTTCTTCACAAGTGAAGATAGAGATCTGGCAGTGTTACCACTGCAGTGTTACCAAAGATTCACACCTACATGCAGACAGAATTGTCTCTTTCTATACATCACTCCATTTCATTCTGCAAAGCTCGAAACATTACAGACTGTCTGAATATCACAATTCCACACACTGGACACATTGCAGGCAGTGGGAGTGAACGGGAAGGGGATTGGGATTGTGTACAGTGGGAGTGAACGGGAAGGGGATTGGGATTGGGATTGTGAACAGTGGGAGTGAACGGGAAGGGGTTTGGGATTGGGATTGTGAACAGTGGGAGTGAACGGGAAGGGGTTTGGGATTGGGATTGTGTACAGTGGGAGTGAACGGGAAGGGGATTGGGATTGTGTACAGTGGGAGTGAACGGGAAGGGGATTGGGATTGGCATTGTGTACAGTGGGAGTGAACGGAAAGGGGTTTGGGATTGGGATTGTGTACATTGGGAGTGAACAGGAAGGGGTTTGGGATTGGGATTCTGTACAGTGGGAGTGAATGGGAATGGGTTTGGGACCATTGGGATTGTGTACAGTGGGAGTGAACGGGAAGGAGTTTGGCTCCATTGGGATTGTGTACAGTGGGAGTGAACGGGAAGGAGTTTGGCTCCATTGGGATTGTGTACAGTGGGAGTGAACAGGAAGGGGTTTGGGATTGGGATTCTGTACAGTGGGAGTGAATGGGAATGGGTTTGGGACCATTGGGATTGTGTACAGTGGGAGTGAACGGGAAGGAGTTTGGCTCCATTGGGATTGTGTACAGTGGGAGTGAACAGGAAGGGGTTTGGGATTGGGATTCTGTACAGTGGGAGTGAATGGGAATGGGTTTGGGACCATTGGTATTGTGTACAGTGGGAGGGAACGGGAAGGAGTTTGGCTCCATTGGGATTGTGTTCAGTGGGAGTGAACAGGAAGGGGTTTGGGATTGGGATTGTGTACAGTGGGAGTGAACGGGAAGGGGTTTGGGATTGGGATTGTGTACAGTGGGAGTGAACGGGAAGGGGTTTGGGATTCGGATTGTGTACAGTGGGAGTGAACAGGAAGGGGTTTGGGATTGGGATTGTGTACAGTGGGAATGAATAGGAAGGGGTTTGGGTCCATTGGGATTCTGTACAGGGGGAGTTAACGGGAAGGGGTTTTGGTCCACTGGGATTGTGTACAGTGGTAGTGAATGGGAAGGGGTTTGGGATTGGGATTGTGTAGAACATAGAACATAGAACATAGAACACTACAGCACAAACAGGCCCTTCGGCCCACGAGTTGCGCCGATCACATCAACACCTACCAATCTATAGACCTATCTATAACCCCCAATCCCATTAAACCCCATATACTCATCCAGAAGTCTTTTAAAAGATCCCAGCGAGTTCGCCTCCACCACCACTGACGGCAGCTGATTCCATTCACTCAACACCCTCTGAGTGAAAAACTTACCCCTAACATCACTTCTGTACTTTCCTCCCTGCACCTTAAATCTGTGTCCTCTCGTAGCGACCATTTCAACCCGGGGAAATAGCCTCTGAGAATCCACACTATCTATTCCTCTCATCATTTTATAAACCTCTATCAGGTCGCCTCTCAACCTTCGTCTCTCCAGGGAAAAGAGTCCCAGCTCCCTCAACCTAACTTCATAAGGCATGCCTCCCAGTCCAGGCAACACCCTTGTAAATGTCCTCTGTACCCTTTCAATCGCTTCTACGTCTTTCCTATAGTGAGGCGACCAGAACTGTGCACAGTACTCCAAATGAGGCCTGACAAGGGTCTTATAAAATTGCAGCATTACCTCCCGACTCCTAAACTCAATCCCTCGATTACAGTGGTAGTGAATGGGAAGGGGTTTGGGATTGTGTACAATGGGAGTGAACGGGAAGGGGTTTGGGATTGGGATTGTGTACAGTGGGAGTGAACGGGAAGGGGTTTGGGATTGGGGTTGTGTACAGTGGGAGTGAACGGGAAGGAGTTTGGGATTGGGGTTGTGTACAGTGGGAGTGAATGGGAAGGGGTTTGGGATTGGGGTTGTGTACAGTGGGAGTGAACGGGAAGGGGTTTGGGATTGGGATTGTGTACAGTGGGAGTGAACGGGAAGGGGTTTGGGATTGGGATTGTGTACAGCGGGAGTGAATGGGACGGGGTTTGGGATTGGGATTGTGTACAGTGGGAGTGAACGGGAAGGGGTTTGGGATTGGGATTGTGTACATTGGTACTGAATGGGAAGGGGTTTCCTTGTTTGTCTCCATGTGTGTAACTACAGACAGTTACCCATATATTCAACCAAAAAACACACCCATGAACTCAACAGACTGATCAAGACCTTTGATCCTGACCGTCAGAGCACACTCTGTGCTCTCTTCCCACGTACTCACTGCACTGGAGATCTCTACTGCCTCCCGAAGATACACAAGGCAAACACACCCGGCCGTCCCATCGTATCGGGCAATGGGGCCCTGTACGAGAACCACTCCAGCTCCACTGTACAAAGAACCCCCAGCTTTTGTTGTGACACTACGGACTTCCTACAGACACTCAGCACACATGGAGCAGTTGAACCAGAAGCACTCCTGGTCACAATGGATGTCTCCGCACTCCACACCAACATCCCCCACGACAATGGCATTGCTGCAACTGCCTCAGTTCTCAATACCGACAACTGCCAGTCTCCAGATGCAATTTTACAACTCATCCGCTTCATCCTGGACCACAATGTCATCACCTTCAACAACCAGTTCTTCAGCTAGACACACTGAACAGCCATGGGGACCAAATTCGCACCTCAATATGCCAACATCTTCATGCACAGGTTCGAACAAGACTTCTTCACCGCACAGGGCCTTCAACCGTTGCTGTACACTGGATTCATCGATGACATTTTCTTCCTTTGGCCTCATGGTGAACAATCACTGAAACAACTATATGATGATATCAACAAGTTCCACCCCACCATCAGACTCACCATGGACTATTCTCCGGAATCGGTTGCATTCCTGGGCACACGCATCTCCATCAAGGACAGTCACCTCAGCACCTCACTGTACCGCAAGCCCACAGAGAACCTCACGACACTCCACTTCTCCAGCTTCCGCCCTCAACATGTTAAAGAAGCCATCCCCTTTGGACAAGCCCACCGTATACACAGAGTCTGCTCAGATAAGGAGCATTGCAACAGACACCTTCAGACGCTGGAAGATACGCTCAGAAGAACAGGATATGGCGTTCGATTCATCGATCGACAGTTCCAACGCGCCACAGCGAAAATTCACACTGATCTCCTCAGAACACAAACACGGGTCACGGTGGACAGAGTATCCTTCGTCGTCGACTACTGCCACGGAGTGGAGAAGCTACGACATCTTCTAAAAAGCCTTCAACATATCATTGATGAAGATGAACATCTCGCCAGGGCCATCCCCACACCCACTTTTTGCCTTCAAAGAACCGCACAACCTCAAACAGACCATTGTCCGCAGCAAACTACCCAGCCTTCAGGAGAACAGTGACCACAACACCACACAACCCAGTCACAGCAACCTCTGCAAGACATGCCGGATCATCGACAAAGATGCCATCATCTCATGTGAGAACACCATCCACCAGGTACGCGGTACAAACTCTTGCAACTCAGCCAATGTTGTCTGCCTAATACACTGCAGGAAAGTATGTCCCGAGGCATGGTACACTGGGGAGACCATACAAACGCTACAACAACGGATGAACGAACACTCGACAGTCACCAGGTTCCTGTTGGCGAACACTTCAGCGGTCACGGGCATTCGGCCTCTGATCTTCGGGTAAACGTTCTCCAAGGCGGCCTTCACAACACATGGCAGCACAGAGTCGCTGAGCAGAGACTGATACCCAAGTTCCGCACATACGAGGATGGCCTCGACTGGGATCTTGGGTTCATGTCACACTATCTGTCACCCCCATGACTTGCCTGGAGTTGCAAAATCTCACTAACTGTCCGGTCTGGAGACAATACACATCTCTTTAACCTGTGCTTAACCCTCTCTCCACTCCCACTGTCTGTATCTTTGAGACTCGATTATCTGTAAAGACTCGCATTCCAACCATTATTCTGTCAGTTGAGTTTGTGTCTTTATAGAAGAACAAAGAACAAAAACAGCCCGGGAAACAGTCCCTTTGGTCCAACGAGCTCGCGCCGCCATCTTAACACCACCAGTGCCCCCCCCTCCACTCATGACCCTTGTCTAATGTTTTATGGCCATCCAGACTGAGGAAACTAATTTAGGGACAATTTATTACTGCCAATCAGCCGAATACCACATCTTTGGGGTGTGGGAGGAAACCGGAGCACCCGGAGAAAACCCACGCAAGCACAGGGAGAATGCGCAAACTCCCACAGACCCCAGCCCAAATCCATGTATCTGCACAGCAATCAGTGATAGTCACTGAGCTGTCGTCTTGCCCAGTATCTGGTCCAGTTTAGGCACAAATATGCCCCGTTTGTGAACAGAACTCCACTCACCTGATGAAGGAGGGAGCGCTCCGAAAGCGAGTGGCTTGTGCAGATGGACTTTAACTGGAGTTATGAGAATTCTTACTGTGTTAACTCCATGTCTCCAAGATTGTCCCAATCTCCCGGTCTCTCCAGGCCCTCCTGCTGTGCAGAGAAAGACTCCGATGTATCACGTGTTAACGCATTCACCCTTTGCGAAAGAGGAACCACCATCTGATATCCCTGAGTGTGAAACACACAAACATTTAATCTCACACCTCAACATACCCCAGATGGATGATTTTCACCACAACATTGGAGATCATAGTTCCCACATCAAAAACGTGGCTAACACCTTGAAAGATCGGTCACTGCAGCATCCTGGGATGCTCAGTGGTCATCAGAATGTCTGTATTAAATCCGACGCAACACGTACCTTTAGCATCTGAACATCGGAGACTGAGACGGGGAGCGCTGAACTTTCCGTGCAGGTGAGTGGTGAGATATCCCCCAGTCGAAACAGCAAAAACAGGAGAAGAGGTTTCATTAGAAGCAATTCTTAATCCACATTACACATGTTAGCAAGGCTTCAAAACAACAGACAGCACAGACAGTTCAAAAGAAATGATGAGTTACAGAACAGAATAACAGATACCTGGGAATGAGACACAGACTCAAAGCCAATCGAGGGATCAGGGAAGTTTATATATAGAATAACAGATACCCGGGAATGAGTTACAGACTGGAATCTAATCGAGGGGTTCGGGGTGGTTTATATATAGAATAACAGATACCCGGGAGTGAGTTACAGACAGGAATCTAATCGAGGGGTTCGGGGTGGTTTATATATAGAATAACAGATACCCGGGAGTGAGTTACAGACTGAAATCTAATCGAGGGGTTCGGGGTGGTTTATATATAGAATAACAGATACCCGGGAGTGAGTTACAGACTGGAATCTAATCGAGGGGTTCGGGGTGGTTTATATATAGAATAACAGATACCCCGGAGTGAGTTACAGACAGGAATCTAATTGAGGGGTTCGGGGTGGTTTATATATAGAATAACAGATACCCGGGAGTGAGTTACAGACTGGAATCAAATCGAGGGGTTCGGGGTGGTTTATATATAGAACAAATACCCGGGAGTGAGTTACAGACTGGAATCTAATCGAGGGATTCAGGGTGGTTTATATACAGAATAACAGATACCCTGGAGTGAGTGACAGACTGGAATCTAATCGAGAGGTTCGGGGTGGTTTATATACAGAATAACAGATACCCGGGAGTGAGTTACAGACTGGAATCGAATCGAGGGGTTCGGGGTGGTTTATATATAGAATAACAGATACCCGGGAGTGAGTTACAGACTGGAATCTAATCGAGGGGCTCGGGGTGGATTATATATAGAATAACAGATATCCGGGAGTGAGTTCGAGACTGGAATCTAATTGAGAGGTTCGGGGTGGTTTATATACAGAATAACAGATACCCCGGAGTGAGTAACAGACTGGAATCTACTCGAGGGGTTCGGGGTGGTTTATATATAGAATAACAGATACCCGGGAGTGAGTTACAGACTGGAATCTAATCGAGGGGTTCGGGGTGGTTTATATATAGAATAACAGATACCCGGGAGTGAGTTACAGACTGGAATCTAATCGAGGGATTCGGGGTGGTTTAAATATAGAATAACAGATACCCGGGAGTGAGTTACAGACAGGAATCTAATTGAGGGGTTCGGGGTGGTTTATATAGAGAATAACAAATACCCGGGAGTGAGTTACAGACTGGAATCAAATCGAGGGGTTCGGGGTGGTTTATATATAGAAGAACAAATACCCGGGAGTGAGTTACAGACTGGGATCTAATCGAGGGATTCAGGGTGGTTTATATACAGAATAACAGATACCCTGGAGTGAGTGACAGACTGGAATCTAATCGAGAGGTTCGGGGTGGTTTATATACAGAATAACAGATACCCGGGAGTGAGTTACAGACTGGAATCGAATCGAGGGGTTCGGGGTGGTTTATATATAGAATAACAGATACCCGGGAGTGAGTTACAGACTGGAATCTAATCGAGGGGCTCGGGGTGGATTATATATAGAATAACAGATATCCGGGAGTGAGTTCGAGACTGGAATCTAATTGAGAGGTTCGGGGTGGTTTATATACAGAATAACAGATACCCCGGAGTGAGTAACAGACTGGAATCTACTCGAGGGGTTCGGGGTGGTTTATATATAGAATAACAGATACCCGGGAGTGAGTTACAGACTGGAATCTACTCGAGGGGTTCGGGGTGGTTTATATATACAATAACAGATACGTGGGAGTGAGTTACAGACTGGAATCTAATCGAGGGGTTCGGGGTGGTTTATATACAGAATAACAGATACCCGGGAGTGAGTTACACACTGGAATCTAATCGAGAGGTTCGGGATGGTTTATATATACAATAACAGATACGTGGGAGTGAGCTACAGACTGGAACCTAATCGAGGGGTTCGGGGTGGTTGACATCGAGAAAAACAGATACCAGGGAGTGAGTTCAAAACTGGAATCCAACTGAGCAGTTCGGAGTGGTTTTTATGTAGAACAACAGATACCCGGGAGTGAGCGACAGACTGGAATTGAATCGAGGGGTTCAGGGTGGTTTATATGAAAAATGACACATACCCGGGACTGAGTAACAGACTGGAATCTAATCGAGGGGTTTGGGGTGGTTTATATATAGAATAACAGATACCCAGGGTGAGTTATACAATGGAATCTAAGCGAGGGGATTGGGGTCGTTTATATAGAGAATAACAGATAACCGGGAGTGAGCTGCAGACTGGAATTTAATCGAGAGGTTCGGGGTGGTTTATATATAGAATAACAGATACCCGGGAGTGAGATACAGACTGGAATCTAAGCGAGGGGTTCGGGATGGTTTATATATAGAACAGATACCCGGGAGTGAGTTACAGACTGGAAACTAATTGAGGGGCTCGGGTGGTTTATATATAGAATAACAGATACCTGGGAGTGAGTTACAGACTGGAATCTAATCGAGGGGTTCGGGATGGTTTATATATAGAATAACAGATACCCGGGAGTGAGTTACAGACTGGAATCTAATCGAGGGGTTCGGGATGGTTTATATATAGAATAACAGATACCCGGGAGTGAGTTACAGACTGGAATCTAATCGAGAGGTTCGGGATGGTTTATATATAGAATAACAGATACCCGGGAGTGAGTTACAGACTGGAACCGAATCAAGGGGTTCGGGACAGTTTCTATACAGAATAACAGATACCGGGGAGTGAGTCACAGACTGGAATCTAATCGAGGGATTTGGGGTGGTTTACATCGAGAATAACACATACCAGGGAGTGAGTTACAGACTGGAATCCAATCGAATAGTTCGGGGTGGTTTATTTACAGAATAACAGATACCCGGGAGTGAGTTACAGACTGGAATCTAGTCGAGGGGTTCGGGTGGTTTATCTCTAGAATAACAGATACCCGGGAGTGAGTTACAGACTGGAATCCAATCGAGGGGTTCGGGGTGGTTTAAATATAGAATAACAGATACCCAGGAGTGAGTTACAGACTGGAATCTAATCGAGGGGTTCGGGGTGGTTTATCTCTAGAATAACAGATACCCGGGAGTGAGTTACAGACTGTAATCTAATCGAGGGGTTCGGGGTGGTTTATACATAGAATAACAGATACCAGGGACTTTAACCTGGTGTTTGGCTGTGAGATTGTGTCTGCTCTTTAACCTGGTGTTTCACTGTGAGATTGTGTCTGCTCTTTAACCTGGTGTTGTACTGTGAGATTGTGTCTGCTCTTTAACCTGGTGTTTTACTGTGAGATTGTGTCTGCTCTTTAACCTGGTGTTTTACTGTGAGATTGTGTCTGCTCTTTAACCTGGTGTTTTAATGTGAGATTGTGTCTGCTCTTTAACCTGGTGTTTCACTGTGAGATTGTGTCTGCTCTTTAACCTGGTGTTTTACTGTGAGATTGTGCCTGCTCTTTAACCTGGTGTTTTACTGTGAGATTGTGTCTGCTCTTTAACCTGGTGATTTACTGTGAGATTGTGTCTGCTCTTTAACCTGGTGTTTTACTGTGAGATTGTGTCTGCTCTTTATCCTGGTGTTTTGCTGTGAGATTGTTTCTGCTCGTTAACCGGGAGCTTTACTGTGAGATTGTGTCTCTACCTCACTCCCAGGTATCTGTTATTCTTTCTATAAATCACCCTCAACCCCTTGATTAGATTCCAGTCTGTAACTCACTCCCGGATATCTGTTATTCTATGTATAAACCACCCCGAACCGCTCGATTAGATTCCAGTCTGTAACTCACTCCCGGATATCTGTTATTTCCTCTATGAACCAGCCTGAACCCCTCGATCAGATTCCAGTCTGTATCTCACTCCCGGGTATCTGTTATTCTATATATAAACCATCCCGAACCCTTCAATTAGATTCCAGTCTGTAACTCACTCCTGGATATCTGTTATTCTACGGATAAACCACCCCAAAACCCTCGATTAGATTCCAGTCTGTAACTCACTCCCGGGTATCTGTCATTCTCTATACAAACTACCCTGAACCCCTCGATTAGATTCCAGTCTGTAACTCACTCCCGGGTATCTGTTATTCTATATATAAACCACCCCGAACGCCTCGATTAGATTCCCGTCTGTAACTCACTCCAGGGTATCCGTTATTCTATATATAAACCACCCCGACCCCCTCGATTGGATTCCAGTCTGTAACTCACTCCCGGGTATCTGTTATTCTATATATAAACCACCCCGAACCCCTCGATTAGATTCCAGTCTGTAACTCACTACCAGGTATCTGTTATTCTATGTATAAAGCACCCCAAAACCCTCGATTAGATTCCAGTCTGTAACTCACTCCTGGGTATCTGTCATTCTATATATAAACCACCCCAGACCCCTCAATTAGATTCCAGTCTGTAACTCACTCCCGGGTATCTGTCATTCTATATGTAAACCACCCCGAACCCCTCGATTAGATTCCAGTCTGTAACTCACTCCTGGCTATCCGTTATTCTATATATAAACCATCCCGAACCCCTCGATTAGATTCCAGTCTGTACCTCACTCCTGGATATCTGTTATTCTATGTATAAACCACCCCAAAACTCTCGATTAGATTCCAGTCTGTAACTCACTCCCGGATATCTGTTATTCTATGTACAAACCACCCCGAACCGCTCGATTAGATTCCAGTCTGTAACTCACTCCCGGATATCTGTTATTTCCTCTATGAACCAGCCCGAACCCCTCGATTAGATTCCAGTCTGTATCTCACTCCGGATATCTGTTATTCTATATATAAACCATCCCGAACCCTTCGATTAGATTCCAGTCTGTACCTCACTCCTGGATATCTGTTATTCTATGTATAAACCACCCCAAAACCCTCGATTAGATTCCAGTCTGTAACTCACTCCCGGGTATCTGTCATTCTATATATAAACCACCCCGAACCCGTCGATTAGATTCCAGTCTGTAACTCACTCCCGGGTATCTGTTATTCTATATATAAACCACCCCGAACCCCTCGATTAGATTCCAGTCTGTAACTCACTCCCGGGTATCTGTTATTCGATATATAAACCACCCCGAACCCCTCGATTAGATTCCCGTCTGTAACTCACTCCAGGGTATCCGTTATTCTATATATAAACCACCCCGAACCCCTCGATTAGATTCCAGTGTGTAACTCACTCCCGGGTATCTGATATTCTATATATAAACCACCCCGAACCCCTCGATTAGATTCCAGTCTGTAACTCACTCCCAGGTATCTGTTATTCTATGTATAAACCACCCCAAAACCCTCGATTAGATTCCAGTCTGTAACTCACTTCCTGGTATCTGTTATCCTATATATAAACCACCCCGAACCCCTCGATTAGATTCCAGTCTGTAACTCACTCCCGGGTATCTGTTATTCTATATAAAAACCACCCCGAACCCCTCGATTTGATTCCAGTCTGTACCTCACTCCTGGATATCTGTTATTCTATGTATAAACCACCCCAAAACCCTCGATTAGATTCCAGTCTGTAACTCACTCCCGGGTATCTGTCATTCACTATACAAACTACCCTGAACCCCTCGATTAGATTCCAGTCTGTAACTCACTCCCGGGTATCTGTTATTCTATATATAAACCACCCCGAACCCCTCGATTCGATTCCAGTCTGTAACTCACTCCCAGGTATCTGTTATTCTATATATAAACCACCCCGAACCCCTCGATTAGATTCCAGTCTGTAACTCACTCCCGGGTATCTGTTATTCTATATATAAACCACCCCGAACCCCTCGATTAGATTCCAGTCTGTAACTCACTCCCGGGTATCTGTTATTCTATATATAAACCACCCCGAACCCCTCGATTAGATTCCCGTCTGTAACTCACTCCAGGGTATCCGTTATTCTATATATAAACCACCCCGAACCCCTCGATTGGATTCCAGTGTGTAACTCACTCCCGGGTATCTGTTATTCTATATATAAGCCACCCCGAACCCCTCGATTAGATTCCAGTCTGTAACTCACTCCCAGGTATCTGTTATTCTATGTATAAACCACCCCAAAACCCTCGATTAGATTCCAGTCTGTAACTCACTCCCGGGTATCTGTCATTCTATATATAAACCACCCCGAACCCCTCGATTCGATTCCAGTCTGTAACTCACTCCCGGCTATCCGTTATTCTATATATAAACCATCCCGAACCCCTCGATTAGATTCCAGTCTGTAACTCACTCCCGGGTATCTGTTATTCCATATATAAACCACCCCAAACCCCTCGATTAGATTCCAGTCTGTAACTCACTTCCTGGTATCTGTTATCCTATATATAAACCACCCCGAACCCCTCGATTAGATTCCAGTCTGTAACTCACTCCCGGGTATCTGTTATTCTATATATAAACCACCCCGAACCCCTCGATTAGATTCCAGTCTGTAACTCACTTCCTGGTATCTGTTATCCTATATATAAACCACCCCGAACCCCTCGATTAGATTCCAGTCTGTAACTCACTCCCGGGTATCTGTCATTCTCTATATAAACCACCCCGAGCGCCTTGATCAGATTCCAGTCTTAAATCACTTCCTGGTATCTGTTATTTTATATTAAACCATCTTTGTCTCTTCACTAGACACAGGTGAGGTCCCAGATGATTGGAGGATAGCAAATTTGTTCTCTTATTTAAGAAGGTTAGCAACGATAACCTGGGTAATTATAGGCCGGTGAGCTTGACGTCCGTGGTAGGGAAATTGTTGGAGAAGGTTCTTAGAGATAGGATGTATGCACACTTAGGACAGAATAATCTCACGAGCGATAGACAGCATGGTTTTGTGAGAGGGAGGTATGCCTCACAAATTTGGTTGAGTTCTTTGAAGAGGTGACAAAAACGCTTGATGAGGGAAGGGCCGTGGAGGTCGTCTATCGGGATTTTAGTCAAGCACTTGACAAAGTCCCTCGTGGCAGGTTGGTGCAAAAGGGATATAAGGTGAGGTGGCTCGATGGGTGGAGAACTGGCTTGGTATAGAAGACAGAGGGTAGCAGTGGAGGGGTCTTTTTCCGGCTGGAGGTCTGTGACTAGTGGTGTTCTAGAGGGCTCTGTACTGGGATCTCTGCTATTTGTGATCTATATAAATGATTTGGAAGAAGGTGTAACTGGTGTGATCGGTAAGTTTGCGGACGACACAAAGATGGCTGGACTTGGGGATAGTGATGAACATTGTCAGAGAATACAGCAGGGTACAGAACATAGAAAAACTACAGCAAAAACAGGCGCTTCGACCCACAAGTTGTGCCGATGACATCTCTACCTCCTAGGCTTACCTGTAACCATCAATCCTATTAAATCCCATGTACTCATCCAGAAGTCTCTTAAAAGACCCTATCGAATCCGCCTCCACCACCACCGGCGGCAGCCGATTCCACTCACCCACCACCCTCTGAGTGAAAAACTTACCCCTGACATCTCCTCTGTACCTCCTCCCCAGCACCTTAAACCTGTGTCCTCTCGTGGCAGCTGTTTCAGCCTCTGGGAATCTACTTGATCAATACCTCTTATGCACCTCTATCAGGTCACCTCTCATCCTTCGTCTCTCCAGGGAGAAAAGACCGAGCTCCCTCAACCTATCCTCATCAGGCATGCCACCCAATCCAGGCAACGTCCTTGTAAATGTAGATAGGCTGGAAAATTGGGCAGAGAAATGGCAGATGGAATTTAATCCAGATAAATGCGAAGTGATGCATTTCGGTAGAACTGATGTTTGGGGGGGTGGGAGGGAGCTGTACAATAAATGGCAGAACCATCAGGAGTATAGACACAGAGGGACCTTAGGGTGCAGGTCCATAGATCCTTGAAGGTGGCAGCGCAGGTGGAGAAGGTGGTGAAGAAGGCATGCTTGCTTTTATAGGACGGGGCACAGAATATAAAAATTGGCATGTGATGTTTCAGCGTTGGTTAGGCCACATTTAGAATCCTGCATCCAGTTCTGGTCGCCGCACTACCAGAAGGACGTGGAGAGAGTTACAGAAAAGGTTTACCAGGATGTTGCCCTGGTTATGGGGGGTCTTAGCTATGGAGGAGAGATTGGGCAAACTGAGGGGTTGGTCTCCCTGGAAAGACAGAGGATAAGGGGTGGGGGGGAGTGACCTAATAGAAGTGCATAAAATTATGAAGGGCAATAGATAGAACAAAGACGCCCTGCAAAGCAGAAAGAGTCCCTTCGGCCCATCAAGTCTACATCAACTACAATCCCACCCAGGCCCTACCCCCATTTCCCGACAAATTATACCTGCTAATCTGTCTAATCTACACATCTCAGGACACTAAGGGACAATTTAGCACGGCCAATCCACCCTAACCAGCACATCTTTGGACACTAAGGGACAATTTAGCACGGCCAATCCACCTAACCAACACCTCTTTGGACACTGAGGGACAATTTAGCACGGCCAATCCACCCTAACCTGCATATCTTTGGACACTAAGGGACAATTTAGCACGGCCAATCCACCCTAACCTACACATCTTTGGACACTAAGGAACAATTTAGCATGGCCAATCCACCCTAACCTACACATCTTTGGACACTAAGGGACAATTTAGCATGGCCAATCCACCCTAACCTACACATCTTTGGACACTGAGGGACAATTTAGCATGGTCAATCCACCCTAACCTGCACATCTTTGGACACTAAGGGACAATTTAGCACGGCCAATCCGCCCTAACCTGCACATCTTTGGAAACTAAGGGGCAATTTCACATGGCCAATCCACCCTAACCTACACATCTTTGGCTACTCAGGGACAATTTAGCACGGCCAATTCCCCCTAACCTCCACATGTCTGGACACTAAGGGTCAATTTAGCATGGCCAATCCACCTAACCGACACATCTTCGGATACTGAGGGACAATTTAGCAATGGCCAATCCACCTAACCTACACATCTTTGGGACTGTGGGAAGAAACAGAAGGACACGGAGGAAAACCACGCAGACACGGGGAGAAGTTACAGACTCCATACAGACAGTGACCCCGAGGCTGGGAATAGGGTGAACAGTGGGGAAGCGTTTTTTTACCCCACGGTCGGAGGTGACGAACACGAGGAGAGGCGGGGGTGTCACAGGTTTCAAGGTGAAGGGGAGGCGAGGTTTAACACAATATCAGAGGGGTGTATTTTACATAATAAAAATTTTATAACACTTATAATACAGGGAGATGTATTTTACAATATAATGTATTTTACACTATAATAATAATTTTATAATGTTTATAAAGCAAGGCGACGTTTTCTATAATATGATATTTTATCATGTAATAATAACTTTATCGTATTTATAATACATGGAGATGTATTTTACACAATAATATATACTTTATAATATTAGTTTTATCATGTTTATAATAGAAGAGTATGTATTTAACAATATATTACATTTCATAATGTAATAACTTTATAATATTTGTAAAACATGTGGATGTATTTTACAATATTTTATATTTCATAACATAGTAATAATTTTATAGTACTTATAATACAAGAGAATGTATTTTATAATATATCATATGTTCTAATATAAGTTTATAATATTTATAATATAAGGAGATGTATTTTATAATATAATCATAATTTTATAATATTTATAATACAGGAATGTATTTTACAAAATGTTATGTCTTATAATATACTAATTTTAGAATACTTATAATACAGGGGATGTATTTTACAACATATTACAATATATTTTATAATAAAATACTAATTTTAGAATATTGATAATACAGGGAATGTATTTTACAATATATTATAGTTTATAATCTAACAATATTACAATATTTACAATACAAGGGGACTTATTTTACAATATATTAGAACATATTTTACAATATAATAATAATTTTATAATATTTAAAATACAGGGGATGTATTTTACAATATATTGTATTTTATGATACAATAATAATATAATAATAATTTTATAATATTTGTAAAACAGGTGGATATATTTTACAATATATCATTTTATATTTTATAATAACAATTTTTTAATATTTATAATACAAGGAGTATATTTTACATTATATTTTATAAAATAATAATAATTTTGCAATATTTATAATACGGGGTTGTATTTTACAATATATTGTATTTTATACTACAATAATTTTATAATATTGATAACACAAGGGGATGTATTTATAGTATAATTTTATAATATTTATAATATGGGGATGTATTTTACATTATCTTACACATTACAATATAATAATAATTTTATAATATCTATAATACAGAGGAATGTATTTTACAGTATAATATATTATACAATGCAATAATAATTTTATAATATTTATAGTACAGGGGTGTATTTTACAATATATTAATATATCTTTATAATATAATAATAATTTTATAATATTTGTAATAGAGGGATGTATTTTACAATATATTCTATAGTATAATAATTTTATAACATTTGTAAGATAGGCGATGAATTTTACAATACATTATACTTTATAATACAATAAAGTTATAATATTTATCATAGAAAGGTATGTATTTTACAATATATTTTATAGTATAATAATTTGTTAATATTTATAATATAGGGGATATATTTTACACTATATTGTACTTTACAATGTCATGATAACTTTATAATATTTATAATACAGGGGAATGTATTTTACAATATAATAATATTATAATATTTATAATACAGGTGTGTGTATTTTACAATATGATATTTTATAGAATAATAATTGTATAATATTTACAATACAGAGGGTATATTTTACAATATATTATATTTTACAATATCGTGATAATTTTATAACACCTATAATACAGGGGAATGTATTTTACAATATTATACTTCACAATATCATAATAATTTTATAATATTTACAGTACAGGGGAATGTATTTTACAATATATTATGCTTTATAATATAGTAATAATTTTCTAATATTCATAATAGAGGGGGTGTATTTTACAATATATTATACTTTACAATATAATAATAATTTTATAATATTTATAATACATGTTGTATTTTACAATATATTACATCTGACAATATAATAATTTTAGGAGGTAAAGGAAAGTGTTAAATTAAAAGCAGATGCGTTTAGAGTAGCTAAGAGTAGTGGGCGAGAAGAGGATTGGGAGAGGTTTAAATATCAACAAAGAATGACAAAGAAGTTGATAAAGAAGGGTTGGATAAACTATGAAGCTGGGCTAGCGCTTAATATAAAAAAGGATAGTAGGAGTTTTTATGAACATATAAAAAGGAAGAGGCTGACTAAGGTGAACGTTGGACCCTTAGAGGATGAGAGGGGGGACTTAGTGGTAGGGGATGGGGAAATGGCTGAGGCCTTGAATAACTTTTTTGTTTCAGTCTTCACGGAGGAGGATGTGAATAATTTGCCGGGTCTTAGCGATGGAAAGATGGTAGGAGTGGAGAGCCTGAATGACATTATTGTTACTAGAGAGGCGGTGCTCGACAGACTGGAGGGACTGATTGTGGACAAGTCCCCAGGACCGGATGGAATGCATCCAAGGGTTCTGAAAGAAATGGCGGAGGTGATAGCGGATGCCTTGGTGATTATTTTCCAAACCTCGCTGGATTCCGGAGAAGTGCCGGAAGATTGGAAAACGGCTAATGTTACGCCGTTGTTTAAGAAGGGTGGCAGGCAAAAGGCAGAGAATTATATGCCGGTTAGTTTAACATCTGTTGTAGGAAAAATGTTAGAATCTGTGATCAATGAGAAAATAGCGAGGCATCTTGAGGAGAATTGTTTGATAGAGCAGACACAGCACAGTTTCGTTAAGGGGAAGTCGTGTCTGGCGAATTTATTGGAGTTCTATGAGGATGTGTCTAGGGCGGTGGATAGAGAAGAGCCGGTGGATGTGGCGTTTCTTGATTTTCAGAAGGCGTTTGATAAGGTGCCTCACAAGAGGTTATTACAGAAGGTCAGGGGGCATGGAGTTGGGGGTAGGGTGTTAGCGTGGACAGGGGATTGGCTGTCAAATAGGACGCAGAGAGTGGGGTTCAATGGGTGCTATTCGGATTGGCGGTTGGTGACTAGTGGAGTGCCCCAGGGGTCGGTGCTGGGGCCTCAGCTATTTGCCATTTATATAGATGATCTGGAGGAGGGAACCGAGTGTATGGTGTCGAAATTTGCTGATGACACCAAGATTGGTGGAACGGCAAATTGTGCGGAAGGTGTGGGAAATCTGCAGAAGGATCTAGATAGGCTGGGCGAATGGGCCAGGAACTGGCAAATGGAATTTAATATTGGCAAGTGTGAAGTTGTCCACTTTGGTAGGAATAATGGTAGGAAGGACTATTACTTACATGGCGAAAAACTGCAGCATGCGACGGTGCAGGGGGACCTCAGGGTCCTTGTGCATGAGTCGCAAAAACCCAGCTTGCAGGTGCAGCAGGCGGTCAGGAAGGCAAATGGGATGCTGGCCTTCATAGCGAGGGGGATTGAATATAAAAGTAGGGAGGTCTTGCTGCGGCTGTATAGGGCATTGGTGAGGCCGCAGCTGGAGTACTGTGTGCAGTTTTGGGCGCCGCACCTGCGCAAAGATATTTTGGCCTTGGAGGGAGTGCAGAGGAGGTTTACTAGGCTGATGCCGGAGTTGAGGGGGTTGAGCTATGAGGAGAGGCTGAATAAACTAGGCTTGTACTCGTTAGAGTTTAGAAGAATGAGGGGAGATCTCATTGAGACGTATAAGATGAAGAATGGGATGGATAGGATAGAGGTGGAGAGACTCTTCCCGCTCAGAAAGGACAGTAGGACTAGAGGGCACAGCCTCAAGATAAAGGGGGGGCGTTTTAGAACGGAGTTGAGGAGGAACTTCTTCACTCAAAGGGTGGTGAATCTCTGGAATTCTCTACCCGTTGAAGTGGTGGAGGCTGCCTCGCTAAATATTTTCAAGAAGCAGGTTGATGGGTTTTTGATAAGAGAGGGGATTAAGGGTTATGGGGAGAGGGCCGAAAAGTGGAACTGAGCCACAACAGATCAGCCATGATCTTACTGAATGGCGGGGCAGGCTCGAAGGGCCAGATGGCCTACTCCTGCTCCTATTTCTTATGTTCTTATGTTCTTATAGTATTTACAATACAGGGGTGTGTTTTACAATATATTTTACAATGTAATAATAATTTTATAATATTTACAATACAGCGGGGGTATTTTACAATATATTATATTTTACAATATAATAATAATTTTATAATATTTACAATACAGGGGGTGTGTTTTACAATATATTATATTTTACAATATAACAATAATTTTATAATATTTACAATACAGGGGGTGTGTTTCACAATATATTATATTTTACAATGTAATAATAATTTTATAATATTTACAATACAGGGGGTGTGTTTTACAATATATTATATTTACAATATAATAATAATTTTATAATATTTACAATACAGGGGGTGTGTTTTACAATATATTATATTTTACAATGTAATAATAACATTATAATATTTACAATACAGGGGGTGTGTTTTACAATATATTATATTTTATACTACAATAATAATTTTATAATGTTTATAATACGGGGGCGTGTTTTACAATATATTGTATTTTACAATATAGTAATAATTTTATAATATTTACAATACAGGGGATGTGTTTTACAATATATTATATTTTACAATACAATAATTTTATAATATTTACAGTACAGGGGATATGTTTTACAATATATTATATTTTATACTACAATAATAATTTAATAACATTTACAATACAGGAGGTGTGTTTTACAATATATTATATTTTATAATACAATAATAATTTTATAATATTTATAACACAGGGGTGTGTTTTACAATATATTATATTTTATAATATAATAAAAATTTTATAATATTTATAATACAGGGGGTGTGTTTTACAATATATTATATTTTATAATATAATAATAATTTTATATTATTTATAATACAGGGGGTGTATTTTACAATATATTATATGTTATAATAAAATAATAATTTTATAATATTTACAATACAGGGGGTGTATTTTACAATATATTATAATTTATAATATAATAATAATTTTATAATATTTATAATACAGGGGGTATATTTTACAATATATTTTATAATATAATAATAATTTTATAATATTTATAATAAAGGGAGTGTATTTTACAATATATTATATTTTATAATACAATAATAATTTTATAATATTTACAATACAGGGGGTGTGTTTCACAATATATTATATTTTATAATATAATAATAATTTTATAATATTTACAATACAGGGGCTGTGTTTTACAATATATTATATTTTATAATACAATAATAATTTTATAATATTTACAATACAGGGGGTGTGTTTCACAATATATTATATTTTATAATACAATAATAATTTTATAATATTTACAATACAGGGGGTGTGTTTCACAATATATTATATTTTATAAACAATAATAATTTTATAATATTTATAATACAGGGGGTGTGTTTCACAATATATTATATTTTATAATACAATAATAATTTTATAATATTTACAATACAGGGGGTGTGTTTCACAATATATTATATTTTATAATACAATAATAATTTTATAATATTTACAATACAGGGGGCGTGTTTTACAATATATTATATTTTATAATATAATAATAATTTTATAATATTTATAATACAGGGGTGTATTTTACAATATATTATATTTTATAATATAATAATAATTTTATAATATTTACAATACAGGGGGTGTGTTTTACAATATATTATATTTTATAATATAATAATTTTATAATATTTATAATACAGGGGGTGTGTTTTACAATATATTATATTTTACAATATAATAATAATTTTATAATATTTATAATACAGGGGGTGTGTTTTACAATATAATATATTTTATAATATAATAATAATTTAATAATATTTATAATACAGGGGGTGTGTTTTACAATATATTATATTTTATAATATAATAATAATTTTATAATATTTATAATACAGGGGGTGTGTTTTACAATATATTATATTTTATAATATACTAATAATTTTATAATACTTACAATACGGGGGTGTGTTTCACGATGTATTATGTTTTGTGACATAATAATAATTTTATAATACTTACGATACGGGGGCGTGTTTCACGATGTATTATATTTTATGACATAATAATAATTTTATAATACTTACGATACGGGGGCGTGTTTCACGATATATTATGTTTTATGACATAATAATAATTTTATAATACTTACGATACGGGGGCGTGTTTCACGATGTATTATGTTTTATGACATAATAATAATTTTATAATACTTACGATACGGGGGCGTGTTTCACGATGTATTATGTTTTATGACATAATAATAATTTTATAATACTTACAATACGGGGGCGTGTTTCACGATGTATTATGTTTTATGAGATAATAATAATTTTATAATACTTACAATATGGGGGCGTGTTTCACGATGTATTATATTTTATGACATAATAATAATTTTATAATACTTACAATACGGGGGCGTGTTTCACGATGTATTATATTTTATGACATAATAATAATTTTATAATACTTACAATACGGGGGCGTGTTTCACGATGTATTATATTTTATAACATAATAATTTTATAATACTTACAATACGGGGGCGCGTTTCACGATATATTGTATTTTATAACACAATAATAATTTTATAATACTTCCAATAGAGGGGGCGCGTTTCACGATATATTATATTTTATAACACAATAATAATTTTATAATACTTCCAATAGAGGGGGCGCGTTTCACGATATATTATATTTTATAACACAATAATAATTTTATAATATTTACAATACAGGGGGCGCGTTTCACGATATATTATATTTTATAACACAATAATAATTTTATAATATTTACAATACAGGGGGTGTATTTTACAATATAATAATAATTTTATAATATTTACAATACAGGGGGTGTGTTTTACAATATATTATATTTTATAATATACTAATAATTTTATAATATTTATAATACGGGGGTGTGTTTTACAATATATGATATTTTATAAGATAACAATAATTTTATAATATTTATAATACAGGGGGTGTGTTTTACAATATATTATATTTTATAATATAATAATAATTTTATAATATTTATAATACAGGGGGTGTGTTTTACAATATAATAATAATTTTATAATATTTATAATACAGGGGGTGTGTTTTACAATATATTATATTTTATAATATAATAATAATTTTATAATATTTACAATACAGGGGGTGTGTTTTACAATATAATAATAATTTTATAATATTTATAATACAGGGGGTGTGTTTTACAATATATTATATTTTATAATATAATAATAATTTTATAATATTTACAATACGGGGGTGTGTTTTACAATATATTATATTTTATAATATAATAATAATTTTATAATATTTACAATACGGGGGTGTGTTTTACAATATATTATATTTTATAATATAATAATAATTTTATAATATTTACAATACAGGGGGTGTGTTTTACAATATATTATATTTTATAATATAATAATAATTTTATAATATTTACAATACAGGGGGTGTGTTTTACAATATATTATATTTTATAATATAATAATAATTTTATAATATTTACAATACAGGGGGCGTGTTTTACAATATATTATATTTTATAATATAATAATTTTATAATATTTATAATACAGGGGGCGTGTTTTACAATATATTATATTTTATAATACAATAATAATTTTATAACATTTATAATACAGGGGGCGTGTTTCACAATATATTATATTTTATAATATAATAATAATTTTATAATACTTACAATACAGGGGGCGTGTTTTACAATATATTATATTTTATAATACAATAATAATTTTATAATACTTACAATACAGGGGGCGTGTTTTACAATATATTATATTTTATAATACAATAATAATTTTATAATATTTACAATACAGGGGGCGTGTTTTACAATATATTATATTTTATAAAATAATAATAATTTTATAATATTTACAATACAGGGGGCGTGTTTTACAATATATTATATTTTATAATATAATAATAATTTTATAATATTTACAATACAGGGCGTGTTTTACAATATATTATATTTTATAATATAATAATAATTTTATAATATTTACAATACAGGGGGCGTGTTTTACAATATATTATATTTTATAATATAATAATAATTTTATAATATTTACAACACAGGGGGCGTGTTTTACAATATATTATATTTTATAATATAATAATAATTTTATAATATTTACAACACAGGGGGCGTGTTTTACAATATATTATATTTTATAATATAATAATAATTTTATAATATTTACAACACAGGGGGCGTGTTTTACAATATATTATATTTTATAATATAATAATAATTTTATAATATTTACAACACAGGGGGCGTGTTTTACAATATATTATATTTTATAATATAATAATAATTTTATAATATTTACAACACAGGGGGCGTGTTTTACAATATATTATATTTTATAATATAATAATAATTTTATAATATTTACAACACAGGGGGCGTGTTTTACAATATATTATATTTTATAATATAATAATAATTTTATAATATTTACAACACAGGGGGCGTGTTTTACAATATATTATATTTTATAATATAATAATAATTTTATAATATTTACAACACAGGGGGCGTGTTTTACAATATATTATATTTTATAATATAATAATAATTTTATAATATTTACAACACAGGGGGCGTGTTTTACAATATATTATATTTTATAATATAATAATAATTTTATAATATTTACAACACAGGGGGCGTGTTTTACAATATATTATATTTTATAATATAATAATAATTTTATAATATTTACAACACAGGGGGCGTGTTTTACAATATATTATATTTTATAATATAATAATAATTTTATAATATTTACAACACAGGGGGCGTGTTTTACAATATATTATATTTTATAATATAATAATAATTTTATAATATTTACAACACAGGGGGCGTGTTTTACAATATATTATATTTTATAATATAATAATAATTTTATAATATTTACAACACAGGGGGCGTGTTTTACAATATATTATATTTTATAATATAATAATAATTTTATAATATTTACAACACAGGGGGCGTGTTTTACAATATATTATATTTTATAATATAATAATAATTTTATAATATTTACAACACAGGGGGCGTGTTTTACAATATATTATATTTTATAATATAATAATAATTTTATAATATTTACAACACAGGGGGCGTGTTTTACAATATATTATATTTTATAATATAATAATAATTTTATAATATTTACAACACAGGGGGCGTGTTTTACAATATATTATATTTTATAATATAATAATAATTTTATAATATTTACAACACAGGGGGCGTGTTTTACAATATATTATATTTTATAATATAATAATAATTTTATAATATTTACAACACAGGGGGCGTGTTTTACAATATATTATATTTTATAATATAATAATAATTTTATAATATTTACAACACAGGGGGCGTGTTTTACAATATATTATATTTTATAATATAATAATAATTTTATAATATTTACAACACAGGGGGCGTGTTTTACAATATATTATATTTTATAATATAATAATAATTTTATAATATTTACAACACAGGGGGCGTGTTTTACAATATATTATATTTTATAATATAATAATAATTTTATAATATTTACAACACAGGGGGCGTGTTTTACAATATATTATATTTTATAATATAATAATAATTTTATAATATTTACAACACAGGGGGCGTGTTTTACAAT
This sequence comes from Carcharhinus amblyrhynchos, assembly GCF_965287045.1. Taxonomy (NCBI): domain Eukaryota; kingdom Metazoa; phylum Chordata; class Chondrichthyes; order Carcharhiniformes; family Carcharhinidae; genus Carcharhinus; species Carcharhinus amblyrhynchos. The sequence goes on from NW_027649893.1 coordinate 97,036, forward strand.
ATATTATATTTTATAATATAATAATAATTTTATAATATTTACAACACAGGGGGCGTGTTTTACAATATATTATATTTTATAATATAATAATAATTTTATAATATTTACAACACAGGGGGCGTGTTTTACAATATATTATATTTTATAATATAATAATAATTTTATAATATTTACAACACAGGGGGCGTGTTTTACAATATATTATATTTTATAATATAATAATAATTTTATAATATTTACAACACAGGGGGCGTGTTTTACAATATATTATATTTTATAATATAATAATAATTTTATAATATTTACAACACAGGGGGCGTGTTTTACAATATATTATATTTTATAATATAATAATAATTTTATAATATTTACAACACAGGGGGCGTGTTTTACAATATATTATATTTTATAATATAATAATAATTTTATAATATTTACAACACAGGGGGCGTGTTTTACAATATATTATATTTTATAATATAATAATAATTTTATAATATTTACAACACAGGGGGCGTGTTTTACAATATATTATATTTTATAATATAATAATAATTTTATAATATTTACAACACAGGGGGCGTGTTTTACAATATATTATATTTTATAATATAATAATAATTTTATAATATTTACAACACAGGGGGCGTGTTTTACAATATATTATATTTTATAATATAATAATAATTTTATAATATTTACAACACAGGGGGCGTGTTTTACAATATATTATATTTTATAATATAATAATAATTTTATAATATTTACAACACAGGGGGCGTGTTTTACAATATATTATATTTTATAATATAATAATAATTTTATAATATTTACAACACAGGGGGCGTGTTTTACAATATATTATATTTTATAATATAATAATAATTTTATAATATTTACAACACAGGGGGCGTGTTTTACAATATATTATATTTTATAATATAATAATAATTTTATAATATTTACAACACAGGGGGCGTGTTTTACAATATATTATATTTTATAATATAATAATAATTTTATAATATTTACAACACAGGGGGCGTGTTTTACAATATATTATATTTTATAATATAATAATAATTTTATAATATTTACAACACAGGGGGCGTGTTTTACAATATATTATATTTTATAATATAATAATAATTTTATAATATTTACAACACAGGGGGCGTGTTTTACAATATATTATATTTTATAATATAATAATAATTTTATAATATTTACAACACAGGGGGCGTGTTTTACAATATATTATATTTTATAATATAATAATAATTTTATAATATTTACAACACAGGGGGCGTGTTTTACAATATATTATATTTTATAATATAATAATAATTTTATAATATTTACAACACAGGGGGCGTGTTTTACAATATATTATATTTTATAATATAATAATAATTTTATAATATTTACAACACAGGGGGCGTGTTTTACAATATATTATATTTTATAATATAATAATAATTTTATAATATTTACAACACAGGGGGCGTGTTTTACAATATATTATATTTTATAATATAATAATAATTTTATAATATTTACAACACAGGGGGCGTGTTTTACAATATATTATATTTTATAATATAATAATAATTTTATAATATTTACAACACAGGGGGCGTGTTTTACAATATATTATATTTTATAATATAATAATAATTTTATAATATTTACAACACAGGGGGCGTGTTTTACAATATATTATATTTTATAATATAATAATAATTTTATAATATTTACAACACAGGGGGCGTGTTTTACAATATATTATATTTTATAATATAATAATAATTTTATAATATTTACAACACAGGGGGCGTGTTTTACAATATATTATATTTTATAATATAATAATAATTTTATAATATTTACAACACAGGGGGCGTGTTTTACAATATATTATATTTTATAATATAATAATAATTTTATAATATTTACAACACAGGGGGCGTGTTTTACAATATATTATATTTTATAATATAATAATAATTTTATAATATTTACAACACAGGGGGCGTGTTTTACAATATATTATATTTTATAATATAATAATAATTTTATAATATTTACAACACAGGGGGCGTGTTTTACAATATATTATATTTTATAATATAATAATAATTTTATAATATTTACAACACAGGGGGCGTGTTTTACAATATATTATATTTTATAATATAATAATAATTTTATAATATTTACAACACAGGGGGCGTGTTTTACAATATATTATATTTTATAATATAATAATAATTTTATAATATTTACAACACAGGGGGCGTGTTTTACAATATATTATATTTTATAATATAATAATAATTTTATAATATTTACAACACAGGGGGCGTGTTTTACAATATATTATATTTTATAATATAATAATAATTTTATAATATTTACAACACAGGGGGCGTGTTTTACAATATATTATATTTTATAATATAATAATAATTTTATAATATTTACAACACAGGGGGCGTGTTTTACAATATATTATATTTTATAATATAATAATAATTTTATAATATTTACAACACAGGGGGCGTGTTTTACAATATATTATATTTTATAATATAATAATAATTTTATAATATTTACAACACAGGGGGCGTGTTTTACAATATATTATATTTTATAATATAATAATAATTTTATAATATTTACAACACAGGGGGCGTGTTTTACAATATATTATATTTTATAATATAATAATAATTTTATAATATTTACAACACAGGGGGCGTGTTTTACAATATATTATATTTTATAATATAATAATAATTTTATAATATTTACAACACAGGGGGCGTGTTTTACAATATATTATATTTTATAATATAATAATAATTTTATAATATTTACAACACAGGGGGCGTGTTTTACAATATATTATATTTTATAATATAATAATAATTTTATAATATTTACAACACAGGGGGCGTGTTTTACAATATATTATATTTTATAATATAATAATAATTTTATAATATTTACAACACAGGGGGCGTGTTTTACAATATATTATATTTTATAATATAATAATAATTTTATAATATTTACAACACAGGGGGCGTGTTTTACAATATATTATATTTTATAATATAATAATAATTTTATAATATTTACAACACAGGGGGCGTGTTTTACAATATATTATATTTTATAATATAATAATAATTTTATAATATTTACAACACAGGGGGCGTGTTTTACAATATATTATATTTTATAATATAATAATAATTTTATAATATTTACAACACAGGGGGCGTGTTTTACAATATATTATATTTTATAATATAATAATAATTTTATAATATTTACAACACAGGGGGCGTGTTTTACAATATATTATATTTTATAATATAATAATAATTTTATAATATTTACAACACAGGGGGCGTGTTTTACAATATACTATATTTTATAATATAATAATAATTTTATAATATTTACAACACAGGGGGCGTGTTTTACAATATACTATATTTTATAATATAATAATAATTTTATAATATTTACAACACAGGGGGCGTGTTTTACAATATACTATATTTTATAATATAATAATAATTTTATAATATTTACAACACAGGGGGCGTGTTTTACAATATACTATATTTTATAATATAATAATAATTTTATAATATTTACAACACAGGGGGCGTGTTTTACAATATACTATATTTTATAATATAATAATAATTTTATAATATTTACAACACAGGGGGCGTGTTTTACAATATACTATATTTTATAATATAATAATAATTTTATAATATTTACAACACAGGGGGCGTGTTTTACAATATACTATATTTTATAATATAATAATAATTTTATAATATTTACAACACAGGGGGCGTGTTTTACAATATACTATATTTTATAATATAATAATAATTTTATAATATTTACAACACAGGGGGCGTGTTTTACAATATATTATATTTTATAATATAATAATAATTTTATAATATTTACAACACAGGGGGCGTGTTTTACAATATATTATATTTTATAATATAATAATAATTTTATAATATTTACAACACAGGGGGCGTGTTTTACAATATATTATATTTTATAATATAATAATAATTTTATAATATTTACAACACAGGGGGCGTGTTTTACAATATATTATATTTTATAATATAATAATAATTTTATAATATTTACAACACAGGGGGCGTGTTTTACAATATATTATATTTTATAATATAATAATAATTTTATAATATTTACAATACAGGGGGCGTGTTTTACAATATATTATATTTTATAATACAATAATAATTTTATAATATTTACAACACAGGGGGCGTGTTTTACAATATATTATATTTTATAATATAATAATAATTTTATAATATTTATAATACAGGGGGCGTGTTTTACAATATAATATATTTTATAATATAATAATAATTTTATAATATTTATAATACAGGGGGCGTGTTTTACAATATATTATATTTTATAATATAATAATAATTTTATAATATTTATAACACAGGGGGCGTGTTTTACAATATATTATATTTTATAATATAATAATAATTTTATAATATTTATAACACAGGGGGCGTGTTTTACAATATATTATATTTTATAATATAATAATAATTTTATAATATTTATAATACAGGGGGTGTGTTTTACAATATATTATATTTTATAATATAATAATAATTTTATAATATTTATAATACAGGGGGTGTGTTTTACAATATATTATATTGTATAATATAATAATAATTTTATAATATTTATAATACAGGGGGTGTGTTTTACAATATATTATATTTTATAATATAATAATAATTTTATAATATTTATAATACAGGGGGTGTGTTTTACAATATATTATATTTTATAATATAATAATAATTTTATAATATTTATAATACAGGGGGTGTGTTTTACAATATATTATATTTTATAATATAATAATAATTTTATAATATTTATAATACAGGGGGTGTATTTTACAATATATTATATTTTATAATATAATAATAATTTTATAATATTTATAATACAGGGGGTGTGTTTTACACAGTGAGGGGGTGGGGGTGGGTCTGTAACGCTCTGCCAAGCAGAGGGTGGACACACTGGGATGGTTTCACACTGATCTATATAAACAGACTGGGAATGGAGGGATTATAAACACAGGCTCCAGTGGGGCCTCATCAAACACCTTCTCTCCCGGCGGGAGCCGGTTTGCTGCTGCTGCAAAATGGCGCCGGCTCCTTCCCCATCCTCACCCTGAGGAGAAGGGGGGGCGGGGAAAGGGGAGAGAAACCCGGGGATTGGACCGCTGGAGGGGGCGGACTCAGCGCTGATGGGTCCAGGCGACCGTCAATCAAACATTCGGCGCGCACATTGGTCAGCTTAGCTGTCAGTCAGCGCTGAGCGATAACCTGAATGGCAGAGGACGAATGGGCTCAGCTGTCAGTCACTGCTGAGGGAGATCCGGATTGGCGTAGCCAGAGGGCGGGCAATCGCTGATCCGTCAGGCTGTCAATCAGCAGGGACTGACGTCCGATTGGCCGAAACAGATGTCCGTCCGGAAGCCCTGAGCACCTGATTGGTGGGACTGGTGACGGGAACTGCTCTGATTGGTTTACTCGGCTGTCAGTCAGGAGGCACTCTGCAGGGGCACTTCAGTCACGCCCCGTGGAAAAGGCGCCTGAGAGAGAGAGAGAAACTCCCTGTCAGAGAGACTCCCTCTTTAACAGGGGAGTTCCTGACGGAGAGACTCCCTTCAACAGGGGTCCCTGACGGAGAGACTCCCCCTTTAACAGGGGTCCCTGACAGAGAGACTCCCTCTTTAACAGGGGAGTCCCTGACAGAGAGACTCCCTTTAACAGGGGTCACTGATGGACAGACTCCCTCTTTAACAGCGGTCCCTGACGGAGAGACTCCCACTTTAACAGGGGTCCCTGACGGAGAGACTCCCTATTTAACAGGGGTCCCTCACGGAGAGACTCCCTATTTAACAGGGGTCCCTCACGGAGAGACTCCCTCTTCAACAGGAGTCCCTGACGGAGAGACTCCCTCTTTAACAGGGGTCCCTGACAGAAAGACTCCCTCTTTAACAGGGGTCCCTGACGGAGAGACTCCCTCTTTAACAGGGGTCCCTGACGGAGAGACTCCCTCTTTAACAGCGGTCCCTGACAGAGAGACTCCCTCTTTAACATCAGTCCCTGACGGAGAGACTCCCTCTTTAACAGGAGTCCCTGACGGAGAGACTCCCTCTTTAACAGGAGTCCCTGACGGAGAGACTCCCTCTTTAACAGGAGTCCCTGACGGTGAGACTCCCTCTTTAACAGGGGTCCCTGACAGAGAGACCTCTCTTTAACAGGAGTCCCTGACGGAGAGACTCCCTCTTTAACATCAGTCCCTGATGGAGAGACTCCACTGCTTCGGCAAAAGCAGCCGACACAATCAATGACCCACCACCCCCCAGCCACCGCCCCCCCCGACCACATCCCGGACATTCTCTCTTCTTCTGTCGGGGGAAAAAGATACAAAAGTCTGAGGTCCCGTACCGACCGACTCAAGAACAGCTTCTTCCCTGCTGCTGTCAGACTTTTGAATGGACCTACCTCGCATTAAGCTGATCTTTCTCTACACCCTCGCTGTGACTGTAACACTGCATTCTGCACCCTCTCCTTTCCCCTCTGTACTCTGTGAACAGTATGCTTTCTCTATATAGCATACAAGAAACAATACTTTTCACTGTATCCCGATACACGTGACAATAATAATTAAAATCAAAATCAAAGATTCCACCGTCACCATCCCCCCACCCACCTCAGACACCATCCATCACTCACCCTGCCATAGCCCCTTATTGCCCTGTTATAGTCCTTCCATTTCAGGTCCCCGGACAACCCATCTATAAACCTCATGCCCCCTCTATACCTTCTACCCACCTCATAGGTTCCATACAGCCCGAAGATTCCTGAATCCCCAATAGCCATTCTTCCCTGCCTGGCTCCTGGAGAGACAGAACTCTTTGCTCTACTCTACACAACCACCCTCAGAACCCATTACCCATGTTTCACTCTGCAGGACTACCCCTACCGTACCTCCCCCATAACCACCTCCCCCACAATTCTCAAACCATTCCCTCACTTTTAACCCCTCACTCCCAATATCCACCCATCACTCCCCATTGCACTGTCACTCCCCTGCACCATCTCATACTCACTAATACCCCATCACCGACCCATTGACAAGCATATCCTGAGCACCCTAGTCCTACAATAACATTGGGCTGCTCAAAAATCTGTTGAAAGAAACAAAGAATATCTCACACCCTCCACCCCTTGGCAAAAACATGATTATATCAACAGCCCTTTATCAAATCAAAATGGAGTTCAGATTCCCCTTAATAGCTGTGGCAACAACCCTTGCTGAACAAAATCGTTTGGTCAAATTAGCAGCTCAGCCAAGCATTCAAAAATTTCTTCTTCAAAAGGCACCAATGAAGGTGAGACTCACTCTAACAATCTTCTCTCCATTTCTCAGGTTTTTCTGCAGCTGTGCCCTCGATGCCATGGTGCCAGTCACAAGACTCTGGGTTGCCTGTTTTCTCCTCCTCTGCCTCCTGGCAGGAAAAGTCTCCAGTGGCTGCAACACGGCCAGTGCTGGGGAGTGCCGCTACGCCCGCAACGTGCCGGGGGCCAGCCTGGCAGGGTCCGGCTACGACATGGTGACCCTACAGAGCAAAGCGGCCTCCGTGATCGATGTCAACACCTGGAGGAATGCGAATGGCAGCTGCGTCCTCTGCCGCAACCAGCTGCTCTCTGGCGCCCGCCAGCGGCTGCCCCTCTCGCTGGTGGACTGGAGGGTCCAGCAGCGATGCAGGCATGCCATGTCCAGCCGCCTCTACCGCTCGGCCGCAGAGCTGCTGAAGTCCGCCACCTCGATGATCTCCAACGGCTGGAAGATGGACCTCAGGGTGGGCCCCACCCCCGGCAACACCGTCAACTGGATGTTCGGCGGCTCCAGATCAAAGTTGACTGGCTTCAGCACCAGTCGGGCCAAGTCGGACCGTTACAGCTTCACCAGAGAGGAGTTCCTGTGCCTTAAATATCGGTATCGAGTGAAGACTAAGCCACGCCTGAGTCCCGAATTTGCCCGAGCTCTGGCTGCCCTGCCGAGAAACTGGAACGGCTACAACGATGCCAAGTACAAGCACCTGGTGCAAACCTATGGCACCCATTTCATCCAGGACGTTACTCTGGGTGGGCGCATCAGGGAGGTGACGGCCATACAAACCTGCAAGGCGGTATCCTCTGGCACCACTGTGGAGGAGGTAAAGGACTGCCTCAAGACAGAAGCTGGTGTCCAGTTGGGATTTATAGGAGTGTCGGTGGGCTATGAGCGGTGCAAAGCACTGGCCACTTCGATGGCGCACCGAGGGAGCATGAGCCAAGTATTTTCTGACCGGGAGATTGAAGTATTTGGGGGCTCCGCCACACGGGTCGACATCTTCTCCCCGGGGGCTGGGTCGGCCTTCACCCACTGGATGGACACTCTGAACACGCAGCCGGGCGTGGTGAGTTACGGCCTGAAGCCCCTCCACCACCTCCTGCCCACCAACGATGCCCGCTACCCCGTCCTGAGGGACTACATCAGCAAGTACATCAGAACCAACGCCCTGGCCCAGAGCTGCGCGGTCACACAATGCCCCGCTGGCTCGTTCCGGCGGGACAGGAAGACCTGCTCCTGCTATTGCGCGGGGGACACGAGAGTGGACAGGCAGTGCTGCCCCAAGCAGAAGGGCATCGGGAGGCTGACAGTGAGGGTCAAGCAAGGCCGCGACCTCTGGGGTGACATCTTTGGTGGCACGGATGGCTATGTTGTTGTCAAGTACAGCCAGGCCAAAGCCCACACCTCGGTCATCTCCAACAACAACAACCCCAACTGGAACACCAAGCTGGACTTGGGGGAGGTGATGGGAGGAAGTGGACGCAGATTAATCATTGAGATCTGGGACAGTGACTCCATCACCAGGGATGACCTGCTGGGCAAGTGTAAAGAGACACTACTCTCCGGGACCCACCAGAAGACCTGTTACCTCAAGTACGGCAAGGTGACCTACTCCTACACCTTCACCTGTGGTCCCCACCTCGGGGGTTCCACCTGCCAGGATTACACACCCCGGCCTGACGGACCTGCCTTTACCCCCGACCTGGGATCCGCCAATTCCACCCTGCTCCCGGTCTTCCCCACTCCACCTCCAGCGGAAGAGGCCCCTCCCTCGGTCGTACTGGCCTGAGATCTGGGGTTTTGCTCCCTGTCCCCGTTGGTGGCTACCCCTCCCCTCCCACCTTCCTCTCTCCCCACCCACTGAAGATGCCGGTGCCCGCTCCCCTCTGCTCCGTCCCGATCCTGCCTCCGGGAGAATCCTGGTCCTTGCTTCCCAAAACTGCCAGCCTGCCCAAGGTACCAGCCCCTCAATTTGACCGGAGGGGATCGAGATAAACTCCCATCCCGCCCCCCAGACTGGCTTCTGATCTCCGCGGAGCGGGTACAATAAATCAGAACAATACTTTGTCACCAGGTCACCTCAGAATGGGGTCGATCAGAGAGACACCCCGCCCCTAAACATCCCCCCCAACCGTCTCAACACCCCGTCAAGGGTTCCGGAATCGCCCATGACACCCGGGTGGAGGTGCCACGATCAGCCTCGGTCCAGAGGCCAATCAGGTTCGAATGAACTGTCTGTCACCCATTTCCAGACACTCCTCCAAGCCCGGATCCCAACTCCCTCAACCGGCATTCCAGTGGAGGCTCCCTATCGCAGCAGCAACGCTAAAAGCTTTGAGCTAAAGAGATGCTTTGAATGAATCACAGTAAAGCAAGGGATTCCGCACACCAGGCGGTGCAGCGACAAACATGAAGGCATGCTGAACTGCTCTTGCATCTGTATAATCTTACATTTTCCAATAAATGCAATTGAGAAGCATTTAGCCTGCGACGTGTGATTAGTCTGTGTGGGGTGCTCGGGGGACACATTGAGGTTCAGTCGGAGAGGTTGGTGGGTGCACAAAGCTTTTCTCAATCAGTTACGCTTGGAGTAAAGGAGCATCCACCGAACCTCCACATCTTTGGACACTAAGGGACAATTTAGCATGGCCAATCCACCCTAACCTACACATCTTTGGACACTAAGGGACAATTTAGCACGGCCAATCCACCTAACCTACACATCTTTGGACACTAAGGGACAATTTAGCACGGCCAATCCACCCTAACCTACACATCTTTGGACACTAAGGGGCAATTTAGCACGGCCAATCCACCCTAACCTACACATCTTTGGACACTAAGGGACAATTTAGCATGGCCAATCCCCACTAACCTACACATCTTTGGACACTAAGGGACAATTTAGCACGGCCAATCCACCCTAACCTACACATCTTTGGACACTAAGGGACAACTTAGCATGGCCAATCCACCCTAACCTACACATCTTTGGACACTAAGGGACAATTTATTGGGGAGGTGGATAAGGGGCACACTGATGTGTGTGGGCGGGGGGTGTGGATAAGGGGGATACACACACATCGCTGCCCCACTTACCCACCTCCCCATTACCCAGACCGAACGCCACACCTGCCCCCCTTTTCCCCCCCACCTCCATCCCCAGAGATCCATCTGATCTGACCCCCCCACCCCCACCACCAGACAACGATCTGACCCCCCCCCCACCCCCACCACCAGACAACGATCTGACCCCCCCACCCCCACCACCAGACAACGATCTGCCCTCCCTCCCCTCCTCCCCCATTCCAACCAGGCTCCAATCGAACTCCAATCGGGGGGCGGGGGGGGCGGTGATCAGTCCCAAGTGCTGCGGGACGCTGGAACCTGAAGAACAGGAAATGCTGTGAAATCTCAGCGGGTCCACCTGCGTCTGTGCAGAGAGAATAGAGCCAACACTCCGATTCTGGGTCACACTTCATCAGAGCTGAGGACAGGGACAATCCGGATGATCCTCAGCACTGTGAGGGTGAGGGCGGCTGTAACTGATAACACAGACACAGGGGCTGGAAACAGCGGCGCTGAAGGCTAGGAATGGTGCTAATAGCGGCCAAATCCAGAACAGCTTCTTCCCTGCTGCTGTCAGACTTTTGAATGGACCTACCTCGCATTAAGCTGATCTTTCTCTACCCCCTCACTGTGACTGTAACACTACATTCTGCACCCTCTCCTTTCCTTCTCTATGAACGGTATGCTTTGTCTGTACAGTGCGCAAGAAACAATACTTCTCACTGTATCCCGATACACTCAACAATAATAAATCAAATCTAATCCAACTAAGTGTGTGTCTGTGTGTGTCAGCATGTGTGTGTGTCAATGTGTGTATATGTGTGTGACAGTGTGTGTCAGTGTGTGTCTCAATGTGTGTGCACGTCAGTACTTGTCTGTGTGTATGGGTCAGTTTGTGTGCCTGTGTGTGTGTGTCAGTACGTGTCTGTCAGTGTGTGTGTGTGTGTGTCAGCGTGTGTCAACGTATGTGTTTGTGAGTGTGTCAGTGTCTGTGTGTCAGTGTGTGTTCACATCAGTATTTGTCTGTGTGTGTCAGTGTCTGTGTGTGTCCGTGTGTGCGTCAGTGTGTGTGTGTGTGTGTCAGTGTGTGTACGTGCGTTGTGTGTCAGTATGTGTATGCGTGTGTCTGTGTGTGTGTGTCTGTGTGTATATGTATGTGTGTGTGCCAGTGTGTCTGTGTGTGTATGTGTGTGCCACTGGATCCCGCAGGGATCTGTTCACATTATGAATGGTTTGGGAGAGGGAACTGAATGTATTATCACCAAATTTGCCGATGATACAAAGTTGAGTGGGAGGGTGAGCTGTGAGGAGGATACAGAGATGTTTCAGTGTGATTTGGACAGGCTGAGTGTGTGGGTATCTGTGTGGGAGATACAGCATCATGTGGATAAATGTGAGGGGATTCACTGGGGGAACAATAACAGACAGATTATTACCTGAATGGGTGTAAATTGAGAGAGGCGGATACTCAGCGAGACCTTGGAGTCCTCGAGCATCAGTCGCTGACAGTAAGCCTGCAGGTACAGCAGGAACTAACAGTTAAAATTTAGTTACGAGTCACAATAGCCTTATAGTAGCACTGCAATGAAGTTATAGTGAAATTCCCCTCGGCAGCATGCTGCGGTGCTTCTTCGGGTCAATGCACACTGACTGGTGTCTCTCAGCCCCCCCCTCTCTCACGGAGATATCTGTACACTGACTGGTGTCTCTCAGTCCCCCTCTCTCTCACGGAGATATCTGTACACTGACTGGTGTCTCTCAGTCCCCCCTCTCGCTCTCTCTCAGGGAGATATCTGTACACTGACTGGTGTCTCTCAGCCCCCCTCTCTCTCTCTCAGGGAGATATCTGTACACTGACTGGTGTCTCTCAGTCCCCTCTCTCTCTCTCTCAGGGAGATATCTGTACACTGACTGGTGTCTCTCAGTCCCCTCTCTCTCTCTCAGGGAGATATCTGTACACTGACTGGTGTCTCTCAGTCCCCTCTCTCTCTCTCAGGGAGATATCTGTACACTGACTGGTGTCTCTCAGTCCCCTCTCTCTCTCTCAGGGAGATATCTGTATACTGACTGGTGTCTCTCAGTCCCCTCTCTCTCTCTCTCAGGGAGATATCTGTACACTGACTGGTGTCTCTCAGTCCCCTCTCTCTCTCTCAGGGAGATATCTGTACACTGACTGGTGTCTCTCAGTCCCCTCTCTCTCTCTCAGGGAGATATCTGTATACTGACTGGTGTCTCTCAGTCCCCCCCCTCTCTCTCTCTCTCAGGGAGATATCTGTACACTGACTGGTGTCTCTCAGTCCCCTCTCTCTCTCAGGGAGATATCTGTACACTGACTGGTGTCTCTCAGTCCCTTCTCTCTCTCAGGGAGATATCTGTATACTGACTGGTGTCTCTCAGTCCCCCCCCTCTCTCTCTCTCTCAGGGAGATATCTGTACACTGACTGGTGTCTCTCAGTCCCCTCTCTCTCTCAGGGAGATATCTGTACACTGACTGGTGTCTCTCAGTCCCTTCTCTCTCTCAGGGAGATATCTGTACACTGACTGGTGTCTCTCAGTCCCCTCTCTCTCTCTCAGGGAGATATCTGTACACTGACTGGTGTCTCTCAGTCCCCCCTCTCTCTCTCTCTCAGGGAGATATCTGTACACTGACTGGTGTCTCTCAGTCCACTCTCTCTCTCTCAGGGAGATATCTGTATACTGATTGGTGTCCCTCAGTCCCCTCTCTCTCTCTCTCTCTCAGGGAGATATCTGTACACTGACTGGTGTCCCTCAGTCCCCCTCTCTCTCAGGGAGATATCTGTACACTGACTGGTGTCTCTCAGTCCCTTCTCTCTCTCAGGGAGATATCTGTACACTGACTGGTGTCTCTCAGTCCCCTCTCTCTCTCTCTGGGGGAGATATCTGTACACTGACTGGTGTCTCTCAGTCCCCTCTCTCTCTCTCTCTCAGGGAGATATCTGTACACTGACTGGTGTCTCTCAGTCCCCTCTCTCTCTCTCAGGGAGATATCTGTACACTGACTGGTGTCTCTCAGTCCCCTCTCTCTCTCTCAGGGAGATATCTGTACACTGACTGGTGTCTCTCAGTCCCCTCTCTCTGAGGGAGATATCTGTACACTGACTGGTGTCTCTCAGTCCCCTCTCTCTCTCTCTCAGGGAGATATCTGTACACTGACTGGTGTCTCTCAGTCCCCTCTCTCTCTCTCTCAGGGAGATATCTGTACACTGACTGGTGTCTCTCAGTCCCCTCTCTCTCTCTCTCAGGGAGATATCTGTACACTGACTGGTGTCTCTCAGGGAGACAGTTCCTGTGTACAGATACACTGCCCTGTCTCTCTGAATGCTGGTATCCTTCATGAGAATGTGAGTGGGCCTTTTGCCTGGTTGTGTTGGTGCCACCATTGTGTGTGTCCCTGCAGAAAAGGGCTTGTTTCTCAGTGACCTGCTGCGTAGCCTGAGGCCTGTCGCCTGTGGAGCTCAAAAAGAACTTTAGTAGGCCTGGAACCCCAGGCTTTCTTTCTGCTCTAAGCTGCAAAGCTGCCTTGTGTTTTTACAGGTATCCCAGAATAGATGTGGGAACTTGGCCTCTGAGATCCTCCCTTATCTGCCTTGACCGAGGTGTGACTCGCTGTCCCCCCAGCGTGTCAGCTCGCTGCCTGCTGCTGCCTGGTGTTCTTGACACCCCTGGCCTGTGCTTTTGTTGCTGTCATGCTGTTTGTGGTTGGCGGGGCCTTGGTTAGTAGGCAGCAGTTTCGAGCGATTTATCCGAGAGCTCGGGGTAAAAGGCTGATGGCCCTGTGTCCAAGGAGCTGGGCTGCTGAGGGATCTTCGAGGGGCTGAGACGGTGAGGGTTAATGGGGGCCTGGAGGAGAGAGGGTTACTTGAAGCCTGGGACAGGAAAGGGTTAAGAGGGGGGACTGAGAGACACCAGTCAGTGTACAGATATCCCCCTGAGAGAGAGAGAGGGGACTGAGAGACACCAGTCAGTGTACAGATATCTCCCTGAGAGAGAGAGAGAGGGGACTGAGAGACACCAGTCAGTGTCCTTGGACCTGTTTCCATCTCTCTGCACCGTTAGTTCATCCACTTTGTTGCAAATGCTCCGCGGGTTAAGGCACAGAGATTTTAAGCTTGTCTTTTTAACATCATTTGCCTTGCTCCTGATCTCTTTGTCTCTCGTCCTGTGTCCTTGGTTTCTCTGCCTATCAAGTTTCTTATTCCCTGTTCTACCTTGAGAGAGGTGACTGCAGCCAGAACCTTTCCTGATGTGCTGCAGTTTCATGTGTTCACATTTACAAACTTTATAACCATTCTGACCAGCAACTGGGTTTCTGATAAGTTCTTTTGTCAGAGCTTTCTTCACAAGTGAAGATAGAGATCTGGCAGTGTTACCACTGCAGTGTTACCAAAGATTCACACCTACATGTAGATAGAATTGTCTCTTTCTATACATCACTCCATTTCATTCTGCAAAGCTCGAAACATTACAGACTGTCTGAATATCACAATTCCACACACTGGACACATTGCAGGCAGTGGGAGTGAACGGGAAGGGGATTGGGATTGTGTACAGTGGGAGTGAACATGAAGGGGTTTGGGATTGGGATTGTGTACAGTGGGAGTGAACGGGAAGGGGTTTGGGATTGGGATTGTGTACAGTGGGAGTGAACGGGAAGGGGATTGGGATTGTGTACAGTGGGAGTGAACAGGAAGGGGTTTGGGATTGGGATTGTGTACAGTGGGAGTGAACGGGAAGGGGTTTGGGATTGGGATTGTGTACAATGGAAGTGAACGGGAAGAGGGTTGGGATTGGGATCGTGTACAGTGGGAGTGAATGGGAAGGGGTTTGAGATTGGGATCATGTACAGTGGGAGTGAACGGGAAGGGGTTTGGGATTGGGATTGTGTACAATGGGAGTGAATGGGAAGTGGTTTGGGATTGGGATTGTGTACAGTGGGAGTGAACGGGAAGGGGTTTGGGATTGGGATTGTGTACAGTGGGAGTGAAGGGGAAGGGGTTTGGGTCCATTGGGGTTGTGTACAGTGGTAGAGAATGGGAAGGGGTTTGGGATTGGGATTGTGTACAGTGGGAGTGAACGGGAAGGGATTTGGGATTGGGATTGCGTACAGTGGTAGAGAATGGGAAGGGGTTTGGGATTGGGATTGTGTACAGTGGGAGTGAACTGGAAGGGGATTGGGATTGGGATGGTGTACAGTGGGAGTGAACGGGAAGGGGTTTGGGTCCATTGGGATTGTGTACAGTGGGAATGAACAGGAAGGGGTTTGGGATTGGGATTGTGTGCAGTGGGAGTGAATGGGAAGGGGTTTGGGATTGGGATTGTGTACAGTGGGAGTGAACAGGAAGGGGATTGGGATTGTGTACAGTGGGAGTGAACGGGAAGGGGTTTGGGATTGGGATTGTGTACAGTGGGAGTGAACGGGAAGGGGTTTGGGATTGGGATTGTGTAGAACATAGAACATTACAGCGCAGAACAGGCCCTTCGGTCCACGATGTTGCGCCGACCAGTTAAAAAGCAATGACCCTCTAACCTAAACCAAACCCTTTCCATCCATAAACCTATCCACGGATCTCTTAAACGCCCCCAAACTAGGCGCATTTACAACTGCAGCAGGCAGGGCATTCCAATCCCTCACCACCCTCTGGGTAAAGAACCTACCCCTGACATCCGTCCTATAACTACCCCCCCTTAATTTAAAGCTATGCCCCCTCGTGCTAACTTTCTCCATCCGAGGAAAAAGGCTATCACTGTCCACCCTATCTAAACCTCTAATCATCTTATATGTTTCAATAAGGTCCCCTCTTAGCCGCCTTCTTTCGAACGAAAACAACCTCAAATCCCTCAGTCTCTCCTCATAGGACCTCCCCTCCATACCAGACAACATCCTGGTAAACCTCCTCTGCACCCTCTTCAAAGCCTCCACATCCTTCCTATAATGTGGGGACCAGAACTGCACACAATACTCCAAGTGCGGCCACACCAGAGTCTTGTACAGTTGCAACATGACGCTGCGGCTCCTAAATTCAATCCCCCTACCAATAAACGCCAAAACACTGTATGCCTTCCTAACAACCCCATCTACTTTATTCCCAACTTTCAGGGATCTATGTACACATACACCTAGATCCCTCTGTTCATCCACACTATTCAGAGTCCTACCGTTAGCCCTATACTCTACACATCTGTTATTCCTGTACAGTGGTACTGAATGGGAAGGGGTTTCCGTGTTTGTCTCCATGTGTGTAACTACAGACAATTACCCATATATTCGACCAAAAAACACACCCCTCAACTCAACAGACTGATCAAGATCTTTGATCCTGACCTTCAGAGCACACTCTGTGCTCTCTTCCCATGTACTCACTGCATTGGAGATCTCTACTGCCTCCAGAAGATACACAAGGCAAACACACCCGGCCGTCCCATCGTATCGGGCAATGGGGCCCTGTACGAGAACCACTCCAGCTCCACTGTACAAAGAACCCCCAGCTTTTGTCGTGACACTACGGACTTCCTACAGACACTCAGCACACATGGAGCAGTTGAACCAGAAGCACTCCTGGTCACAATGGATGTCTCCGCACTCTACACCAACATCCCTCACGACAATGGCATTGCTGCAACTGCCTCAGTTCTCAATACCGACAACTGCCAGTCTCCAGATGCAATTTTACAACTCATCCGCTTCATCCTGGACCACAATGTCATCACCTTCAACAACCAGTTCTTCAGCTAGACACACTGAACAGCCATGGGGACCAAATTTGCACCTCAATATGCCAACATCTTCATGCACAGGTTCGAACAAGACTTCTTCACAGCACAGGGCCTTCAACTGTTGCTATACACTGGATTCATCGATGAGATTTTCTTCCTTTGGACTCATGGTGAACAATCACTGAAACAACTATATGGTGATATCAACAAGTTCCACCCCACCATCAGACTCACCATGGACTACTCTCCGGAATCAGTTGCATTCCTGGGCACACGCATCTCCATCAAGGACGGTCACCTCAGCACCTCACTGTACCGCAAGCCCATCCGGGTCAGGCAACTCGAGGGGCGTCAGGAAGATGTATTTCTGGTCAGGGAAAACGAGGATGGCTAGGAACCATGAGCAGGAAGAGGTCCCAAGGGCTGAAGAGCAGGAAGGGTGGACGACTGTTCGGAGGAAAAAGAGGAAGAAGAAGAGTAGTCAGGGTCCCCCGGCCTCCCCAGTGGCCCCCCAAGATTCGTCGACAGGGGCACAGAAAGATAGGCAGGAGGGCCAGACGGACTTAGAGGGACAGAAGGGGGCTGGCAAGGTGATAGTGGTAGGGGATGGGAGGGTCCAAGGTATTGATAGGAGGTTCTGTGGGCAGAGGCGTGACTCCAGGATGGTGGTCTGCCTCCCTGGAGCAGGGGTAAGGTACGTAACAGAAAGGGTAGAGGGAATTTTGAAAGGGGAGGGGACCTAGGCAGAGGTCATAGTACACGTAGGGGAGGGGGACATAGGAAGGAGGAGTAGGGTAGAGGTCCGTAGGCAATTTAGGGAGTTGGGGTCCAAACTAAAGAGCAGGACCTCCAGGGTGGCACTCTCTGGGTTGCTGCCTAGTACCAGCAGGGCAAAGAATGACGAGATCATGCAGCTGAATGCATGGTTGAGGGATTGGTGTAGGGTAGAGGGCTTTACTTTTGTGGACCACTGGGAGGTATTTATGAGAGAAGGGCAACTGTACAGGAGGGGTGGGGAGAATTTGAATGGGAGGGGAACTAGTGTCTTAGCGGGGAGGTTAGCTGGGGTGTTTAGGAATGGTTTAAACTAATAGGGAGGGGGGGTGGGGATGTGGCTGGGATAGAGTCGGGTGAAAGGAAAATTATCAGGGAGAAGGTGGTTCCGAGGGACACTGGTGGGTTGAACTGTGTCTGTTTCAATGCTAGGAGTGTGACAGGAAAAACGGATGAGCTTAGGGCCTTGATGTTTGTGAGGAAGTTAGATGTGGTGGCTGTAACGGGGACGTGGTTACGAGAAGGGCAGGACTGGCAGCTGAATGTTCCTGGGTATAAGTGTTTTAGGTGTGACAGAGGAGGGTTGAAGAGAGGTGGAGGGGTGGCACTGTTAGTAAAGGAAAACATCACAGTAGTGCAGAGGGAGGACAATATGGAAGAGATAGGGATTGAGTCACTGTGGGTGGAGTTGAGGAATAAAAAGGGAGAGATTACGATGCTAGGGGTGTATTATAGGCCACCCCACAGCCCGAGGTCAGTGGAGGAAGGCATTTGCAGGGGCATTTTGGACAGGTGCGGGAAGAATAGGGTGGTTGTAGTGGGTGACTTTAATCTTCCTGGAGTGGATTGGAGGGGGCCTAGAGCTGGGGGTACAGAGGGAGAGGAGTTTGTGAAATCTGTTTTGGAAGGTTCTCTAGAGCAGTATGTAACTAGTCCGACTAGGGGAGGGGCTATACTGGATTTAGTGTTGGGTAATGAGCCGGGGCAGGTGGTTGAGGTAGAGGCAGGCGAACATTTGGCTAACAGTGACCACAAGTCCGTCTACTTTAGGATAAAAATGGAAAGGGATGAGTGTCGGCCAAACGGGAGTGTGCTGAACTGGGGAAAGGCGAGCTATACCCGGATTAGGAGGGAGCTGCAGGACACTGATTGGGAGGGACTATTAGCTGGCAAGTCCACGGTTGGCAAGTGGGAGGCTTTTAAGGGCAAAATGAAAATGTTGCAGGAGAGGTATGTTCCGGTTAAGCGGAAGGATGGGAAAGGTGGGATTAGAGAGCCGTGGATTACAGGGGGTATTGAAGACTTGGTCAGGAAGAAGAGGGAGGCGTATATTAGGTCGAAACAACTGGGTATGGAGAGTGCGCTGGAGGAATATAGAGAGAGTATGAGGGAGCTAAAAAGGGGAATTAGAAGGGCGAAGAGAGGGCATGAAATGGCTTTGGCTGGTAGGATTAAGGAAAATCCAAAGGCATTTTATTCCCATATTAGGAGCAAGAGAGTAGTTAGAGGGAAAATTGGTCCTCTTAGGGACAAAAGTGGGGAATTATGTATTGAGTCGGAGGAAATGGGGGAGCTCCTGAATGAATACTTTGCGTCGGTATTCACGAAGGAGAGGGGTTCGGTAGCGTGCGGTCTCTTGGAGGGAGCTGTGGATCAGTTGCAGGAAATATCTATTACGAGGGAGGAAGTGCTAGGGCTTTTAGGTAGCGTAAGGATGGATAAAGCTCCGGGGCCTGATGGTATTTATCCCAGGCTGCTTAGGGAGGTGAAAGATGAAATTGCTGGGCCTCTGGCGCAAATCTTTGTCTCTTCTTTGGACACGGGTGAGGTCCCAGAAGACTGGAGGGTAGCAAATGTGGTACCGCTGTTTAAAAAGGGTAGTAGGGATAACCCTGGAAATTATAGGCCAGTGAGTTTGACATCGGTGGTAGGGAAATTAATGGAAAAAAATACTTAGGAGTAGGATGTATGAGCATTTGGAGCGTTGCGATCTGATTAGGGATACGCAACATGGCTTTGTTAGAGGGAGGTCTTGCCTTACGAATCTGGTAGAATTCTTTGAGGAGGTGACAAAAACGGTTGACGGTGGGAGAGCCGTTGATGTCGTCTATATGGATTTCAGTAAGGCGTTTGACAAAGTCCCTCATGGTAGGCTGGTAAAAAAGGTTAAGGCACATGGGATACGAGGTCAGGTAGCTAGGTGGATTGAGAACTGGCTGGGTAATAGGAGACAGAGGGTAGTTGTTGAGGGGACCTTTTCGGGCTGGAGGCCAGTGACCAGTGGTGTGCCGCAGAGCTCAGTACTGGGACCTCTCCTCTTTGTAGTATACATAAACGACTTGGAAGAGAGCGTAAGTGGTGTGATCAGCAAGTTTGCGGATGACACCAAGATGGCAGGGTTGGCGGATACTGAGGTGGAATGTCAGGTGATACAACAGGATACAGATAGGTTGGTGCATTGGGCAGATAGGTGGCAGATGGAATTTAATCCTGACAAATGCGAGGTGATGCATTTTGGAAGGAATAATGCAGAGAGGAGCTATGTGATAAAAGGTCGACAGATTAGGAGTATAGAGATACAGAGGGACCTGGGAGTGCAGGTTCACAAGTCTATGAAGGTTGCGACACAAGTGGAGAAGGTTGTTAGGAAGGCTTATGGAATGCTAGCCTTTATAGGAAGGGGTATAGAGTATAAAAGCTGCCGTCTAATGCTTCAGTTGTACAGAACGTTGGTTAGACCGCATTTGGAGTACTGCGTCCAGTTCTGGTCACCTTACTACCGGAAGGACGTGGAGTCTCTGGAGAGGGTGCAGAGGAGGTTTACCAGGATGTTGCCTGGCATGGAGGGACTGGGTTACGAGGAAAGGTTGGAGAAACTGGGACTTTTCTCCTTGGAAAGACGGAGATTGAGGGGGGACATGATAGAGGTATATAAGATACTGAAGGGAATAGATAGAGTCAATAGTGATAGGCTGCTCCCGAGACTGGGTACAAATACGAGAGGTCATGATTTAAGGGTGAGGGGGGAGAGGTATAATTTGGATGTGACAGGAAGGTTCTTTACGCAGAGGGTAGTGGGGGTATGGAACGCGCTACCGAGTAGGGTGGTGGAGGCAGGAACGTTGGACTCGTTTAAGGTTCAATTAGACAGACACATGAGTGAAACGAGGATGGAGGGTTATAGTAGGGGCTATTAAATAAGGTCAGAGCCTCGGGAGACACTGGAAATGCAGGCTTGTAAGTTAACGTTTTTGTCTTTTTATTCCGCAGGTGGAGGTCCACCTCGTTGTCAAACGAGGGGCATGCACACGGTGGGTCGTGCGTGGGCTGCTCTTGGAGGTTCCGGGAGTGGCCTAGTACTTCGTGTCGGTATGTGTGCTTGATCCTGGACCGGTAGACGGGCGCCGCAACAGCTCGGTGACTAGCACTGCTGGCTGTGCAAATACATGGATTTGGGCCTGTGTCTGTGGGAGTTTGTGCATTCTCCCTGTGGTTGCGTGGGTTTCCTCCGGGCGCTCCGGTTTCCTCCCACACCCCAAAGATGTGCTCTTAGGCTGATTGGTTTACCAAATTGACACTATTCTCCCCTGAATCTGGCTAAGTTAGGGGTTCCATTCGTAGACATGCAGGGTAGAATAGGTGTAGGGTGATGCGGCGGCGCGGGCTCGTTGGGCCGAAGGGCCTGTTTCCCGTGCTGGGTTGTTCTTTGTTCGAGACCATTGTCCGCAGCAAACTACCCAGCCTTCAGGAGAACAGTGACCACAACACCACACAACCCTGCCACAGCAACCTCTGCAAGACATGCCGGATCATTGAAAAGGATACCATCACCTCATGTGAGAACACCATCCAAGGTACACGGTAAATACTCTTGCAACTCGGCCAACATTGTCTACCTGATACGCTGCAGGAAAGGATGTCCCGAGGCATGGTACACTGGGGAGACCATGCAGACGCTACGACAACGGATGAATGAACACTGAAGGCAAGACTGTTCCCTTCCCGTTGGCAAACACTTCAGCGGTCACGGGCATTCGGCCTCTGATCTTCGGGTAAACGTTCACCAAGGCGGCCTTCACGACACATGATAGCGTAGAGTTGCTGAGCAGAGACTGATAGCCAAGTTCCGCACACACGAGGACGGTCTCGACTGGGATCTTGGGTTCATGTCACACTATCTGTAACCCTGGAGTTATCTGGACTTGCCTGGAGTTGCAAAATCTCACTAACTGACCTGTCTGGAGACAATACACATCTCTTTAACCTGTGCTTAACCCTCTCTCCACTCACACTGTCTGTACCTTTGAGACTTGATTACCTGTAAAGACTCGCATTCCAACCATTATTCTGTAAGTTGAGTTTGTGTCTTTATATGCCCTGTTTTGTGATCAGAACTCCCACTCACCTGATGAAGGAGGGAGCACTTCGAAAGCTAGTGGCTTGTGCAGATGGACTTTAACCTGGAGTTATGAGAATTCTTACTGTGTTAACTCCATGTCTCCAAGATTGTCCCAATCTCCCGGTCTCTCCAGGCCCTCCTGCTGTGCAGAGAAAGACTCCGATGTATCACGTGTTAACGCATTCACCCTTTGCGAAAGAGGAACCACCATCAGACATCCCTGAGTGTGAAACACACAAACAGTTAATCTCACACCTCAACATACCCCAGATGGACCATTTTCACCACAACATTGGCGATCTTAGTTCCCACATCAAAAACGTGGCTAACACCTTGAAAGATTGGTCACTGCAGCATCCTGGGATGCTCAGTGGTCATCAGAATGTCTGTATTAAATCCGACGCAACACGTACCTTTAGCATCTGAACATCGGAGACTGAGACGGAGAGCGCTGAACTTTCCATGCAAGTGAGTGGTGAGATATCCCCAGGTCGAAACAGCAAAGACAGGGGAAGGGGTTTCTTTAGAAGCAATTCTTAATCCACATTACACATGTTAGCAAGGCTTCAAAACAACAGACAGCACAGACAGTTCAAAAGAAATGATGAATTACAGAACAGAATAACAGATACCTGGGAATGAGACACAGACTCAAAGCCAATCGAGGAGTTCAGGGAAGTTTATATATAGAATAACAGATACCCGGGAATGAGTTACAGACTGGAATCTAATCGAGGGGTTCGGGGTGGTTTATATATAGAATACCAGAAACACAAGAGTGAGTTACAGACTGGAATCTAATCGAGGGGCTCGGGGTGGTTTATATATAGAATAACAGATACCCGGGAGTGAGTTACAGACTGGAATCTAATCGAGGGGTTCAGGGTGGTTTATATATAGAATAACAGATACCCGGGAGTGAGTTACACACTGGAATCTGATCGAGGGGTTCGGGGTGGTTTATATCTAGAATAACAGACACCAGGGAGTGAGTGACAGACTGGAATCTCATCGAGGGGTTCGGGGTGGTTTATATATAGAATAACAGGTACCCGGGACTGAGATGCAGACTGGAATACAATCGAGGAGTTCGGGGTGGTTTATATATAGAATAACAGATGCCAGGGAGTGAGTTACATACTGGAATCGAATCGAGAGGTTCGGGGTGGTTTAAAAATAGAATAACAGATAGCCAGGAGTGCATTACAGACTGGAATCCAACTGAGGAGTTTGGGGTGGTATATATATAGAATAACAGATACCTGGGAGTGAGTTACAGACTGGAATCTAATCGAGGGGTTCGGGGTAGTTTATATATAGAATAACAGATACCCGGGAGTGAGTTACAGACTGGAATCTAATCAAGAGGTTCAGGGTGGTTTACCTACACAATAACAGACACCCGGAAGTGAGTTACAGACTGGAATCTAATCGAGGGGTTCGGGGTGGTTTATATATAGAATAACAGATACCCGGGAGTGAGTTACAGACTGGAATCTAATCGAGGGGTTCGGAGTGGTTTATATATAGAATAATAGATACCCGGGAGCGAGTTACAGACTGGAATCTAATCGAGGGGTTCGGGGTGGTTTACATATAGAATAACAGATACCCGGGAGTGAGTTACAGACTGGAATCTAATCGAGGGGTTCGGGGTGGTTTATATATAGAATAACAGATACCCGGGAGTGAGTTACAGACTGGAATCTAATCGAGGGGTTCGGGGTGGTTTATATATAGAATAACAGATACCCAGGAGTGAGTTACAGACTGGAATCTAATCAAGGGGTTCGGGATGGTTTATATATAGAATAACAGATACCCGGGAGTGAGTTACAGACTGGAATCTAATCGAGGGGTTCAGGGTGGTTTATATATAGAATAACAGATACCCGGGAGTGAGTTACACACTGGAATCTGATCGAGGGGTTCGGGGTGGTTTATATCTAGAATAACAGACACCAGGGAGTGAGTGACAGACTGGAATCTCATCGAGGGGTTCGGGGTGGTTTATATATAGAATAACAGGTACCCGGGACTGAGATGCAGACTGGAATACAATCGAGGAGTTCGGGGTGGTTTATATATAGAATAACAGATGCCAGGGAGTGAGTTACATACTGGAATCGAATCGAGAGGTTCGGGGTGGTTTAAAAATAGAATAACAGATAGCCAGGAGTGCATTACAGACTGGAATCCAACTGAGGAGTTTGGGGTGGTATATATATAGAATAACAGATACCTGGGAGTGAGTTACAGACTGGAATCTAATCGAGGGGTTCGGGGTAGTTTATATATAGAATAACAGATACCCGGGAGTGAGTTACAGACTGGAATCTAATCAAGAGGTTCAGGGTGGTTTACCTACACAATAACAGACACCCGGAAGTGAGTTACAGACTGGAATCTAATCGAGGGGTTCGGGGTGGTTTATATATAGAATAACAGATACCCGGGAGTGAGTTACAGACTGGAATCTAATCGAGGGGTTCGGAGTGGTTTATATATAGAATAATAGATACCCGGGAGCGAGTTACAGACTGGAATCTAATCGAGGGGTTCGGGGTGGTTTACATATAGAATAACAGATACCCGGGAGTGAGTTACAGACTGGAATCTAATCGAGGGGTTCGGGGTGGTTTATATATAGAATAACAGATACCCGGGAGTGAGTTACAGACTGGAATCTAATCGAGGGGTTCGGGGTGGTTTATATATAGAATAACAGATACCCAGGAGTGAGTTACAGACTGGAATCTAATCTAGGGGTTCGGGATGGTTTATATATAGAATAACAGATACCCGGGAGTGAGTTACAGACTGGAATCTAATCGAGGGGTTCGGCGTGGTTTATATATAGAATAACAGATACCCGGGAGTGAGTTACAGACTGGAATCTAATCGAGGGGTTCGGGGTGGTTTATATACAGAATAACAGATACCCGGGAGTGAGTTACAGACTGGAATCTAATTGAGGGGTTCGGGGTGGTTTATATATAGAATAACAGATACCTGGGAGTGAGTTACAGACTGGAATCTAATCGAGGGGTTCGGGGTGGTTTATATATAGAATAACAGATACCTGGGAGTGAGTTACAGACTGGAATCTCATCGAGGGGTTTGGGGTGGTTTATATATAGAATAACAGATATCCGGGAGTGAGTTACAGACTGGAATCTAATCGAGGGGTTCGGGGTGGTTTATATGTAGAATAACAGATACACGGGAGTGAGTTACAGACTGGAATCTAATCGAGAGGTTCGGGATGGTTTATATATAGAATAACAGATACACGGGAGTGAGTTACAGACTGGAATCTCATCGAGGGGTTCGGGGTAGTTTATATAGAATAACAGATACCCGGGAGTGAGTTACAGACTGGAATCTAATCGAGGGGTTCGGGGTGGTTTATATAGAATAACAGATACCCGGGAGTGAGTTACAGACTGGAATCTAATCGAGGGTTTGGGGTGGTTTATATATAGAATAACAGATACCCGGGAGTGAGTTACAGACTGGAATCTAATCGAGGGGTTCGGGGTGGTTTATATATAGAATAACAGATACACGGGAGTGAGTTACAGACTGGAATCTAATCAAGGGGTTCGGGGTGGTTTATATATAGAATAACAGATACCCAGGACTTTAACCTGATGTTTTACTGTGAGATTGTGTCTGCTCTTTAACCTGGTGTTTGGCTGTGAGATTGTGTCTGCTCTTTAACCTGGTGCTTTGCTGTGAGATTGTGTCTGCTCTTTAACCTGGTGTTTTACTGTGAGATTGTGTCTGCTCTTTAACCTGGTGTTTTGCTGTGAGATTGTGTCTGCTCTTTAACCTGGTGTTTTACTGTGAGATTGTGTCTGCTCTTTAACCTGGTGTTTTACTGTGAGATTGTGTCTGCTCTTTAACCTGGTGTTTTGCTGTGAGATTGTGTCTGCTCTTTAACCTGGTGTTTTACTGTGAGATTGTGTCTGCTCTTTAACCTGGTGTTTTGCTGTGAGATTGTGTCTGCTCTTTAACCTGGTGTTTTGCTGTGAGATTGTGTCTGCTCTTTAACCTGGTGTTTTACTGTGAGATTGTGTCTGCTCTTTAACCTGGTGTTTTGCTGTGAGATTGTGTCTGCTCTTTAACCTGGTGTTTTGCTGTGAGATTGTGTCTGCTCTTTAACCTGGTGTTTTACTGTGAGATTGTGTCTGCTCTTTAACCTGGTGTTTTGCTGTGAGATTGTGTCTGCTCTTTAACCTGGTGTTTTACTGTGAGATTGTGTCTGCTCTTCAACCTGGTGTTTTACTGTGAGATTGTGTCTGCTCTTTACCCCGAACTCCTCGATTGGATTCCAGTCTGTAACTCACTCCCTGGTATCTGTTATTCTATATATAAACCCCCCCGAACCCCTCGATCAGATTCCAGTCTGTAACTCACTCCCGGGTATCTGTTATTCTATATATAAACCACCCCGAATCCCTCGATTAGATTCCAGTCTGTAACTCATTCCCGGGTATCTGTTATTCTGTATATAAACCACCCTGAACCCCTCGATTAGATTCCAGTCTGTAACTCACTCCCGGGTATCTGTTATTCTGTATATAAACCATCCCCGAACCCCTCGATTAGATTCCAGTCTGTAACTCACTCCCGGGTATCTGTTATTCTATATATAAACCACCCCGAATCCCTCGATTAGATTCCAGTCTGTAACTCATTCCCGGGTATCTGTTATTCTGTATATAAACCACCCCGAACCCCTCGATTAGATTCCAGTCTGTAACTCACTCCCGGGTATCTGTTATTCTGTATATAAACCACCCCGAACCCCTCGATTAGATTCCAGTCTGTAACTCACTCCCTGGTATCTGTTATTCTATATATAAACCACCCCGAACCCCTCGATTAGATTCCAGTCTGTAACTCACTCCCGGGTATCTGTTATTCTATATATAAACCACCCGAACCCCTCGATTAGATTCCAGTCTGTAACTCACTCCCAGGTATCTGTTATTCTATATATAAACCACCCCAAACCCCTCGATTAGATTCCAGTCTGTAACTCACTCCCGGGTATCTGTTATTCTATATATAAACCACCCCAAACCCCTCGATTAGATTCCAGTCTGTAACTCACTCCCGGGTATCTGTTATTCTATATATAAACCACCCCGAACCCCTCGATTAGATTCCAGTCTGTAACTCACTCCCGGGTATCTGTTATTCTATATATACACTACCCCGAACCCCACGATTAGATTCCAGTCTGTAACTCACTCCCGGGTACCTGTTATTTTATATATAAACCAGCCTGAACCCCTCGATTCGATTCCAGTCTGTAACTCACTCCCGGGTATCTGTCATTCTATATATAAACCATCCCGAACCCCTCGATTAGATTCCAGTCTGTAACTCACTCCCGGGTATCTGTTATTCTATATATAAACCACCCTGAACCCCTCGATTAGATTCCAGTCTGTAACTCACTCCCGGGTATCTGTTATTCTATATATAAACCACCCTGAACCCCTCGATTAGATTCCAGTCTGTAACTCACTCCCGGGTATCTGTTATTCTATATATAAACCACCCCGAACCCCTCGATTAGATTGTTATTCTATATATAAACCACCCTGAACCCCTCGATTAGATTTCAGTCTGTAACTCACTCCCGGGTATCTGTTATTCTATATATAAACCACCCCGAACCCCTCGATTAGATTCCAGTCTGTAACTCACTCCCGGGTATCTGTTATTCTGTATATAAACCACCCCGAACCCCTCGATTAAATTCCAGTCTGTAACTCACTCCCGGGTATCTGTTATTCTGTATATAAACCACCCCGAACCCCTCGATTAGATTCCAGTCTGTAACTCACTCCCGGGTATCTGTCATTCTCTATATAAACCACCCCAAGCGCCTTGATCAGATTCCAGTCTTAACTCACTTCCTGGTATCTGTTATTTTATATTAAACCATCTTTGTCTCTTCACTGGACACAGGTGAGGTATTGGAAGATAGCAAATTTGTTCTCTTATTTAAGAAGGTTAGCAACGATAACCTGGGTAATTATAGGCCGGTGAGCTTGACGTCTGTGGTATGGAAATTGTTGGAGAAGATTCTTAGAGATCGGATGTATGCATACTTAGGACGGAATAATCTCACTAACGATAGACAGCATGGTTTTGTGAGAGGGAGGTCAAGCCTCACAAATTTGGTTAAGTTCTTTGAGGAGGTGACAAAAACGATTGACGAGGGAAGGGCCGTGGATGTCGTCTATAGGGATTTTAGTCAAGCATTTGACAAAGTCCCTCATGGCAGGTTGGTGCAAAAGGGATATAAGGTGAGGTGGCTCGATGGGTGGAGAACTGGCTTGGTATAGAAGACAGAGGGTAGCAGTGGAGGGGTCTTCTTCCGGCTGGAGGTCTGTGACTAGTGGTGTTCTACAGGGCTCTGTACTGGGACCTCTGCTATTTGTCATCTATATAAATGATGTGGAAGAAGGTGTAACTGGTGGGATCGGTAAGTTTGCGGACGACACAAAGATGGCTGGACTTGGGGATAGTGATGAACATTGTCAGAGAATACAGCAGGGTACAGAACATAGAAAAACTACAGCAAAAACAGGCGCTTCAACCAACAAGTTGTGCCGATGATATCTCTACCTACTAGGCTGTTTGCTGGAGCAGACGAATGAAGGAGCAGAGAGACAGATAAGAAATTACCTGTTAAAAACCTGTTTAAGCAAAAGATATTTTGGCCTTGGAGGGAGTGCAGAGGAGGTTTACTAGGCTGATACCGGAGTTGAGGGGGTTGAGCTATGAGGAGAGGCTAAATAAACTAGGCTTGTACTCGTTGGACTTTAGAAGAATGAGGGGAGATCTCATTGAGATGTATAAGATGATGAATGGGATGGATAGGATAGAGGTGGAGAGACTCTTCCCGCTCAAAAAAGACAGTAGGACTAGGGGGCACAGCCTCAAGATAAAGGGGGGGCGGTTTAGAACGGAGTTGAGGAGGAACTTCTTCACTCAAAGGGTGGTGAATCTCTGGAATTCTCTGCCCGTTGAAGTGGTGGAGGCTGCCTCGCTAAATATTTTTAAGAAGCGGGTTGATGGGTTTTTGATAAGAGAGGGGATTAAGGGTTATGGGGAGAGGGCGGGAAGGTGGAACTGAGCCACGACAGATCAGCCATGATCTTATTGAATGGCGGGGCAGGCTCGAAGAGCTGGATGGCCTACTCCTGCTCCTATTTCTTATGTTCTTAAACAAGTTTAAAGCACTTTGTAGTAAGAACTTACCTTGTAGAACTGTTTAAATCATTTAAAAGCATTTTTGCGGGCTTTTTGTATTTACCGCTTTAAGAATTCTAAGGGAGTGGATAGCAGGGAGTTGTGGGGGAGCAGGCTTTAAAACAGCGCCAGGTTTAAAAGGAGGCCTGGTGTAGACAGCGGGCAGCGTCGGAGTGGGCAGCGGAGTGAGAGGGAAGCAGAGTGAGCTATTCGGGCTTAGGATCAAAAGGGCTGGGGAGAAAAAGGGCCAGGTAAATTCGTGTTGAAATTTTCAATACTACTACAGTGATGTGTTGTTTCTGTATGATGTGGGAGCTGGTGGACCCCAGGGTCCTTCCCGGTGACCATGTCTGCAGTAAGTGCTGGTTGCTGGAGGAGCTCCAGCTCAAGGTGGATGAGCTGGCCTCTGAGCTACAGACACTGAGGCTCATCAGGGGGAGAGAGGGTGCCATTGTCAATGGGGTGCAAGTGACATCCACCCCCCCTAGACTGGCTAACTCTAAGGGTCAGGAACAAGAGGGGGCTGCTGAGAGGAGGAAGGGGGGTGGGGAGCAGAGGCCTCAGCCTCTCAATCTGCATAACAGGTTTGAGGTTCTTGCTTCCAGTCTGGACGAGAACGAGGGAGGTGAGGTCGGTGAGCAAACTGCACACAATACAGTGATGCAGCAGGGCATAGGCAAGGAGAAGGTGAAAAGGAACGTGGTAGTAATTGGGGATAGTGGGGTGAAGGGTATTGACACTGTCCTTTGTCGCAATGACAAAGTGCACAGAAGGGTGTGTTGTCTGCCTGGTGCTCGGGTACGGGATGTCGCATCTGGGCTGCAGAGGAACCTGGAACGGGAGGGTGAGAATCCGGTCGTTGTGGTACATGTGGGTGCCAACGACGTAGGCAAAATGCGAACTGAGGATCTGGGGAGGGAGTATGAGAAGCTGGGAATGGAATTAAAAAGTAGAACCGACAAGGTGGTTATCTCTGGGCTACTGCCTGAACCGAGTGCAGACAGGCGTAAGGTTGATAGGATTAAGGAAGTGAATGGGTGGCTCAGGGATTGGTGTGGGAGGAATGGGTTTGAATTTATGGGACATTGGCATCAGTATTGGGGTAGGTGGGACCTGTTTGGGCGGGATGGGGTTGGTCTGAACCGTGTTGGGACCAGAGTCCTGGCGAATCGTGTAAATAGGACTGTAGACAGGGCTTTAAACTAATTGGGGGGGGAGGGTGCGAGGGTAGGTGACATTACGGGGCCTAAAGTTAAGGAGAGGGTACAGGTAAGGGAAGAGGCCGAGGATGTCCCAATAATAGAGGGAGTAGGGGGCGTGAGTATGGTTGGTGGCGTTCCGGCAAATAGGGTCCAGGTGAAGGCTGGGATGAAGGCACTTTATCTGAATGCACGAAGCATTCGGAATAAAGTGGATGAGCTGGTGGCGCAGATCAGCACTAATGGATATGATCTGGTGGCCATTACAGAGACGTGGCTGCAAGGTGACAGGGACTGGGAGCTGAATGTCCAGGGGTATCAAGTGTTTAGGAAGGATAGGCAGGAGGGAAAAGGGGGTAGCTCTGCTGATTAAGAATAGCATCAGGGTGGTAGTAAGGGATGATATTGGAGCCAAAGAGCAGAAAGTGGAATCGTTGTGGGTGGAGATTAGGAACAGCAAAGGGAGGAAGACCGCTGGTGGGTGTCGTCTATAGGCCCCCGAATAATGATCTGGAGATGGGGCGGGCTGTTAACGCGCAAATAAGTGCAGCGTGCAGGAATGGGACGGCCGTAGTTATGGGAGATTTCAATCTACATATTGATTGGTCGACCCATGTTGGACGCGGGGGGCTCGAGGAAGAGTTCTTGGAATGCTGCCGGGATAGTTTCCTCGAACAGTGTGTGTTGGAGCCGACGAGGGAGTGAGCTGTCTTGGATCTGGTGTTATGTAATGAGGAGGGTAGAATTAGGGACCTTGCGGTGAAGGATCCTCTTGGGGAGAGTGATCATTGTATGGTGGAGTTTCTGGTGCAGATGGAGGAGGAGAAAGTGGGTTCCCGGACACGCGTCCATTGTTTGAACAGAGGGGAGTACGGTAGGGTGAGAGAAGAATTGGCGAATGTTGACTGGGGGGGCGCGTTGGAAGGTAGGTCTGCTGAGGAGCAGTGGAGGATCTTTAAGGAGATCTTTCTTGGTGCTCAGCAGAAATTTATTCCGATGGTCAAAAAGGATAGTAGGAGGAGAGGTAATAAGCCGTGGATAACGAAGGAGGTGAAGGAAAGTGTTAAATTAAAAGCGGAGACGTTTAGAATAGCTAAGAGTAGTGGGCGAGAAGAGGATTGGGAGAGGTTTAAATGTCAACAAAGATTGACAAAGAAGTTGATAAAGAAGGGTAGGAGAAACTATGAAGCTGGGCTAGCGCTTAATATAAAAAAGGATAGCAAGAGTTTTTATAAATATATAAAAAGGAAGAGGCTGGCTAGGGTGAACGTTGGACCCTTAGAGGATGAGAAGGGGGACTTAGTGGTAGGGGATGGGGATATGGCTGAGGTCCTGAATAACTTTTTTGTTTCGGTCTTCACGGAGGAGGACGTGAATAATTTGCCGGGTGTTAGCGATGGAAAGGTGGTAGGACTGGAGGGTCTCAGTGACATTATTGTTACTAGAGAGGCGGTGCTCAACAGACTGGAGGGACTGATTGTGGACAAGTCCCCAGGACCGGATGGAATGCATCCGAGGGTTCTGAAAGAAGTGGCGAAGTGATAGTGGATGCCTTGGTGGTTATTTTCCAAACGTCACTGGATTCCGGGGAAGCGCCGGAAGATTGGAAAACGGTTAATGTTACGCCGTTGTTTAAGAAGGGTGGCAGGCAAAAGGCAGGGAATTATAGGCCGGTTAGTTTAACATCTGTTGTAGGTAAAATGTTAGAATCTGTCATCAAGGAGGAAATAGCAAGGCATCTTGAGGGGAATAGCTTGATAGAGCAGACGCAGCACGGTTTCGTTAAGGGGAAGTCATGTCTGACGAATTTACTGGAGTTCTATGAGGATGTGTCTAGGGTGGTGGATAGAGGAGAGCTGGTGGATGTGGTCTTTCTTGATTTTCAGAAGGCGTTGGACAAAGTACCTCACAAGAGGTTATTGCAGAAGGTAAGGGGGCATGGGGTTGGGGGTAGGGTGTTAGCGTGGATGGAGGATTGGTTGTCAAATAGGAGTCATGATGTGGGTATGCCAGCGTTGGACTGGCGTAAACACAGTAAAAAGTCTGACAACACCAGGTTTTAGTCCAACCTATTTATTTGATAATAGACTCACAAGCTTTCGGGGTTAGCCCCTTCGTCAGGTGAATGGAGAGTTCTGGCCTCAGACAGAGCATATAAAGCACAGCTCTAAATTATCTGTGCTTTATGTGCTCTGTCTGAGGCCAGAACTCTCCATTCACCTGACAAAGGGGCTAACCCCGAAAGCTTGTGAGTCTATTATCAAATAAATAGGTTGGACTAAAACCTGGTGTTGTCAGACTTTTTACTGTGTCAAATAGGAGGCAGAGAGTGGGGGTCAATGGGTGCTATTCAGATTGGCGGTTGGTGACTAGTGGAGTGCCCCAGGGGTCGGTGCTGGGGCCTCAGCTATTTACCATTTATATAGATGATCTGGAGGAGGGAACCGAGTGTATGGTGTCGAAATTTGCTGATGACACCAAGATTGGTGGAACGGCAAATTGCGCGGAGGGTGTGGAGAGTCTGCAGAAGGATCTAGATAGGCTGGGCGAATGGGCCAGGAACTGGCAAATGGAATTTAATGTTGGCAAGTGCGAGGTGGTCTACTTTGGTAGGAATAATGGTAGGAAGGATTATTACTTACGTGGCAAAAAACTGCAGCAGGCGACGGTGCAGAGGGACCTCGGGGTCCTTGTGCATGAGTCACAAAAACTCAGCCTGCAAGTGCAGCAGGTGGTCAGGAAGGCAAATGGGATGCTGGCCTTCATAGCGAGGGGGATTGAATATAAAAGTAGGGAGGTCTTGCTGCGGCTATATAGGGCATTGGTGACGCCGCAGCTGGAGTACTGTGTGCAGTTTTGGGCGCCGTACTTACGCAAGGATATTTTGGCCTTGGAGGGAGTGCAGAAGAGGTTTACTCGGCTGATGCTGGAGTTGAGGGGGTTGAGCTATGAGGAAAGGCTGAATAAACTAGGCTTGTACTCGTTAGAGTTTAGAAGAATGAGGGGAGATCTCATTGAGACATATAAGATGATGAATGGGATGGATAGGATAGAGGTGGAGAGACTCTTCCCGCTCAGAAAAGACAGTAGGACTAGTGGGCACAGCCTCAAGATAAAGGGGGGGGCGGTTTAGAACGGAGTTGAGGAGGAACTTCTTCATTCAAAGGGTGGTGAATCTCTGGAATTCTCTGCCTGTTGAAGTGGTGGAGGCTGCCTCGCTCAATATATTTAAGGTGCGGGTTGATCGGTTTTTGATAGGCAAGGGGATTAAGGGTTATGGGGAGAGGGCGGGAATGTGGAACTGAGCCACGACAGATCAGCCAATGATCTTATTGAATGGCAGGGCAGGCTCGAAGGGCTAGATGGCCTACTCCTGCTCCTATTTCTTATGTTCTTACCTGTAACCATCAATCCTATTAAATCCCATGTACTCATCCAGAAGTCTCTTAAATGACCCTATCGAATCTGCCTCCACCACCACCGACGGCAGCCGATTCCACTCACCCACCACCCTCTGAGTGAAAAACTTACCCCTGACATCTCCTCTGTACCTCCTCCCCAGCACCTTAAACCTGTGTCCTCTCGTGGCAGCTGTTTCAGCCTCTGGGAAAAAGCCTCTGGGAATCCACTCGATCAATACCTCTTATACACCTCTATCAGGTCACCTCTCATCCTTCGTCTCTCCAGGGAGAAAAGACCGAGCTCCCTCAACCTATCCTCATCAGGCATGCCACCCAATCCAGGCAACGTCCTTGTAAATGTAGATAGGCTGGAAAATTGGGCAGAGAAATGGAACTTAATCCAGATAAATGCGAAGTGATGCATTTCGGTAGAACTGATGTTTGGGGGGGTGGGAGGGAGCTGTACAATAAATGGCAGAACCATCAAGAGTATAGACACAGAGGGACCTGAGGGTGCAGGTCCATAGATCCTTGAAGGTGGCAGCGCAGGTGGAGAAGGTGGTGAAGAAGGCATGCTTGCCTTTATAGGACGGGGCACAGAGTATAAAAATTGGCATATGATGTTTCAGCGTTGGTTAGGCCACATTTAGAATACTGCGTCCAGTTCTGGTCGCCGCACTACCAGAAGGACGTGGAGAGAGTTACAGAAAAGGTTTACCAGGATGTTGCCCTGGTTATGGAGGGTCTTAGCTATGGAGGAGAGATTGGGCAAACTGGGGGGTTGTTCTCCCTGGAAAGACGGAAGATGCGGGGGGGTGGCGGCTGGTGGCGGGGGTGACCTCATAGAGGTGTATAAAATTATGAAGGGCAATAGATAGAACAAAGAAACCCTACAAGCAGAAAGAGGCCCTTCAGCGCATCGAGTCTGCATCAACTACAATCCCACCCTGGCCCTACCCCCATATCCCGACAAGTTATTCCTGCTAATCCAACTAATCTACACATCTCAGGACACTAAGGGACAATTTAGCATGGCCAATCCACCCTAACCTACACATCTTTGGACACTAAGGGGCAATTTAGCATGGCCAATCTACCTAACCTGCACATCTTTGGGACACTAGGGGGCAATTTAGCATGGCCAATCCACCCTAACCTACACATCTTTGGACACTAAGGGGCAAT
The DNA here is from genome assembly GCF_965287045.1 of Carcharhinus amblyrhynchos. Classification (NCBI taxonomy): domain Eukaryota; kingdom Metazoa; phylum Chordata; class Chondrichthyes; order Carcharhiniformes; family Carcharhinidae; genus Carcharhinus; species Carcharhinus amblyrhynchos. The sequence goes on from NW_027649893.1 coordinate 132,603, forward strand.
TTAGCATGGCCAATCCACCCTAACCTACACATCTTTGGACACTAAGGGGCAATTTAGCATGGCCAATCTACCTAACCTGCACATCTTTGGGACACTAAGGGAAAATTCAGCATGGCCAATCCACCCTAACCTACACATCTTTGGACACTAAGGGGCAATTTAGCATGGCCAATCCACCCTAACCTACACATCTTTGGACACTAAGGGGCAATTTAGCATGGCCAATCCACCCTAACCTACACATCTTTGGACACTAAGGGGCAATTTAGCATGGCCAATCTACCTAACCTGCACATCTTTGGGACACTAAGGGAAAATTCAGCATGGCCAATCCACCCTAACCTACACATCTTTGGACACTAAGGGGCAATTTAGCATGGCCAATCCACCCTAACCTACACATCTTTGGACACTAAGGGGCAATTTAGCATGGCCAATCCACCCTAACCTACACATCTTTGGACACTAAGGGGCAATTTAGCATGGCCAATCTACCTAACCTGCACATCTTTGGGACACTGAGGGAAAATTCAGCATGGCCAATCCACCCTAACCTACACATCTTTGGGACAGTGGGAGGAAACCAGAGCACCCGGAGGAAACCCACGCAGACACAAGGAGAAGGTGCAGACTCCGCACAGACAGTGGACCCAAGGCCGGGAATAGGGTGAACAGTGGGGAAGCGTTTTTTTCTCCCAAGGTCGGAGGTGACAAGCACGAGGAGGGGGGTTGGGTCACAGGTTTCAAGGAGACGAGGAGGCGAGGTTTAACACAATATCTGAGGGATGTATTTTAAATAATAATTCTATAATACTTACCATACAGGGAGATTATTTTACAATATATTATATTTTATAATTATAATAAAAAATTTATAATATTTATAATAGAAAGAAATGTCTTTTGCAATATATTTTATAATATAATAATAATTTTACAACATTTATAATACAGGGGGTGTATTTTACAATATATTAGAATTTATTTTACAATCCAATAATAATTTTATATTTATAATACAGGGGGATGTATCTTGCAATATATTACATTTCATAATGTAATAATTTTATAATATTTATAATACAGGGGGTGTGTTTTCCAATATATTATATTTTATAATACAATAATAATTTTATAATATTTATAATACAGGGGGATGTATTTTACAATTTATTATAATGTATTTTATAATAGAATAATAATTTTATAATATTTATAATACATTTTATATATTTATAGTGCGGGGTATGTGTTTTACAATATATTGTATTTTATAACATAGTAATAATTTTATAATATCTAATATAAGGGGTTGTATTTTACAATGTATAATATTTTATAATATAGTAATAATTTTAAAATATTTATAAGAGATGGGATGTATTTTAGAATGTATTATAATGTATTTTACAATATAATAATAATTTTATAATATTTATAATACAGGAGGTATACTTTACAACATAATATATTTTACATAATAATTTTATAATATTTATAACACAAGGGTGTATTTTATAAAATATTATATTTCATAATATAGTTTTGTAATATTTATAATACAAGGAAATGTATTTTACAATACATTATATTTTGTAGTATAATAATTTTATAACGTATAATACGGAGCATGTGTTTTACAAATATTATATTTTATAGGACAATAATTTTATAATATTTATACTACAGGGATGTATTTTACACTATTATGCTTTATAATAAATCAATAATTTCATAATATTTATAATACAAGAGGATGTATTTTACAAAACATTATATTTTATAGCATAATAATTTTATAATGTTTATAATGCGGGGATGTATTTTACAACATTTTATAATATATTTTGAAGTAATAATTTTATAATGTTCATAACAATATATTATATTTTATAATATAATAACATTTGATAATGTTTACAATACAGGGGCTGTATTTTACAATATATCATATTTTATAACAAAAATTTTATAATATTTATAATACAGTGGGTGTATTTTACAATATATTATATTTTATAACAATAATAATTTCATAATATTTATAATACAGGTGCTGTATTTTACAATAAATTATATTTTATAATAATAATTTTAAAATATTTATAATACAAGGGGTGTATATTACAATATATTTTATAATTTAATAATTTTATAGTATTTATAATACAGGGGGTGTATTTTATAATATATTATATTCCATAATTTAATAATACTTTTATAATATTTATAATACAGGGGGTGTATTTTACAATATAGTATATTTTGTAACATAATAATTTTATAATGTTTATAATACAGGGGGTGTACTTTACAATATACTATATGTTACAACATAATAATAATTTTATAATATTTATAATACAGGGGGTGTATTTTACAATATATGTTACAACATAATAATTTTATATTTATAATACGGGGGTGTATTTTACAATATATTTTATGTTACAACATAATAATTTTATAATATTTATAATACAGGTTGCGTATTTTACAATATATTATACTTTATAATACAATACTAATTTTATAAAATTTATAATACAGTGGGTGTGCTTTACAATATGTTATATTTTACAATATAATAATAATTTTATAATATTTATGATACAGGGGGAGTGTTTTACAATATGTTATATTTTACAATATAATAATAATTTTAAAATATTTATAAAAGGGGGGGTGTATTTTACAATGTACTATGTTTTATAATATAATAATAATTTTATAATATTTATAATACAGGCGGTGTATTTTACACTATAATATATTTTATAACATAATAATTTTATAATATTAATATAGGGCGTATATTTTACAACATATTTTATAATATAATGATTTTATAATATTTATAATACAGGGGATGTATTTTACAATATATTATATTTTATAATGTAAGAATAATTTTATAATATTTATAATACGGGGGTGTATTTTACAATATATTTTATTTTATAATGTAATAATAATTTTATAATATTTATAATACAGGGGGTGTGTTTTACAATATATTATATTTTATAATGTAATAATAATTTTATAACATTTATAATACAGGGGGTGTATTTTACAATATATGTCATGTGTACACTAGTCGTACAATAACATTGGGCTGCTCAAAAATCTGTCAAAAGAAACAAAGAATATCTCACACCCTCCACCCATTGGCAAAAACATGATTATATCAACAGCCCCTGATCAAATCCAAATGGAGTTCAGATTCCCCTTAATAGCTGTGGCAACAACCCCTGCTGAGCAGAATCTTTTGGTCAAATTAGCAGCTCAGCCAAGCATTCAAGAATTCCTTCTTCAAAAGGCACCAATGAAGGTGAGACTCACTCTAACAATCTTCTCTCCATTTCTCAGGTTTTTCTGCAGCTGTGCCCTCGATGCCATGGTTCCAGTCACAAGACTCTGGGTTGCCCGTTTTCTCCTCCTCTGCCTCCTGGCAGGAAAAGTCTCCAGCGGCTGTAACACGGCCAGTGCTGAGGAGTGCTGCAATACCCGCAACGTGCCGGGGGCCAGCCTGGCAGGGTCCGGCTACGACGTGGTGACCCTACAGAGCAAGACGGCCTCCGTGATCGATGTCAACACCTGGAGGAACGCGAATGGCAGCTGCGTCCTCTGCCGCAACCAGCTGCTCTCTGGCACCCGCCAGCGGCTGCCCCTCTCACTGGTGGACTGGAGGGTCCAGCCACGATGCAGACATGCCATGTCCAGCCGCATCTACCGCTCGGCCGCAGAGCTGCTGAAGTCCGCCACCTCGATGATCTTCAACGGCTGGAAGATGGACCTCAAGGTGGGCCCCACCCTCGGCACCGCCCGGATGTTCGGCGGGTCCAGATCAAAGTTGACTGGCTTCAGCACCAGTCGGGCCAAGTTGGACCGTTACAGCTTCACCAGACAGGAGTTCCTGTGCCGTAAATATCGGTATCGAGTGAAGACTAAGCCACGCCTGAGTCCCGAATTTGCCCGAGCCCTGGCTGTCCTGCCGAAAACATGGAACAACAAAAACGATGCCAAGTACAAGCACCTGGTGCAAACCTATGGCACCCACTTCATCCAGGACGTTACTCTGGGCGGGCGCATCAGGGAGGTGACGGCCATACAAACCTGCAAGGCAGTATTCTCCGGCACCACCATTGAGCAGATAAGCGACTGCCTCAAGACAGAAGCCGGTGTCCAAGTGGGATTTACACGAGCGTCGGTGCGCTATCGGCGCTGCAAAGCACTGGCCACTTCGATGGTGCACCGAGCGAGCATGAGCCAGGTATTTTCTGACCGGGAGATTGAAGTATTTGGGGGCTCCACCACACGGGTTGACATCTTCTCCCCGAGGGCTGGGAGGGCCTTCACCCACTGGATGGACACTCTGAACACGCAGCCGGGTGTGGTGAGTTACGGCCTGAAGCCCCTCCACCACCTCCTGCCCACCAACGATGCCCGATACGCCATCCTGAGGGACTACATCAGCATGTACATCAGAACCAACGCCCTGGCCCAGAGCTGCGCGGTCACACACTGCCCCGCTGGCTCGTTCCGGCGGGACAGGAAGACCTGCTCCTGCTATTGCGCGGGGGACACGAGAGTGGACAGGCAGTGCTGCCCCAAGAAGAAGGGCATCGGGAGGCTGACGGTGACGGTCAAGCAAGGCCGCGACCTCTGGGGTGACATCTTTGGTGGGACGGATGGCTATGTCATTGTCAAGTACGGCCAGGCCAAAGCCCAGACCTCGGTCATCTCCAACAACAACAACCCCAACTGGTACACCAAGCTGGACTTGGGGGAGGTCATTGGAGGAAATGGACGCAGATTAATAATCCAGGTCTGGGACAGTGACTCCATCACCAGGGATGACCTGCTGGGCGAGTGTAAAGAGACCCTCTTCTCCAGGACCCACCAGAAGACCTGTTACCTCAAGTACGGCAAGGTGACCTACTCCTACACCTTCACCTGTGGTCCCCACCTCGGGGGTTCCACCTGCCAGTATTACACACCCCGGCCTGACGGACCTGCCTTTACCCCCGACCTGGGATCCGCCAATTTCACCCTGCTCCCGGTCTTCCCCTCTCCACCTCCAGCGGAAGAGGCCCCTCCCTCGGTCGTACTGGCCTGAGATCTGGGGTTTTGCCCCCTATCCCCGTTTATGGCTACCCCTCCCCTCACCCACCTCCTTCTCCTCTCCCCACCCACTGAAGATGCCGGTCCCCGCTCCCCTCTGCTCCGTCCCGATCCTGCCTCCGGGAGAATCCTGGTCCTTGCTTCCCAAAAACACCAGGCTGCCCAAGGTACCAGCCCCTCTCCCATCACCGCCCCCCCCCCCCCCCCCCCAGGACTGGCTTCTGATCTCCGCGGAGCGGGTACAATAAATCAGAACAATACTTTGTCACCAGGTCACCTCAGAATGGGGTCGATCAGAGAGACACCCCCGCCCCCAAACATCCCCCCCAACCGTCTCAACACCCCGTCAAGGGTTCCAGAATCGCCCATGACACCCGGGTGGAGGTGTCACGATCAGCCTCAGTCCAGAGGCCAATCAGGTCCGAATGAACTGTCTGTCACCCAATTCCAGACACTCCTCCAGGCCTGGATCCCAACTCCCTCAACCGGCATTCCAGTGGAGGCTCCCTATCGCAGCAGCAATGCTGAAAGCTTTGACCTAAAGAGATGCTTTGAATGAATCACAGTAAAGCAAGGGATTCCGCACACCAGGCGGTGCAGCGACAAACATGAAGGCTTGCTGAACTGCTCTTGCATCTGTATAATCTTACATTTTCCAATAAATGCAATTGAGAAGCATTTAGCCTGCGACGTGTGATTAGTCTGTGTGGGGTGCTCGGGGGACACATTGAGGCTCAGTCGGAGAGGTTGGTGGGTGCACAAAGCTTTTCTCAATCAGTTACGCTTGGAGGAAGGGAGCATCCACCAAACCTACACATCTTTGGACACTAAGGGGCAATTTAGCATGGCCAATCCACCCTAACCTACACATCTTTGGACACTGAGGGACAATTTAGCATGGCCAATCCACCCTAACCTACACATCTTTGGACACTAAGGGGCAATTTAGCATGGCCAGTCCACCCTAACCTACACATCTTTGGACACTAAGGGACAATTTAGCATGGCCAATCCACCCTAACCTACACATCTTTGGGACACTAAGGGGACAATTTAGCATGGCCAATCCCCATAACCTACATATCTTTGGACACTAAGGGGCTATTTATTGGGGGGGGTGGATAAGGGGGACAGTGATGCGTGTGGGTAGTGGGGGGGTGTGGTAAAGGGGATACACACACATCACTGCCCCACTTACCCACCTCCCCATTACCCAGACCGAACGCTACACCTGCCCCCCTTTTCCCCCCACCGATCGCCCGCAGAGTGGCAGCGGACCCCCCCCCCCCCCACCTCCATCCCCAGAGATCCATCTGATCTGCCTCCCTCCTTCCCCACCCCTAGACAACGATCTGGCCTGACTACCGCCCGACAACAAACGTGCCTCTCTCCCAACCCCCCCAGAGAATGGTCTGGCCTCACACCCCCCACTCCCCTCCAGAAGAACATCTGAACCACCTCCTCCCCGACCCCCACCACCAGACAATGATCTGACCCTCACCACCAGACAACGATCTGACCCCCCCAAAACCCCACCACCAGACAATGATCTGACCCCCCCAAAACCCCACCACCAGACAACGATCTGACCGCCCCACCCCCACCACCAGACAACGATCTGACCTCCCCCCACCCCCACCCCCAGGCAACGATCTGACCCCCCCACCACCAGACAACGATCTGACCCCCCCACCCCCACCACCAGACAACGATCTGCCCTCCCTCTCCTCCTCCCCCATTCCAACCAGGCTCCAATCGAACTCCAATCGGGGGGGCGGGGGGGGCGGTGATCAGTACCAAGTGCTGCGGGACGCTGGAACCTGAAGAACAGGAAATGCTGTGAAATGATCTGGAGGAGGGAACCGAGTGTAGGGTGTCGAAATTTGCTGATGACACCAAGATTGGGGGAAAGGCAAATTGTGCGGAGGGTGTGGAGAGTCTGCAGAAGGATCTAGATAGGCTGGGCGAATGGGCCAGGAAATGGCAAATGGAATTTAATGTTGGCAAGTGTGAGGTGGTCCACTTTGGTAGGAAGAATGGTAGGAAGGACTATTACTTACGTGGCGAAAAACTGCAGCAGGCGACGGTGCAGAGGGACCTCGGGGTCCTTGTGCATGAGTCGCAAAAACCCAGCCTGCAGGTGCAGCAGGTGGTCAGGAAGGCGAATGGGATGCTGGCCTTCATAGCGAGGGGGATTGAATATAAAAGTAGGGAGGTCTTGCTGCAGCTGTATAGGGCATTGGTGAGGCCGCAGCTGGAGTACTGTGTGCAGTTTTGGGCGCCGCACCTGCGCAAAGATATTTTGGCCTTGGAGGGAGTGCAGAGGAGGTTTACTAGGCTGATGCCGGAGTTGAGGGGGTTGAGCTATGAGGAGAGGCTGAATAAACTAGGCTTGTACTCGTTAGAGTTTAGAAGAATGAGGGGAGATCTCATTGAGACGTATAAGATGATGAATGGGATGGATAGGATAGAGGTGGAAAGACTCTTCCCGCTCAAAAAAGACAGTAGGACTAGGGGGCACAGCCTCAAGATAAAGGGGGGGCGGTTCAGAACGGAGTTGAGGAGGAACTTCTTCACTCAAAGGGTGGTGAATCTCTGGAATTCTCTGCCCGTTGAAGTGGTGGAGGCTGCCTCGCTAAATATTTTTAAGAAGCGGGTTGATGGGTTTTTGATAAGAGAAGGGATTAAGGGTTATGGGGAGAGGGCGGGAAAGTGGAACTGAGCCACGACAGATCAGCCATGATCTTATTGAATGGCGGGGCAGGCTCGAAGGGCCAGATGGCCTACTTCTGCTCCTATTTCTTATGTTCTTATGTTCTTATGTTCTTATTATCTCAGCGGGTCCACCTGCGTCTGTGCGGAGAGAATAGAGCCAACGCTCCGATTCTGGGTCACACTTCATCAGAGCTGAGGACAGGGACAATCCGGATGATCCTCAGCACTGTGAGGGTGAGGGCGGCTGTAACTGATAACACAGACACAGGGGCTGGAAACAGCGGCACTGAAGGCTAGGAATGGTGCTAATAGCGGCCAAATCCAGAACAGCTTCTTCCCTGCTGCTGTCAGACTTTTGAATGGACCTACCTCGCATTAAGCTGATCTTTCTCTACACCCTCGCTGTGACTGTAACACTACATTCTGCACCCTCTCCTTTCCTTCTCTATGAACGGTATGCTTTGTCTGTATAGCGCGCAAGAAACAATACTTTTCACTGTATCCCAATACACTCGACAATAATAAATCAAATCTAATCCAACTAAGTGTGTGTCTGTGTGTGTCAGCATGTGTGTGTGTGTCAATGTGTGTATATGTGTGTGACAGTGTGTGTGTGTCAGTGTGTGTGTCAATGTGTGTGCACGTCAGTACTTGTTTGTGTGTGTGTGGGTCAGTGTGTGTGCGTGTGTGTGTCAGTATGTGTGTGTCAGTATGTGTGTGTCAGTGTCTGTGTGTGTGTGTCAGCATGTGTGTGTGTATCAGTGTGTGTCAACGTGTGTATGTGTGTCAGTGTCTGTGTGTCAGTGTGTGTGCACATCAGTATTTGTGTGTGTGTCAGTGTCTGTCTGTGTCTGTGTGTCAGTGCGTGTGTGTGTCAGTGTGTGTACGTGTATGTATGTGTGTCAGTGTATGGCCAGAACTCTCCATTCACCTGACGAAGAGGCAGTCCCCTCGAAAGCTTGTGAGTATATTATCAAATAAATAGGTTGGACTAAAACCTGGTGTTGTCAGACTTTTTACTGTGTCAGTGTATGTGTCAGTGCGTATGTGCGTGTCAGTGTGCGTGTGTCAGTATATGTGTGTCGGTGGCAGTGTGTGTGTGTGTGTATTTGTGTGTCAGTGTGTGTGTGTATCAATGTGTGTGTGTCAGTGTGTGTGTGTCAGTCTGTGTGTGTATATGTGTGTCTGTGTGTGTGTCCCTGTGTGTGTGTGTGTCAGTGTGTGTGTCTGTGTGTGTCAGTGTGTGTGTGTGTGTCAGTGTGTGTATGTCTGCATATGTGTGTGTGTCAGAGTGTTTGTGTCAGTGTGTGTGTCAGTGTGTGTGTGTATGTGTGTGTGTGTCTGTGTGTGCGTGTGTGCCACTGGATCCTGCAGGGATCTGTTCACATTATGAATGGTTTGGGAGAGGGAACTGAATGTATTATCACCAAATTTGCCGATGATATAAAGTTGTGTGGGAGGGTGAGCTGTGAGGAGGATACAGAGATGATTCAGTGTGATTTGGACAGGCTGAGTGTGTGGGAGATACAGCATCATGTGGATAAATGTGAGGGGATTCACTGGGGGAGCAATAATAGAGACAGATTATTACCTGAATGGGTGTAAATTGAGAGAGGCGGGTACTCAGCGAGACCTTGGAGTCCTCGAGCATCAGTCGCTGACAGGAAGCCTGCAGGTACAGCAGGAACTAACAGTTAAAATTTATTTACTAGTCACAAGTACGCTGACAATAACACTGCAATGAAGTTACAGTGAAATTCCCCTCGTCACCATGCTGCGGTGCCTGTTCGGGTCAATGCACACTGACTGGTGTCTCTCAGTCCTCTCACTCTCTCTCAGGGAGATATTTGTACACTGACTGGTGTCTCTCAGTCCCCTCTCTCTCTCTCAGGGAGATATCTGTACACTGACTGCTGTCTCTCAGTCCTCTCTCTCAGGGAGATATCTGTACACTGACTGGTGTCTCTCAGTCCTCTCTCTCTCTCAGGGAGATATCTGTACACTGACTGGTGTCTCTCAGTCCCCTCTCTCTCTCTCTCTCTCAGGGAGATATGTGTCCCCACACAGATGGACTTCAACTTGGATAAATGTGTAGTGGTCCATTTTGGTAGGTCCAATGGGATGAAGGAGAACAATATCAAGGGTAGGAATCTTAGCAGTGTCGAAGAGCAGAAGGACCTTGGGGTCCGGGTCCACAGGACTCTTAAATCGGCCTCACAGGTGGAGGATGTGGTAAAGAAGGCATATGGTGTATTAATCGAGGGATTGAGTTTAGGAGTCGGGAGATAATGTTGCAGCTTTGTAAGACCCTTGTCAGACTCCACTTGGAGTACTGTGCGTAGTTTTGGTTGCCTCACTACAGGAAGGATGTGGAAGCTAATGAGAGGGTGCAGAGGAGATTTACAAGGATGTTGCCTAGATTGGGAGGCATGCCTCATGAGGATAGGTTGAGGGAGCTCGGTGTCTTCTCCCTGGAGAGACGAAAGATGAGAGGTAACCTGATAGAGGTTTATAAAATGTTGAGAGGTATAGATAGGATGGATTCTCAGAGGCTGAAATGGTCGCTACGAGAGGGACACAGGTTTAAGGTGCTGGGGAGCAGGTACAGAGGAGGTGTTAGGGGTAAGTTTTTCACTCAGAGGGTGGTGAGTGAGTGGAATTGGCTGCCGTCGGTGGTGGTGGAGGCGAACTCGCTGGGGTCTTTTAAGAGACTTCTGGATGAGTACATGGGATTTAATGGGATTGGGAGTTACAGACAGTTCTATGGCCAGGTAGCTACGGATATGATTGGCGCAACTTGTGGGCCGAAGGGCCTATTTGTGCTGTAGTGTTCTATGTTCTATGTACTAAACTTCTCTAAATGTTCGTGAATCCTGTCCCTCAGAATCCTCTCCATCAGCTTACCAACCACTGAGGTCAGACTCACCGGTCTGTAGTTTCCCAGTCTATCCCTGTTCCCTTTCTTGAAAACAGGAACCACATCCGCAATCTTCCAATCCTCCGGAACCACTCCCGTCTCCATCGACGACGCAAAGATCATTGCCAGGGGCTCTGCAATCACTCCCTCACCTCCCACAGTAACCTGGGGTACACCCCATCCGGCCCTGGCTACTTATCTATTTTGATAGAATTTAAAAGTTCCAACACATCCGCTTTCTTAATATGTCTTTTCAGTCTGCCGCAAACCTGTAGTACAACATCCCAGATCATTTTCCACTGTGAATACCGAGGCAAAGTACTCATTAAGCACCTCCACCATTTCTTCTGGTTCCACACAGACTTTTCCCCCTTCACCTTTTATAGGTCCAATCCCTTCACTTCTCATCCTTATACTCTTCACATATTTGTAGAACGCCTTGGGGTATTCCTTAATCTTACCCGCCAAGGCCTTCTCATGACCCCTTCTGGCTCTCCTAATTTCCTTTTTAAGCTCCTTTCTACAAACCGTAGACTCCTCTAGATCCTTAACATCTCCTAGCTCCCTGAACCTTTTGTACGCCTGACTAGGTTCATCACAACCTTCGTGCACCACGGTTCCCGCGACCTACTAAAACTTCCCTGTCCCAAAGAACAAAGAACAACACAGCACAGGAAACAGGCCCTTCGGCCCAACAAGCCCGCGCTACCATTTTAACATTGTGAGTGCCCTCTTCAACCTATGACCTTTGTCTACGCCTACTGGACTTCACAGTAAAGGAATTATAACCAGATTGACGGAAGACTAATTTAGGGACAATTTGTTATACCAATCAGCCTAAGAGCGTTTTTGGGGTGTGGGAGGAAACCGGAGCACCCGGAGAAAACCCGCGCAAGCACAGGGAGAATGTGCCAACTCCCACAGACACCGACCCAAATCCATGTATCCGCACAGCTGACAGTGACAGTCACTGAGCTGTCGTGTTGCCTGTCAGTTGGTCCAGTTTAAGCGTACACTAACGACGTGAAGCACGAGGCAACTCTTGAAACAACATCCAAGAGCAGCCCTCGCACGACCCACCACGTGTCTGCACCTTGTTGGACAACAAGGCGGACCGAATCTCTTGTGGATGTAAAAAAAAGACATCAGTCAACATACACAACTTATACAGACATTCACAGAATCCCCAAAACCTCAAACACAAGACAGGTGAGCCATAAAATATGTCGGTCGGTCCATAGGAATCTATTGATTCCCAGGAACGTCCCAAGGCTCTTGATCCTTATTTAGAACAACCTTTTGTATCCCTCCATCTCTAGTCCGCTCATGTGCCTATCTAGGTAAGCCTTAAATAACTCTAGCGTGCCTGCCTCCACCACCCTACTTGGCAGTGCATTCCAGGCCCCCACAACCCTCTGTGTGAAAAACCTCCAACATCTGAGTTATTCCTCATCCCTCTCACCCTAAGCCCGTGGCCCCTCGTAATTTTCGTGTCCAACCTGGGAAAAAGCTTACCTCTGTTCACTCTATCTATACCCTTCATAATCTTATGCGCCTCTATTAGATCTCCCCTCCTTCTCCGTCTTTCTAGGGAGAACAGCCCCAATTTGCCCAATCTCTCCTCATACCCCAGTCCTTCCATACCAGGCAGCATCCTGGTAAACCTCCTCTGCACTCTCTCCAGGGTCTCCACATCCTTCCGGTAGTAAGGCGACCAGAACCAGACGCAGTGCTCCAAATGCAGTCTAACCAACGTTCTGTACAACTGCAACTTTAGACGCCAGCTTGTGTACCCTATGCCCCTCCCTATAAAGGCAAGCATACAATATGCCTTCTTCGCCACCTTCTCCACCTTGTACTGCCACCTTCAAGGACTTGTGTACTTGCACCCCAAGATCCTTCTGTGTTTCTATACTCTTAATAGACCTACCATTTATCGCGTAACTCCCCCCTACATTATTTCTTCCAAAATGCATCACCTCGGATTTATTTGGATTAAATTCCAGCCGCCATTTCTCTGCCCAATATACCAGCCTATCTGTATCCTGTTGTATTGCCTGACACTGCTCATTACTATCAGCAAGTCCAGCCATCTTCGTGTCATCTGCAAACTTGCTGATTGCACCAGTTACTCCCTCTTCCAAGTCATTTATGTATATTACAAATAGCAAAGGTCCCAGTACTGAGCCCTGCGGCACACCACTAGTCACAGATCTCCAGCTAGAAAAAGACCCTTCCACTACTACTCTCCGTCTCCTGTTACCAAGCCAGTTCTCAATCCATCTAGATACCTGTCCTTGTATCCCATGAGCCTTAACCTTTTCCACCAACCTACCATGAGTGACTTTGTCAAACGCCTTACTGAAATCCATATCGACGACATCCACGGCTCGTCCTTCGTCAACTGTTTTTGTCACCTCCTCAAAAAATTCTACCAGATTCGTAAGGCAAGACTTCCCCTAAACAAAGCCATGCTGCGTATCCCTAATCAAATCGCAACACTCTAAATGCGTATACATCCTATCTCTAAGAATCCTCTCCAACAACTTTCCTACCACTAACGTCAAACTCACCAGCCTATAATTACCCGGGTTATCCCTACTACCCTTTTTAAACAATGGTACCACGTTCGCTATCCTCCTGTCCTCTGGGACCTCACCTGTGTCCAAAGAAGAGACAAAGATTTGCCTCAGAGGCCCAGCAATTTCATCTCTCGTCTCCCTAAGCAGCCTAGGATAAATGCCATCAGGCCCTGGAGATTTATTAGTTTTAATACTACCTAAAAACCCTCACACTTCCTCCCTCGTAATGGATATTTCCTCCAACGGGTCTAAAACTCCCTCTAAGACAGTACCAGACATCAAGTCCCTCTCCTTCGTCAATACTGGCGCAAAGTATTCATTCAGGATCTCCCCCATTCCCTCAGGCTCTAAGCATAGTTCCTCTCCTCTGTCCCTAAGAGGACCAATTTTTTCTCTTTTGTTCCTAACATAAGAGTAAAATGCCTTTGGACTTTCCTTAATCATGTCTGCCAAGACCATTTCGTGCCCCCTTTTCACCCTTCTAACTCCCCGTTTGAGTTCCCTCCTACTCTCTCTGTATTCCTCCAAAGTTCTCTCCGTTCCCAGTTGTCTCATCAGAACGTTGTCGTGCAGAGCTCCGGACAAACATTCCTTGAAAATCCGCCACCTTCCTTCAGTACTTTTCCCCAAGGACACCACCTTCCAATTTACTCGTCCAATTGTCTGCCTGATGTCTTCATATTTCCCCTTACTCCTGACAAACACCTTCCCAGCCTGCCTGATCCTATCTCTTTCCAATGCTATCGTGAAGGCGATAGAATTATGATCACCATCCCCGAGATGCTCTCCCACCGAGAGATCCGTCACCTGTCCTGGTTCAGTAGCCAATACCAGATCAAGTACAGCCTCTCCTCTCGTAGGCTTATCCACGTGCTGTGTCAGGAAACCCTCCTGAACACACCTAACAAACTCCTCCCCATCCAAACCCCTTACCCTAGGGATATTCCAGTCGATGTTTGAGAAATTAAAGTCTCCCATCACGACAACTCTGTTATTACTATATCTCTCTAGGATCTGTTTCCCTATCTGCACCTCAACTTTCCTGTCACTATTGGGCGGCCTATAGAAATCACGCAGCAGAGTTATTGACCCTTTGCTGTTTCTAACTTCCACCCACAGAAACTCCGTAGACAATCCCTCCACAGCATCCACCTTCTCTGCAGCCATGACACTGTCCCTGATCAACAGTGCCACTCCGCCACCTCTTTTGCCTCCCTCCCTGTCCTTCCTGAAACATCCGAATCCCCGCATCTGAAGTACCCAGTCCTGTCCCTGAGACATCCAAGTCTCTGGAATGGCCACCACATCACATTCCCAAACAGCAATCCACCCCCTAAGCTCATCCACTTTATTCACTACACTCCTGGCCTTAAAATAGACACACCTCAGACCCTCGGTCTGGGCACTTCCCTTCTCCATTACCCGTCTAACCTCCCTCTCATACTGTCTACAGTCCTTCTCTACCTGGGAGCTAACCTCCTCACTCTCAGTCACCTCACCTCTATTCCCTCCCCACAAACTTTCTAGCTTAAAGGCCCCCAGTCCCCTGCTCCAGTCCCTCAGCCACGCATTCATCCTGATTATACTCATAACATAATAATAATTTTATAATATTTATAATCTAGGGGGATGTATTTTACAATATGTTATCATATATTTAGTAATATAATAATAATTTTATAATATTTAAAATATGGGGAAGTATTTTACAACATGTTATAATATATTTTAAAACATTATAATAATTTTACTATATTTGTAATGGAAAGGGACGTATCTTACAATATATTACAATACATTTGTAATAATAATTTGATAATATTTATAATACAGTGATGTATTTTACAATATATTTTATCATATAATAATTATTTTATAATATTTTTAATAGAGGGATGTATTCTGCAAAATATGTAATATAATAATTTTCTATTTATAATAATGGGGGATGTATTTTACAATACATTATATTTTATAACATAATAATAATTTTATAATATTTATAAAAGAGGGATATATTTTACAATATATTATGATAAATTTTATAAAATAATAATTTTACATTATTTATAATACAGGAGGTGTATTTTATAATATACTATAATATATCTTATAATACAATAATTTTATATTTATAATATAAGAGGATGCATTTTACAATATATTTTATAATATAATAATTCTATAATATTTATAAAATAAGGTGCATTTTACAATATATTATATTTACAATATAGTAATAATATTTTAATATTTATGATACGGGGATATATTTTACAATATATCATACTATATTTTACAATATAATAAGTTTATAATATTTATAATAGAAGATGTATTTTACAATATATTATAATATAGTTAATAATGTAATAATAATTTTATAATACTTACAATACAAGGAGATGCATTTTGCAATATATTTTATAATAATAATTTTATAATATTTATAATGCTGGGGTATATTTTGCAATATATTGAATTGTATTTTGTAATATAATAATTTTATAATGTTTACATAAAGCGGATGTGTTTTACAATATATTATAATATATTTTACAATATAATAATAATTTTATAATATTTATAATACAAGCTGATGTATTTTACAATATATTACATTTTATAATAATAGTTTTATACTATTTATAATACGGGGGATGTATTTTACAATATATGTTATAAATTAATAATAATTTTATAATATTTATACAGAGGGTGTATTTTACATTATAGTATAATATATTTTATAATATAATTATTATATAATATTTATAACATAAGGGGATGCATTTTACAATATATATTTTATAACAATAATCATTTTATAATATTTATATGACGGGGTGTATGTTACAATATATTATATTTTATAATATAATAATAATTTTATAATATTTATAATACAGGGGGTGTATGTTACAATATATCATAATATATTTTATAATATACTAATAATTTTACAATATTTATAATACAGGGGGTGTATTTTACAGTACATTATATTTTATAATATAATAATATTTTTATAATATTTATAATACGGGGGTGTATTTTACAATATATTATATCTTACAACATAATAATAATTTTATAATATTTTTAGCACAGGGGATGTATTTTACATATATTGAAATGTATTTTTCAATGTAATACTTTCACAATGTTTATAATAAAGGTGATGTGTTTTACAGTATAATATGTTTTATAATATAATAATTTCATAATATTTATAATAGTGTGTGTATTTTACAATATATTTTATATAACAATAATTTTATAACATTTATAATACGGGGATGTATTTTACAATGTATTATACTTTATAATATAATAATTTTATAATATTTATAATACAGGGGTGTATTTTACAATATATTATATTTTATAAGATAATAATTTTATAATATTTATAATACGGGGGTGTGTTTTACAATATATTATAATTTATAATATAATAATAATTTTATAATATTTATAATACAGGGGTGTATTTTACAATATATTGTATTTTGTAAGATAATAATTTTATAATATTTATAATATGGGGGTGTGTTTTACAATATATTATATTTTATAAGATAATAATAATTTTATAATATTTATACTACGGGAGATGTAATTTAAAATATTATATATTTTATAATATAATAATAATTTTATAATATTTATAATACAGTTGGGTGTATTTTACAATATCAATTACAATACAATAATTTTATAATATTTGTAATACGGGGATGTATTTTACAATATAGGTTACAATACAATAATTTTAAAAGATTTATAATACAGGGGGATGTATTTTACAATATATTATAGTTCATAATATAATAATAATTTTATAATATTTATAATACAGGGGGATGTATTTTACAATATATTATATTTTATAGTATAATAATAATTTTATAATATTTATAATACAGGGGGTGTATTTTACAATATATTATATTTTATAATATAATAATAATTTTATAATATTTATAATACAGGGGGTGTGGTTTACACAGTGAGGGGGTGGGGGTGGGTCTGTAACGCCCTGCCAAGCAGAGGGTGGACACACTGGGATGGTTTCACACTGATCTACATAAACAGACTGGGAATGGAGGGATTATAAACACAGGCTCCAGTGGGGCCTCATCAAACACCTTGTCTCCTGGCCAGGGGAAGGGGGGTGATTTTATACTATTTATAATACAGGAGGACGTATTTTACAATATATTATAATATATTTTATAACATAAAAATAATTTTATAATACTTATAACACAGGGGGGTGTATTTTATAATATATTATCATATATTTTATAATATAATAATAATTTTATAACATAGTACAAGGGGATGTATTTTACAGTATATTTTATGATATAATTTTACAATATTTATAATACAGGGAGACGTATTTTACAAGATACCATATTTTATAATAATAATTTTACAATACTTATACTACAGGGGGATGTACTTTATAATATATTATGAATATTACGTTATTATTATATTCATAATACAGGGGATGTATTTTACAATTAATAATAATATATTTTATAATATAATAATAATTTTACAATATTAATACTACAGGGGATGTATTTTACAATATATTACAATATATTTGAAAATATAATAATAATTTTTTAATATTTATAATACAGGGGGATGTATTTTACAATATATTGTAATATATTTTATAATGTAATAATAATTTTATACTATTTATAATACAGTGAATGTATTTTACAATATATGATGATATGTCTTATAATAATAATTCTATACTATTTATAATAGAGGGTGTAATTTACAAAATATTATTATATATTTTATAATATAATTTTATAATATTTCTTCTACGGGGTGCGTATTTTACAATATATTATAGTATATTTCTAGACATAACAATAATATCATAGCATTTATAATACAGGGGACGTATTTTATAATATATTGTAATATATTTTATAATAATAACTATAATATTTCTAATAGTGTATTTTGTATTTTATGAAATTATTATATTATAAAATATATTGCAATATATTATAATATATTATGTAATACTTTTATATAATATTGTAATATATTATGTATTATAATACATTTTATATATTGTAATATATTACAATATTATATTACAATAGATTATATAATACATAAAAATAATTTTACAATACTTATAATACAGGGTGTGTATTTTACAACATATTGTAATGTATTATAAAATATTCATTATTTGGGGGATGTATTTTACAATATGTTATAAATTTTATAATAAAATAATTTTATAACATTTCTAATACAGTGGGATGTATTTTACAACATATTATATTACATTTTATAATATAATAATGTTATAATATTTCTAATACGGGGATGCATTTTACGATGTTATATTTTAAAATATAATAATTGTATCTTTTTTTACACGGGTTGTATATTAAAATATATTATATTTCAGGATATTTATAATACTGGGTAATTTATTATACAATATATTACATAATGTTTTATAATATAACAATAATTTTATAATATTTATAATACAGGGGATGTATTTCACATACAATACGGGGGGTGTGTTTTACAATATATTATATTTTATAATATAATAATAATTTTATAATATTTACAATACAGGGGGGTGTTTACAATATATTATATTTTATAATATAATAATAATTTTATAATATTTATAATAGAGGGGGTGTGTTTTACAATACATTATATTTTATAATATAATAATAATTTTATAATATTTACAATAGAGGGGGCGTGTTTTACAATACATTATATTTTATAATACAATAATAATTTTATAATATTTACAATACGGGGGGCGTGTTTTACAATACATTATATTTTATAATACAATAATAATTTTATAATATTTACAACACGGGGGGCGTGTTTTACAATATATTATATTTTATAATACAATAATAATTTTATAATATTTATAATACAGGGGGTGTGTTTTACAATATATTATATTTTATAATATAATAATAATTTTATAATATTTATAATACAGGGGGCGTGTTTTACAATATATTATATTTTATAATATAATAATAATTTTATAATATTTACAACACGGGGGGCGTGTTTTACAATATATTATATTTTATAATAGAATAATAATTTTATAATATTTATAATACAGGGGGTGTGTTTTACAATATATTATATTTTATAATATAATAATAATTTTATAATATTTACAATACAGGGGGTGTATTTTACAATATATTATATTTTATAATATAATAATAGTTTTATAATATTTATAATACAGGGGGCGTGTTTTACAATATATTATATTTTATATAATAATAATTTTATAATATTTATAATACAGGGGGCGTGTTTTACAATATATTATATTTTATAATATAATAATTTTACAATATTTATAATACAGGGGGCATGTTTTACAATATATTATATTTTATAATATAATAATAATTTTATAATATTTATAATACAGGGGGCGTGTTTTACAATATATTATATTTTATAATATAATAATAATTTTATAATATTTATAATACAGGGGGTGTGTTTTACAATATATTATATTTTATAATATAATAATAATTTTATAATATTTATAACACAGGGGGTGTGTTTTACAATATATTATATTTTATAATATAATAATAATTTTATAATATTTATAACACAGGGGGTGTGTTTTACAATATATTATATTTTATAATGTAATAATAATTTTATAATATTTACAATACAGGGGGCGTGTTTTACAATATATTATATTTTATAATGTAATAATAATTTTATAATATTTATAATACAGGGGGCGTGTTTTACAATATATTATATTTTATAATATAATAATAATTTTATAATATTTATAATACAGGGGGCGTGTTTTACAATATATTATATTTTATAATGTAATAATAATTTTATAATATTTATAATACAGGGGGCGTGTTTTACAATATATTATATTTTATAATATAATAATAATTTTATAATATTTATAATACAGGGGGCGTGTTTTACAATATATTATATTTTATATAATAATAATTTTATAATATTTACAATACAGGGGGTGTGTTTTACAATATATTATATTTTATAATATAATAATAATTTTATAATATTTATAATACAGGGGGTGTGTTTTACAATATATTATATTTTATAATATAATAATAATTTTATAATATTTACAATACAGGGGGTGTGTTTTACAATATATTATATTTTATATAATAATAATTTTATAATATTTATAATACAGGGGGTGTGTTTTACAATATATTATATTTTATAATATAATAATAATTTTATAATATTTACAATACAGGGGGTGTGTTTTACAATATATTATATTTTATATAATAATAATTTTATAATATTTACAATACAGGGGGTGTGTTTTACAATATATTATATTTTATAATATAATAATAATTTTATAATATTTATAATACAGGGGGTGTGTTTTACAATATATTATATTTTATAATATAATAATAATTTTATAATATTTACAATACAGGGGGCGTGTTTTACAATATATTATATTTTATAATATAATAATAATTTTATAATATTTATAATACAGGGGGTGTGTTTTACACAGTGAGGGGGTGGGGGTGGGTCTGTAACGCCCTGCCAAGCAGAGGGTGGACACACTGGGATGGTTTCACACTGATCTATATAAACAGACTGGGAATGGAGGGATTATAAACACAGGCTCCAGTGGGGCCTCATCAAACACCTTCTCTCCCGGCGGGAGCCGGTTTGCTGCTGCTGCAAAATGGCGCCGGCTCCTTCCCCATCCTCACCCTGAGGAGAAGGGGGGGCGGGGAAAGGGGAGAGAAACCCGGGGATTGGACCGCTGGAGGGGGCGGACTCAGCGCTGATGGGTCTATCCGACCGTCAATCAAATGATCGCTGCGCAGAATGGCCAGCTGAGCTGTCAGTCAGCGCTGAGCGATAACCTCAATGACGTAAGAGGAATGGGCTGGCCGTGCAGTGAACTGGTCAGCTCAGCTGTCAGTCACCGCTGAGGGAGATCCGGATTGGTTTAGCCAGAGGGCGGGCAATCGCTGAATGGTTAGGCGAACTGTCAATCAGCAGGGGCTGAAGTCCAATTGGCTGAAGCAGCTATCCGTCCGGAAGCCGTGAGGACCTCACTGGTGCACTGGTGACGGGCCCTGCTCTGATTGGTTTACTCGGCTGTCAGTCAGAAGGCTCTCTGCAGGGGCACGTCAGTAACGCCCCGTGGAAAAGGCGCCACAGAGAGAGAAACTCCCTGACAGAGAGACTCCCTTTTGAACAAGGGAGTCCCGAACAGAGAGACTCAATCTTTAACAGGGGAGTCCCTAACAGAGAGACTCCCTCTTTAACAAGTGTCCCTGACAGAGAGAATTCCTCTTTAACAGGGGAGTCCCTGTCAGAGAAATTCCCTCTTTAACAGGGGAGTCCCTGACAGAGAGACTCCCGCTTTAACAGGAGTCTCTGACAGAGAGAATTCCTCTTTAACAGGGGAGTCCCTGACAGAGAGACTCCCGCTTTAACAGGAGTCTCTGACAGAGAGAATTCCTCTTTAACAGGGGAGTCCCTGACAGAGAGACTCCCTCTCTAACAGGGGAGACCCTGACGGAGAGACTCCCTCTTAAACAGCAGAGTCCCTGACGGAGAGACTCCCTCTTAAACAGTGGAGTCCCTGACGGAGAGACTCCCTCTTTAACAGGGGTCCCTGATGGAGAGACTCCCTCTTTAACAGGGGAGTCCCTGACAGAGAGACTCCCTCTTTATCAGGGGTCCCTGACGGAGAGACTCCCTCTTTAACAGGGGAGTCCCTGACGGAGAGATTCCCTCTTTAACAGGGGAGTCCCTGACAGAGAGACTCCCGCTTTAACAGGGGTCCTGGACGGAGAGACTCCATCTTTAACAGGAGTCCTTGACAGAGAGACTCCCGCTTCAAGATAAAGGGGGGGCGGTTTAGAACGGAGTTGAGGAGGAACTTCTTCACTCAAAGGGTGGTGAATCTCTGGAATTCTCTGCCCGTTGAAGTGGTGGAGGCTGCCTCGCTAAATATTTTTAAGACGCGGGTTGATGGGTTTTTGATAAGAGAGGGGATTAAGGGTTATGGGGAGAGGGCGGGAATGTGGAACTGAGCCACAACAGATCAGCCATGATCTTATTGAATGGCGGGGCAGGCTCAAAGGGCTAGTTGGCCTACTCCTGCTCCTATTTCTTATGTTCTTATGAGAGACCCCCGCTTTAACAGGGGTCCTTGACGGACAGACTCTGTCTTTAACAGGAGTCCTTGACAGAGAGACTCCCGCTTTAACAGGAATCCCTGATGGAGAGACTCCTTCTTTAACAGGTTTCCGACGGAGAGACTCCCTCTTTAACAGGGGTCCCTGACGGAGAGACTCCCTCTTTAACAGGAATCCCTGACGGAGAGACTCCTTCTTTAACAGGTGTCCCTGACAGACAGACTCCCTCTTTAACAGGTGAGTCCCTGACAGACAGACTCCCAACAGGGGAGTCCGTGACGGAGAGACTCCCTCTTGAACAGGGGTCCCTGACAGAGAGACTCCCTCTTTAACAAGGGTCCCTGACGGAGAGACTCCCTCTTTAACAGGGGAGTCCCTGACAGAGAGACTCCCTTCTTAACAGGAGTCCCTGACAGAGAGACTCCCTCTTTAACAGGGGTCCCTGACAGAGAGACTCCCTCTTGAACAGGAGTCCCTGATGGAGACACTCCCTCTTTAACAGGAATCCCTGACAGAGAGACTCCCTCTTCAAGAGGGGTCCCTGACAGAGAGACTCGCTCTCAAACAGGAGTCCCTGATGGAAAGACTCCCTCTTTAACAGGGAAGTCCCTGACAGAGAGACTCCCTCTTTAAAAGGGGTCCCTGACGGAGAGACTCCCTCTTCAACAGGGGTCCCTGGCGGAGAGACTCTTTAACAGGGGTCCCTGACAGAGAGACTCCCTCTTGAACAGGAGTCCCTGACGGAGAGACTTCCTCTTTAACAGGGGTCCCTGACAGAGAGACTCCCTCTTGAACAGGAGTCCCTGACGGAGACACTCCCTCTTTAACAGGAATCCCTGACGGAGAGACTCCCTCTTTAACAGGTGTCCCTGACGGAGAGACTCCCTCTTGAACAGGAGTCCCTGACGGAGAGACTCCCTCTTTAACATCAGTCCCTGACAGAGAGACTCCCTCTTTACCAGGGGAGTCCCTGACGGAGAGACTCCTTCTTTAACAGGAGTCCCTGACGGAGAGACTCCCTCTTTAACATCAGTCCCTGATGGAGAGACTCCACTGCTTCGGCAAAAGCAGCCGGCATAATCAATGATCCACCCCCGCCCCCCACCCCGGACATTCTCTCTCCTTCCGTCAGGAAAAAGATACAAAAGTCTGAGGTCCCGTACCGACCGACTCAAGAACAGCTTCTTCCCTGCTGCTGTCAGACTTTTGAATGGACCTACCTCGCATTAAGCTGATCTTTCTCTACACCCTCACTGTGATCGTAACACTACATTCTGCACCCTCTCCTTTCCTTCTCCCCTCTGTACTCTATGAACAGTATGCTTTGTCGGTATACTGCACAAGAAATAATACTTTTCACAGTATCCCGATACACGTGACAATAATAATTAAAATCAAAATCAAAGATTCCACCGTCACCATCCCCCCACCCACCTCAGACACCATCCATCACTCACCCTGCCATAGCCCCTTACTGCCCTGTTATACTCCTTCCATTTCAGGTCCCCGGACAACCCATCTATAAACCTCATGCCCCCTCTATACCTTCTACCCACCTCATAGGTTCCATACAGCCCGAAGGTTCCTGAATCCCCAATAGCCATTCTTCCCTGCCTGGCTCCTGGAGAGACAGAACTCTTTGCTCTACTCTACACAACCACCCTCAGAACCCATTACCCATGTTTCACTCTGCTGGATTACCCCTACCGTACCTCCCCCATAACCACCTCCCCCACAATTCTCAAACCATTCTCTCACTTTTAACCCCTCACTCCCAATATCCACCAGTCACTCCCCATTGCACTGTCACTCCCCCGCACCATCTCATACTCACTAATACCACATCACCTACCCATTGACAAGCTTGTCCTCAGCACCCTCGTCCTACAATAACATTGGGATGCTCAAAAATCTGTCAAAAAAAAAACAAAGACTATATTACACCCTCCACCCCTTGGCAAAAACAGCATTTTATGAACTGCCCATTATTAAATCAAAATGGAGTTCAGGTTCCCCTTAATAGCTGTGGCAACAACCCTGCTGAGCAGAATCTTTTGGTCAAATTAGCAGCTCAGCCAAGCATTCAAAAATTCCTTCTTCAAAAGGCATCAGTGAAGGTGAGACTCACTCTAACAATCTTCTCTCCATTTCTCAGGTTTTTCTGCAGCTGTGCCCTCGATGCCATGGTGCCAGTCACAAGACTCTGGGTCACCCATTTTCTCCTCCTCTGCCTCCTGGCAGGAAATGTCTCCGGCAGCTGCAACACGGCCAGTGCTGGGGAGTGCCGCTATGCCAGCAACGTGCCGGGGGCCAGCCTGGCAGGGTCCGGCTACGACGTGGTGACCCCACAGAGCAAAGCGGCCTCCGTGATCGATGTCAACACCTGGAGGAACACGAATGGCAGCTGCGTCCTCTGCCGCAACCAGCTGCTCTCTGGCGCCCGCCAGCGGCTGCCCCTCTCGCTGGTGGACTGGAGGGTCCAGCGGCAGTGCCGGCACGATGTGTCCAGCCGCCTCTACCGCTCGGCCGCAGAGCTGCTGGAGTCCGCCACCTCGATGATCTCCAGCGGCTGGGAGATGGAACTCAAGGTGAGCCCCACCCCCGACATCTCCGTCAACTGGATGTTCGGCGGGTCCAGATCAAAGTTGACCGGCTTCAGCACCAGTCGGGCCAAGTCGGACCGTTACAGCTTCACCAGAGAGGAGTTCCTGTGCCGTAAATATCGGTATCGAGTGAAGACTCAGCCACGCCTGAGTCCCGAATTTGCCCGAGCTCTGGCTGCCCTGCCGAAAACCTGGAACGGCTACAACGATGCCAAGTACAAGCGCCTGGTGCAAACCTATGGCACCCATTTCATCCAGGACGTTACTCTGGGTGGGCGCATCAGGGAGGTGACGGCCATACAAACCTGCAAGGCGGTATCCTCTGGCACCACTGTGGAGAAGGTAAAGGACTGCCTCAAGACAGAAGCTGGTGTCCAGTTGGGATTTATAGGAGTGTCGGTGAGCTATGAGTGGTGCAAAGAACTGGCCACTTCGATGGCGCACCGAGCGAGCATGAGCCAGGTATTTTCTGACCGGGAGATTGAAGTATTTGGGGGCTCCGCCACACGGGTCGACATCTTCTCCCCGGGGGCTGGGTCGGCCTTCACCCACTGGATGGACACTCTGAACACACAGCCGGGCGTGGTAAGTTATGGCCTGAAGCCCCTCCACCACCTCCTGCCCACCAATGATGCCCGCTACCCCGTCCTGAGGGACTACATCAGCAAGTACATCAGAACCAACGCCCTGGCCCAGAGCTGCGCGGTCACACAATGCCCCGCTGGCTCGTTCCGGCGGGACAGGAAGACCTGCTCCTGCTATTGCGCGGGGGACACGAGAGTGGACAGGCAGTGCTGCCCCAAGGAAAAGGGCATCGGGAGGCTGACGGTGACGGTCAAGCAAGGCCGCGACCTCTGGGGTGATATCTTTGGTAACACGGATGGCTATGTCATTGTCAAGTACGGCCAGGCCAAAGCCCAGACCACGGTCATCTCCAACAACAACAACCCCAACTGGAACACCAAGCTGGACTTGGGGGAGGTCACTGGAGGAAATGGACTCAGATTAATAATCCAGGTCTGGGACAGCGAGTCCATCGTCAGGGATGACCTGCTGGGCGAGTGTAAAGAGACCCTCTTCTCCGGGACCCACCAGAAGACCTGTTACCTCAAGTACGGCAAGGTGACCTACTCCTACACCTTCACCTGTGGTCCCCACCTCGGGGGTTCCACCTGCCAGGATTACACACCCCGGCCTGACGGACCTACCTTTACCCCCGACCTGGGATCCGCCAATTCCACCCTGCTCCCGGTCTTCCCCACTCCACCTCCAGTGGAAGAGGCCCCTCCCTCGGTCGTACTGGCCTGAGATCTGGGGTTTTGCCCCCTGTCCCCGTTGGTGGCTACCCCTCCCCTCCCACCTTCCTCTCCTCTCCCCACCCACGGAAGATGCCAGTTCCCGCTCCCCTCTGCTCCGTCCCGATCCTGCCTCCGGGAGAATCCTGGTCCTTGCTTCCCAAAACTGCCAGCCTGCCCAAGGTACCAGCCCCTCAATTTGACCGGAGGGGATCGAGATAAATTCCCATCCCCCCCCCCAGACTGGCTTCTGATCTCCGCGGAGCGGGTACAATAA
Organism: Carcharhinus amblyrhynchos; assembly: GCF_965287045.1. Classification (NCBI taxonomy): domain Eukaryota; kingdom Metazoa; phylum Chordata; class Chondrichthyes; order Carcharhiniformes; family Carcharhinidae; genus Carcharhinus; species Carcharhinus amblyrhynchos. The sequence goes on from NW_027649893.1 coordinate 159,391, forward strand.
ATCAGAACAATACTTTGTCACCAGGTCACCTCAGAATGGGGTCGATCAGAGAGACACCCCCGCCCCTAAACATCCCCCCCCAACCGTCTCAACACCCCGTCAAGGGTTCCGGAATCGCCCATGACACCTGGGTGGAGGTGCCACGATCAGCCTCGGTCCAGAGGCCAATCAGGTTCGAATGAACTGTCTGTCACCCAATTCCAGACACTCCTCCAGGCCCGGATCCCAACTCCCTCAACCGGCATTCCAGTGGAGGCTCCCTATCGCAGCAGCAACGCTAAAAGCTTTGAGCTAAAGAGATGCTTTGAATGAATCACAGTAAAGCAAGGGATTCCGCACACCAGGCGGTGCAGCGACAAACATGAAGGCATGCTGAACTGCTCTTGCATCTGTATAATCTTACATTTTCCAATAAATGCAATTGAGAAGCATTTAGCCTGTGACGTGTGATTAGTCTGTGTGGGGTGCTCGGGGGACACATGGAGGCTCAGTCGGAGAGGTTGGTGGGTGCACAAAGCTTTTCTCAATCAGTTATGCTTGGAGGAAAGGAGCATCCACCAAACCTACACATCTTTGGACACTAAGGGGCAATTTAGCACGGCCAATCCACCCTAACCTACACATCTCTGGACACTAAGGGACAATTTAGCATGGCCAATCCACCTAACCTGCACATCTTTGGATACTAAGGGACAATTTAGCATGGCCAATCCACCTAACCTGCACATCTTTGGACACTAAGGGACAATTTAGCATGGCCAATCCACCTAACCTGCACATCTTTGGACACTAAGGGACAATTTAGCATGGCCAATCCACCTAACCTGCACATCTTTGGACACTAAGGGACAATTTAGCATGGCCAATCCACCTAACCTGCACATCTTTGGACACTAAGGGACAATTTAGCATGGCCAATCCACCTAACCTGCACATCTTTGGATACTAAGGGACAATTTAGCATGGCCAATCCACCTAACCTGCACATCTTTGGACACTAAGGGACAATTTAGCATGGCCAATCCACCCTAACCTACACATCTTTGGACTCTAAGGGACAATTTAGCACGGCCAATCCCCCCTAACCTACACATCTTTGGATACTAAGGGACAATTTAGCATGGCCAATCCACCCTAACCTGCACATCTTTGGATACTAAGGGACAATTTAGCATGGCCAATCCACCCTAACCTACACATCTTTGGACTCTAAGGGACAATTTAGCACGGCCAATCCCCCCTAACCTACTCATCTTTGGGCACTGAGGGCCAATTTTAGCATGGCCAATCTTCCACCTGCACTTCTTCAGACACTAAGGGACAATTTATTGGGGGGGGGGTGGTTAAGGGGAACAGTGATGTGCGTGGGTAGTGGGGGGGTGTGGATAAGGAGGATCCACACACATCACTGCCCTACTTACCCACCTCCCCATTACCCAGACCAAACCCCACCCCTGCCCCCCATTTCCTCCCAGCGATCGCCTGCAGAGTGGCAGCGGACCCCCCCACCTCCATCCCCAGAGATCCATCTAATCTGCCTCCCTCCTCCCCCCACCCCTAGACAACGATCTGGCCTCACTACCGCCCGAGAACAAACATGCCTCACTCCCGACCCCCCCCAGAGAATGGTCTGGCCTCACATCCCCTCCCCTCCAGAACAACATCTGAACCGCCTCCTCCCCCACCCCCACCACCAGCCAACGATCTGACCTCCCCCGAAACCACCACCAGACAACAATCTGACCCCCCACACCCTGACCACCACACAATGATCTGACCCCCCCCCCCCAACCTCACCACCAGACAATGATCTGCACTCACTCACCTCTTTCCCCACACCAACCAGAGAACGATCTGACCCCCTCCATCCCAACCACCAGAGAACGATCTGACCCCCTCCATCGCCACCACCAGAGATGGTGTCTCTGAATCCTTTTTCTCTGTAAAAAGTCTGACACACCAGGTTTTAGTCCAACCGATTTATTTACCACATCATCCTTTTTCTCTCTCAGAGAGATATGTTTCCACTGATGGATGTCTCTCACTCTCTCTCTTTCTCTCTATCAGAGCGATCTGTACACTGACTGGTGTCTCTCAGTCCCCTCTCTCTCAGGGAGATATCTGTACACTGACTGGTGTCTCTCAGTCCCCTCTCTCTCAGGGAGATATCTGTACACTGACTGGTGTCTCTCAGTCCTCTCTCTCTCTCTCAGGGAGATATCTGTACACTGACTGGTGTCTCTCAGTCCCCTCTCTCTCTCTCTCAGGGAGATATCTGTACACTGACTGGTGTCTCTCAGTCCTCTCTCTCCCTCAGGGAGGTATCTGTACACTGACTGGTGGCTCTCAGTCTCCCCTCTCTCAGGGAGACAGTTGGTGTGTACAGATACACTGCCCTGTCTCTCTGAATGCTGGTATCCTTCATGAGAATGTGAGTGGGCCTTTTGCCTGGTTATGTTGGTGTCACCATTGTGTGTGTCCCTGCAGAAAAGGGCTTGTTTCTCAGTGACCTGCTGCGTAGCCTGAGGCCTGTCGCCTGTGGGGCTCAAACAGAAGTTTAGTAGGCCTGGAACCCCAGGCTTTCTTTCTGCTCTAAGCTGCAAAGCTGCCTTGTGTTTTCACAGGTGCTCCCAGAATAGATGTGGGAACTTGGCCTCTGAGATCCTCCCTTCTCTGCCTTGACCAAGGTGTGACTCGCTGTCCCCACAGCGTGTCAGCTCACTGCCTGCAGCTGCCTGGTGTTCTTGACACCCCTGGCCTGTGCTTTTGTTGCTGTCGTGCTGTTTGTGGTTGGCGGGGCCTTGGTTAGCAGGCAGCAGTTTCGAGCGATTTCTCCAAGAGCTCGGGGTAAAAGGCTGATAGACCTGTGTGCAAGGAGCTGGGCTGCTGAGGGCTCTTCGAGGGGCTGAGACGGTGAGGGTTAATGGAGGGCTGGAGGAGAGAGGGTCACTCGAAGCCTGGGACAGGAAAGGGTTAAGAGGGGGGACTGAGAGACACCAGTCAGTGTACAGATATCCCCCTGAGAGAGAGAGGGGACTGAGAGACACCAGTCAGTGTACAGATATCTCCCTGAGCGAGAGAGAGGGGGGACTGAGAGACACCAGTCAGTGTACAGATATCCCCCTGAGAGAGAGAGGGGACTGAGAGACACCAGTCAGTGTACAGATATCTCCCTGAGCGAGAGAGAGGGGGGACTGAGAGACACCAGTCAGTGTACAGATATCTCCCTGAGAGAGAGAGAGGGGACTGAGAGACACCAGTCAGTGTACAGATATCTCCCTGAGAGAGAGAGAGGGGACTGAGAGACACCAGTCAGTGTACAGATATCTCCCTGAGAGACAGAGGGGACTGAGAGACACCAGTCAGTGTACAGATATCTCCCTGAGAGAGAGAGAGAGGGGACTGAGAGACACCAGTCAGTGTACAGATATCTCCCTGAGAGAGAGAGAGAGGGGACTGAGAGACACCAGTCAGTGTACAGATATCTTGCTGAGAGAGAGAGAGAGGGGACTGAGAGACACCAGTCAGTGTACAGATATCTCCCTGAGAGAGAGAGAGGGGACTGTGAGACACCAGTCAGTGTACAGATATCACCCTGAGAGAGAGAGAGAGGGGACTGAGAGACACCAGTCAGTGTACAGATATCTCCCTGAGAGAGAGAGAGAGGGGACTGAGAGACACCAGTCAGTGTACAGATATCTCCCTGAGAGAGAGAGAGGGGACTGTGAGACACCAGTCAGTGTACAGATATCACCCTGAGAGAGAGAGAGAGACGGGACTGAGAGACACCAGTCAGTGTACAGATATCTCCCTGAGAGAGAGAGAGACGGGACTGAGAGACACCAGTCAGTGTACAGATATCTCCCTGAGAGAGAGAGAGAGAGAAGGGACTGAGAGACACCAGGTAGTGTACAGATATCTCCCTGAGCGACAGACAGGGGACTGAGATGCACCAGTCAGTGTACAGATATCTCCCTGAGCGAGAGAGAGGGGGGACTGAGAGACACCAGTCAGTGTACAGATATCTCCCTGAGAGAGAGAGAGGGGACTGAAAGACACCAGTCAGTGTACAGATATCTCCCTGAGAGAGAGAGAGGGGACTGAGAGACACCAGTCAGTGTACAGATATCTCCCTGAGAGAGAGAGAGGGGACTGAGAGACACCAGTCAGTGTACAGATATCTCCCTGAGAGAGAGAGAGGGGACTGAGAGACACCAGTCAGTGTACAGATATCTCCCTGAGAGAGAGAGAGAGAGAGAGAGAGGGGGGACTGAGAGACACCAGTCAGTGTACAGATATCTCCCTGAGAGAGAGAGAGGGGACTGAGAGACACCAGTCAGTGTACAGATATCTCCCTGAGAGAGAGAGAGAGAGGGGACTGAGAGACACCAGTCAGTGTACAGATATCTCCCTGAGAGAGAGAGAGGGGACTGAGAGACACCAGTCAGTGTACAGATATCTCCCTGAGAGAGAGAGAGGGGACTGAGAGACACCAGTCAGTGTACAGATATCTCCCTGAGAGACAGAGAGGGGACTGAGAGACACCAGTCAGTGTACAGATATCTCCCTGAGAGAGCGGGGACTGAGAGACACCAGTCAGTGTACAGATATCTCCCTGAGAGAGAGAGAGAGAGGACTGAGAGACACCAGTCAGTGTACAGATATCTCCCTGAGAGAGACAGAGGGGACTGAGAGACACCAGTCAGTGTACAGATATCTCCCTGAGAGAGCGGGGACTGAGAGACACCAGTCAGTGTACAGATATCTCCCTGAGAGAGAGAGAGAGAGAGAGGACTGAGAGACACCAGTCAGTGTACAGATATCTCCCTGAGAGAGAGAGAGGGGACTGAGAGACACCAGTCAGTGTACAGATATCTCCCTGAGAGAGGGGACTGAGAGACACCAGTCAGTGTACAGATATCTCCCTGAGAGAGAGAGAGGGGACTGAGAGACACCAGTCAGTGTACAGATATCTCCCTGAGAGAGGGGACTGAGAGACACCAGGCAGTGTACAGATATCTCCCTGAGAGAGAGAGAGAGGGGACTGAGAGACACCAGTCAGTGTACAGATATCTCCCTGAGAGAGAGAGAGGGGGGACTGAGAGACACCAGTCAGTGTACAGATATCTCCCTGAGAGAGAGAGAGGGGACTGAGAGACACCAGTCAGTGTACAGATATCTCCCTGAGAGAGAGAGAGAGGGGACTGAGAGACACCAGTCAGTGTCCTTGGACCTGTTTCCATCTCTCTGCACCGTTAGTTCATCCTCTTTGTTGCAAATGCTCCGCGGGTTAAGGCACAGAGATTTTAAGCTTGTCTTTTTAACATCATTTGCCTTGCTCCTGATCTCTTTGTCTCTCGTCCTGTGTCCTTGGTTTCTCTGCCTATCAAGTTTCTTATTCCCTGTTCTACCTTGAGAGAGGTGACTGCAGCCAGAACCTTTCCTGATGTGCTGCAGTTTCATGTGTTCACATTTACAAACTTTACAACCATTCTGACCAGCAACTGGGTTTCTGATAAGTTCTTTTGTCAGAGCTTTCTTCACAAGTGAAGATAGAGATCTGGCAGTGTTACCACTGCAGTGTTACCAAAGATTCACACGGACATGTAGATAGAATTGTCTCTTTCTATACATCACTCCATTTCATTCTGCAAAGCTCGAAACATTACAGACTGTCTGAATATCACAATTCCACACACTGGACACATTGCAGGCAGTGGGAGTGAACGGGAAGGGGATTGGGTTTGGGATTGTGTACAGTGGGAGTGAACGGGAAAGGGATTGGGATTGTGTACAGTGGGAGTGAACGGGAAGGGGATTGGGATTGTGCGCAGTGGGAGTGAACGGGAAGGGGTTTGGGATTGGGATTGTGTGCAGTGGGAGTGAACAGGAAGGGGTTTGGGATTGGGATTGTGTGCAGTGGGAGTGAACGGGAAGGGGTTTGGGATTGGGATTGTGTACAGTGGGAGTGAACGGGAAGGGGTTTGGGATTGGGATTGTGTGCAGTGGGAGTGAACAGGAAGGGGTTTGGGATTGGGATTGTGTGCAGTGGGAGTGAACGGGAAGGGGTTTGGGATTGGGATTGTGTACAGTGGGAGTGAACGGGAAGGGGTTTGGGATTGGGATTGTGTACAGTGGGAGTGAACGGGAAGGGGTTTGGGATTGGGATTGTGTACAATGGGAGTGAACAGGAAGGGGTTTGGGATTGGGATTGTGTACAGTGGGAGTGAACGGGAAGGGGTTTGGATCCACTGGGGTTGTGTACAGTGGGAATGAACGGGAAGAGGTTTGGGATTGGGAGTGTGTACAGTGGGAGTGAATGGGAAGGAGTTTGGGATGGGATTGTGTACAGTGGGAGTGAATGGGAAGGGGTTTGGGATTGGGATTGTGTACAATGGACTGAACGGGAAGGGGTTTCGGTCCATTGGGATTGTGTACAGTGGGGGTGAACGGGAAGGGTTTGAGTCCATTGGGATTGTGTACAGTGGGAATGAACAGGAAGGGGTTTGGGATTGGGATTGTGTCCAGTGGGAGTGAACAGGAAGGGGTTTGGGATTGGAATTGTGTACAGTGGGAGTGACTGGGAAGGGGTTTGGGTCCATTGGGATTGTGTACAGTGGGACTGAACGGGAAGGGATTTGGGATTGGGATCGCATACAGTGGGAGTGAAGAGGAAGGGGTTTGGGATTGGGATTGTGTACAGTGGGAGTGAACGGGAAGGGATTTGGGATTGGGATTGTGTACAACGGAGTGAATGGGAAGGGGTTTGGGTCCATTGGCATTGTGTACAATGGAGTGAACGGGAAGGGGTTTGGGATTGGGATTGTGTACAGTGGGAGTGAATGGGAAGGGGTTTGGATCCATTGGGATTGTGTACAATGGAGTGAACGGGAAGGGGTTTGGGATTGGGATTGTGTACAGTGGGAGTGAATGGGAAGGGGTTTGGGTCCATTGGGATTGTGTACAGTGGGAGTCAGTGGGAAGGGGTTTGGGATTGGGATTGTGTACAGTGGGAGTGAACAGGAAGGGGTTTGGGATTGGGATTGTGTACAGTGGGAGTGAACGGGAAGGGGATTGGCTCCATTGGGATTGTGTACAGTGGGAGTGAACGGGAAAGGGTTTCGGATTGGGATTGTGTACAGTGGGAGAGAATGGGAAGGGGTTTGGTTCCAGTGGGATTGTGTACAGTGGGAGTGAATGGGAAGGGGTTTGGGTCCATTGGGAATGTGTACAGTGGGAGTGAATGGGAAGGGGTGTGGTTCCATTGGGATTGTGTACAGTGGTAGTGAATGGGAAGGCGTTTGGGATTGGGATTGTGTACAGTGGGGGTGAACGGGAAGGGGTTTGAGATTGGGATTGTGTCCAGTGGGAGTGAACGGGAAGGGTTTTGGAATTGGGATTGTGTACAGTGGGAGTGAACGGGAAGGGGTTTGAGATTGGGATTGTGTACAGTGGGAGTGAACGGGAAGGGGTTTGGGTCCATTGGGATCGTGTACAGGGGGAGTGAACGGGAAGGGGTTTGGGTCCACTGGGTTTGTGTACAGTGGTACTCAATGGGAAGGGGTTTGGGATTGGGATTGTGTACAGTAGTAGTGAATGGGAAGGGGTTTCCTTGTTTATCTCCATGTGTGTAACTACAGACAGTTACCCATATATTCGACCAAAAAACACACCCATGAGCTCAACAGACTGATCAAGACCTTTGATCCGGACCTTCAGAGCACACTCTGTGCTCTCTTCCCACGTACTCACTGCATTGGAGATCTGCCTCCCAAAGATACACAAGGCAAACACACCCGGCCGTCCCATCGTATCGGGCAATGGGGCCCTGTACGAGAACCTCTCCAGCTCCACTGTACAAAGACCCCCAGAGTTTGTCGTGACACTACGGACTTCCTACAGACACTCTGCACACATGGAGCAGTTGAACCAGAAGTATTCCTGGTCACAATGATGTCTCTGCACTCTACACCAACATCCCCCACGACAATGGCATTGCTGCAACTGCCTCAGTACTCAATACCGACAACTGCCAGTCTCCAGATGCAATTTTACAACTCATCCGCTTCATCCTGGACCACAATGTCATCACCTTCAACAACCAGTTCTACAGCTAGACACACTGAACAGCCATGGGGACCAAATTCGCACCTCAATATGCCAACATCTTCATGCACAGGTTCGAACAAGACTTCTTCACCGCACAGGGCCTTCAACCGTTGCTGTACACTAGATACATTGATGAGATTTTCTTCCTTTGGACTCATGGTGAACAATCACTGAAACAACTATATGATGATACCAACAAGTTCCACCCTACCATCAGACTCACCATGGACTACTCTCCGGAATCGGTTGCATTCTTGGACACACGCATCTCCATTAAGGACGGTTTCCTCAGCACCTCACGATACCACAAGCCCACTGACAATCTCACGATGCTCCACTTCTCCAGCTTCCACCCTAAACATGTTAAAGAAGCCATCCCCTTTGGACAAGCCCTCCGAATACACAGGGTCTGCTCAGAGGAGGAGGATCGCAACAGACACTTTCAGACGCTGAAAGATGCCCTCATAAGAACAGGATATGGAGCTCGACTCATCGATCGACAGTTCTGACGCGCCACAGCGAAAAACTGCACCAACCTCCTCAGAAGACAAACACAGGACACGGTGGACAGAGTATCCTTCGTTGTCCAGTACTTCCCCAGAGTGGAGAAGCTACGACATCTTCTCCAGAGTCTTCAACATATTGATGGAGACGAACATCTCGCCAGGGCCATCCCCACACCCCCACTTCTTGCCTTCAAACAACTGCACAACCTCATCCAGACCACTGTTCGCAGCAAACTACCCAGCCTTCAGGAGAACAGTGACCACAACACCACACAACCCTGCCACAGCAACCTCTGCAAGACATGCCGGATCATCGAAAAGGATACCATCACCTCACGTGACAACATCATCCACATACTCTGGCAACTCGGCCAACGTTGTCTTCCTGATACGCTGCAGGAAAGGATGTCCTGAGGCATGGTACATTGGGGAGACCATACAGACGCGACAACAACGGATGAATGAACACTGCTCGACAATCACCAGGCAAGACTGTTCCCTTCCTGTTGGCGAACACTTCAGCGGTCATGGGCATTTGAGCTCTGATCTTCGGGTAAACGGTCTCCAAGACGGCCTTCACGACACACGACAGCACAGAGTCGCTGAGCAGAGACTGATAGCCAAGTTCCGCACACACGAGGATGGCCTCGACTGGGATCTTGGGTTCATGTCACACTGTCTGTAACCCCAAAACTTGCCTGGAGTTGCAAAACCTCACTAACTGTCCTGTCTGGAGACAATACACATCTCTTTAACCTGTGCTGAACCCTCTCTCCACTCACACTGTCTGTACCTTTGAGGCTTGATGACCTGTAAAGACTCACATTCCAACCATTATTCTGTAAGTTGAGTTTGTGTCTTTATACGCCCTGTTTTGTGATCAGAACTCCCACTCACCTGATGAAGGAGCAGCACTCCGAAAGCAAGTGGGTTCTGTTACCAAATAAATCTGTTGGACTTTGACCTGGTGTTATGTGAATTCTTAGTGCGTTAACTCCATGAGACCAAGGTTGTCCCAATCTCCCGGTCTCTCCAGGCCCTCCTGCTGTGCAGAGAAAGACTCCGATGTATCACGTGTTAACACATTCACTCTTTGCAAAAGAGGAACCACCATCAGACATCCCTGAGTGTGAAACACACAAACATTTAATCTCACACCTCAACACACCCCAGATGGAAGATATTCACTAAAAATTGGCAATCTTAGTTCCCACATCAAAAACGTGACTAACACCTTCAAAGGGCGGTCAGTGCAGCATCCTGGGATGCTCAGTGGACTTCATTAAATCTTACGCAACAAGTACCTTTAGCATCTGAACATCGGAGACTGAGACGGGGAGCGCTGAACTTTCCGTGCAGGTGAGTGGTGAGATATCCCCCAGTTCGAAACAGCAGAAGCAGGAGAAGAGGTATCACTGGAAGCAATTCTTAATCCACATTACACATGTTAGCAAGGCTTCAAAACCACAGACAGCACAGACAGTTCAAAAGAAATGATGAGTTACAGAACAGAATAACAGATACCTGGGAATGAGACACAGACTGGAATCGAATCGAGGGGTTCGGGGTGGTTCATATGTAGAATAACAGATACCCGGGAGTGAGTTACAGACTGGAATCTAATCAAGGGGTTCGGGGTGGTTGATATATAGAATAACAGATACCCGGGAGTGAGTTACAGACTGGAATCTAATCGAGGTGTTCGGGATGGTTTATATATAGAATAACAGATACCCGGGAGTGAGTTACAGACTGGAATCTAATCGAGGGGTTCGGGGTCGTTTATATACAGAATAACAGATACGCGGGAGTCAGTTACAGACTGGACTCTAATCGAGGGGTTCAGGGTGGGTTATATACAGAATAACAGGTACCCAGGAGAGAGTTACAGACTGGAATCTACTCGAGGGGTTCGGGGTGGTTTATATATAGAATAACAGAAACATGAGAATGAGTTACAGACTGAAATCTAATCGAGGGGTTTGGGGTGATTCAGATCGAGAATAACAGATACCAAGGAGTGAGTTACAGACTGGAATCTCATCGAGGAGTTCGGGGTGGTTGATATATAGAATAACAGACACATTCGATTGAGTTACAGACTGGAATCTAATCGAGGGGTTCGGGGTGGTTTATATATAGAATAACAGAAACACGGGAGTGAGTTACAGACTGGAATCTTATCGACGGGTTCGGGGCGGTTTACATATAGAATAACAGAAACACGAGAGTGAGTTACAGACTGAAATCTAATCGAGGGGTTTGGGGTGATTCAGATCGAGAATAACAGATACCAAGGAGTGAGTTACAGACCGGAATCTCATCGAGGAGTTCGGAGTGGTTGATATATAGAATAACAGACACATTCGATTGAGTTACAGACCGGAATCTAATCGAGGGGTTCGGGGTGGTTTATATATAGAATAACAGATACCCGGGAGTGAGTTACAGACTGGAATCTAATCCACCCCGAACTCCTCGATTAGATTCCAGGCTGTAAGTCACTCCCCGGTATCTATTATTCTGAATATAAACCACCCCGAACCCCTCGATTAGATTCCAGTCTGTAACTCACTCCCATGTATCTGGTATTCTACATATAAAACATCCCGAACCCCTCGATTAGATTCCAGTCTGTAACTCACACTCGGGAATCTGTTATTCTATATATAAACCACCCCGAACCCCTCGATCAGATTCCAGTCTGTAACACACTCCCATGTATCTGTGATTCGATATATAAAACATCCCGAACCCCTCGATTAGATTCCAGTCTGTAACTCACTCCTGGGTATCTGTTATTCTGTATATAAACCAACCCGAACCCCTCGATTAGATTCCAGCCTGTAACTCACTCCCGGGGTTTGGGGTGGTTTATATTTTCAATAACAGATACCCGGGAGTGAGTTACAGACTGGAATCTAATCAAAGGGTTCGGGGGTGGTTTATATACAGAATTACAGATACCCGGGAGTGAGTTACAGACTGGAATCTAATCGAGGGGTTTGGGGTGGTTTATATATAGAATAACAGATACCCGGGAGTGAGTTACAGACTGGATTCTAATCGAGGGGTTTGGGGTGGTTTATATATAGAATGACAGATACCCAAGAGTGAGTTACAGACTGGAATCTAATCGAGGGGTTCAGGGTGGTTTATATATCGAATAAGACACCCGGAAGTGAGTTCCAGACTGGAATCTCATTGAGAGGTTCAGGGTGGTTTATATATAGAATAACAGATACCCGGGAGTCAGTTACAGACAGGAATCTAATCGAGGGGTTCGGGGTGGTTTCTATACAGAATAACAGATACCCGGGAGTGAGTTACAGCCTGGAATCTAATCGAGGAGTTCGGGGTGGTTTATATATACAATAACAGATGCCCGGGAGTGAGTTATAGACTGGAATCTAATCGAGAGGTTCGGGGTGGTTTATGTATCGAATAACACATACTCAGGAGTGAGTTACAGACAGGAATCTAATCGAGGGGTTTGGGGTGCTTTATATCCAGAATATCAGAGACCAAGGACTTTAACCTGGTGTTTTGCTGTGAGATTGTGTCTGCTCTTTAACCTGGTGTTTTACTGTGAGATTGTGTCTGCTCTTTAACCTGGTGTTTTACTGTCAGATTGTGTCTGCTCTTTAACCTTGTGTTTTACTGTGAGATTGTGTCTGCTCTTTAACCTGGTGTTTTACTGTGAGATTGTGTCTGCTCTTTAACCTGGTGTTTTGCTGTGAGATTGTGTCTGCTCTTTAACGTGGTGTTTACTGTGAGATTGTGTCTGCTCTTTAACCTGGTGTTTTACTGTGAGATTGTGTCTGCTCTTTAACCTGGTGTTTTGCTGTGAGATTGTGTCTGCTCTTTAACCTGGTGCTTACTGTGAGATTGTGTCTGCTCTTTAACCTGGTGTTTTGCTGTGAGATTGTGTCTGCTCTTTAACCTGGTGTTTTGCTGTGAGATTGTGTCTGCTCTTTAACCTGGTGTTTTGCTGTGAGATTGTGTCTGCTCTTTAACCTGGTGTTTTGCTGTGAGATTGTGTCTGCTCTTTAACCTGGTGTTTTGCTGTGAGATTGTGTCTGCTCTTTAACCTGGTGTTTTACTGTGAGATTGTGTCTGCTCTTTAACCTGGTGTTTTGCTGTGAGATTGTGTATGCTCTTTAACCTGGTGTTTTGCTGTGAGATTGTGTCTGCTCTTTAACCTGGTGTTTACTGTGAGATTGTGTCTGCTCTTTAACCTGGTGTTTACTGTGAGATTGTGTCTGCTCTTTAACCTGGTGTTTTACTGTGAGATTGTGTCTGCTCTTTAACCTGGTGTTTACTGTGAGATTGTGTATGCTCTTTAACCTGGTGTTTACTGTGAGATTGTGTCTGCTCTTTAACCTGGTGTTTTACTGTGAGATTGTGTCTGCTCTTTAATGTGGTGTTTTGCTGGGAGATTGTGTCGGCTCTTTAATGTGGTGTTTTACTGTGAGATTGTGTCTGCTTTTTAACCTGGTGTTTTACTGTGAGATTGTGTCTGCTCTTTAACCTGGTGTTTTACTGTGAGATTGTGTCTGATCTTTAACCTGGTGTTTTGCTGTGAGATTGTGTCTGCTCTTTAACCTGGTGTTTTACTGTGAGATTGTGTCTGATCTTTAACCTGGTGTTTTGCTGTGAGATTGTGTCTGCTCTTTAACCTGGTGTTTTACTGTGAGATTGTGTCTGATCTTTAACCTGGTGTTTTGCTGTGAGATTGTGTCTGCTCTTTAACCTGGTGTTTTACTGTGAGATTGTGTCTGCTCTTTAACCTGGTGTTTTACTGTGAGATTGTGTCTGCTCTTTAACCTGGTGTTTTACTGTCAGATTGTTTCTGCTCTTTAACCTGGTGTTTTACTGTGAGATTGTGTCTGCTCTTTAACCTGGTGTTTTACTGTGAGATTCTGTCTGCTCTTTAATGTGGTGTTTTACTGCGAGATTGTGTCTGATCTTTAACCTGGTGTTTTGCTGTGAGATTCTGTCTGCTCTTTAATGTGGTGTTTTACTGTGAGATTGTGCCTGCTCTTTAACCTGGTGTTTTACTGTGAGATTGTGTCTGATCTTTAACCTGGTGTTTTACTGTGAGATTGTGTCTGCTCTTTAACCTGGTGTTTTACTGTCAGATTGTTTCTGCTCTTTAACCTGGTGTTTTACTGTGAGATTGTGTCTGCTCTTTAACCTGGTGTTTTACTGTGAGATTCTGTCTGCTCTTTAATGTGGTGTTTTACTGCGAGATTGTGTCTGATCTTTAACCTGGTGTTTTGCTGTGAGATTCTGTCTGCTCTTTAATGTGGTGTTTTACTGTGAGATTGTGCCTGCTCTTTAACCTGGTGTTTTACTGTGAGATTGTGTCTGATCTTTAACCTGGTGTTTTACTGTGAGATTGTGTCTGCTCTTTAACCTGGTGTTTTACTGTGAGATTGTGTCTGCTCGTTAACCTGGTGTTTTACTGTGAGATTGTGTATGCTCTTTAACCTGGTGTTTTACTGTGAGATTGTGTCTGCTCTTTAACCTGGTGTTTACTGTGAGATTGTGTCTGTTCTTTAACCTGGTGTTTTACTGTGAGATTGTGTCTGCTCGTTAACCTGGTGTTTTACTGTGAGATTGTGTATGCTCTTTAACCTGGTGTTTTACTGTGAGATTGTGTCTGCTCGTTAACCTGGTGTTTTACTGTGAGATTGTGTATGCTCTTTAACCTGGTGTTTTACTGTGAGATTGTGTCTGCTCTTTAACCTGGTGTTTTACTGTGAGATTGTGTCTGCTCGTTAACCTGGTGTTTTACTGTGAGATTGTGTCTGCTCTTTAACCTGGTGTTTTACTGTGAGATTGTGTCTGCTCTTTAACCTGGTGATTTACTGTGAGATTGTGTCTGCTCTTTAACCTGGTGTTTACTGTGAGATTGTGTCTGCTCTTTAACCTGGTGTTTTACTGTGAGATTGTGTCTGCTCTTTAACCTGGTGTTTTACTGTGAGATTGTGTCTGCTCTTTAACCTGGTGTTTACTGTGAGATTGTGTCTGCTCTTTAACCTGGTGTTTTACTGTGAGATTGTGTCTGCTCTTTAACCTGGTGTTTTACTGTGAGATTGTGTCTGCTCTTTAACCTGGTGCTTTACAGTGAGATTGTGTCTGTTCTTTAACCTGGTGTTTTACTGTGAGATTGTGTCTGCTCTTTAACCTGGTGTTTACTGTGAGATTGTGTCTGCTCTTTAACCTGGTGTTTTACTGTGAGATTGTGTCTGCTCTTTAACCTGGTGTTTTACTGTGAGATTGTGTCTGCTCTTTAACCTGGTGCTTTACAGTGAGATTGTGTCTGTTCTTTAACCTGGGGTTTAACTGTGAGATTGTGTCTGCTCTTTAACCTGGTGTTTTACTGTGAGATTGTGTCTGCTCTGTCACCTGGTGTTTTACTGTGAGATTGTGTCTGCTCATTAATCTGGTGTTTTACTGTGAGATTGTGTCTGCTCTTTAACCTGGTGTTTTGCTGTGAGATTGTGTCTGCTCTTTAACCTGGTGTTTTACTGTGAGATTCTGTCTGCACTTTAACCTGGTGTTTTACTGTGAGATTGTGTCTGCTCTTTAACCTGGTGTTTTACTGTGAAATTGTGTCTGCTCTTTAACCTGGTGTTTTACTGTGAGATTGTGTCTGCTCATTAACCTGCTGTTTTACTGTGAGATTGTGTCTGCTCTTTAACCTGGTGTTTTACTGTGAGATTGTGTGTGCTCTTTAACCTGCTGTTTTACTGTGAGATTGTGTCTGCCCTTTAACCTGGTGTTTTACTGTGAGATTGTGTCTGCTCTTTAACCTGGTGTTTTGCTGTGAGATTGTGTCTGCTCTTTAACCTGGTGTTTTACTGTGAGATTGTGTCTGCTCTTTAACCTGGTGTTTTACTGTGAGATTGTGTCTGCTCTTTAACCTGGTGTTTTACTGTGAGATTGTGCCTGCTCTTTAACCTGGTGTTTTACTGTCAGATTGTGTCTGCTCTTTAACCTGGTGTTTTACTGTGAGATTATGTCTGCTCTTTAACGTGGTGTTTTACTGTCAGATTGTGTCTGCTCTTTAACCTGGTGTTTTACTGTGAGATTGTGTCTGCTCTTTAACCTGGTGTTTTACTGTGAGATTATGTCTGCCCTGTCACCTGGTGTTTTACTGTGAGATTGTGTGCGCTCTTTAACCTGGTGTTTTACTGTGAGATTATGTCTGCTCTTTAACCTGGTGTTTTACTGTGAGATTGTGTCGGATCTTTATCCTGGTGTTTTACTGTGAGATTGTGTCTGCTCTTTAATCTGGTGTTTTACTGTGAGATTGTGTCTGCTCTTTAACCCGGTGTTTTACTGTGAGATTGTGTCTGCTCGTTAACCTGGTCTTTTACTCTGAGACTGGGTCTGCTCTTTAACCTGGTGTTTACTGTGGGATTGTGTCTGCTCCTTAACCTGGTGTTTTACTGTGAGATTGTGTCTGCTCTTTAACCTGGTGTTTTACTGTGAGATTGTGTCTGCTCTTTAACCTGGTTTTTTGGTGTGAGATTGTGTCTGCTCTTTAACCTGGTGTTTTACTGTGAGATTATGTCTGCTCTGTCACCTGGTGTTTTACTGTGAGATTGTGTGTGCTCTTGAACCTGGTGTTTTACTGTGAGATTCTGTCTGCTCTTTATCCTGGAGTTTTACTGTGAGATTGTGTCGGATCGTTAATCTGGTGGTTTAATGTGAGATTGTGTCTGCTCTTTAACCTGGTGTTTTACTGTGAGATTGTGTCTGCTCTCTAACCTGGTGTTTTTCTGTGAGATTGTGTCTGCTCTTTAACCTGGTGTTTTAATGTGAGATTCTGTCTGCTCTTTAACCTGGAGTTTTACTGTGAGATTGTGTCTGCTCTTTAACCTGGTGTTTTACTGTGAGATTGTGTCTGCTCTTTAACCTGGTGTTTTACTGTGAGATTGTGTCTGCTCGTGAACCTGGTGCTTTACTGTGAGATTGTGTCTGTTCTTTAACCTGGTGTTTTACTGTGAGATTGTGTCTGCTCTTTAACCTGGTGTTTTACTGTGAGATTGTGTCTGCTCTTTAACCTGGTGTTTCACTGTGAGATTGTGTCTGCTCTTTAATATGGTGTTTTACTGTGAGATTGTGTCTGCTCTTTAACCTGGTGTTTAACTGTGAGATTGCGTCTGCTCTTTAACCTGCTGTTTTACTGTGAGATTGTGTCTGCTCGTTTACCTGCTGTTTTGCTGTGAGATTGTGTCTGATCTTTAACCTGGTGTTTTACTGTGAGATTGTGTCTCTTCTTTAACCTGGTGTTTACTGTGAGATTGTGTCTGCTCTTTAATCTGGTGTTTTACTGTGAGATTGTGTCTGCTCTTTAACCTGGTGTTTTACTGTGAGATTGTGTCTGCTCTTTAACCTGGTGTTTTACTGTGAGATTGTGTGTGCTCTTTAACCTGGTGGTTTACTGTGAGATTGTGTCTGCTCTTTATCCTGGTGTTTTACTGTGAGATTGTGTCGGATCTTTAATCTGGTGGTTTACTGTGAGATTGTGTCTGCTCTTTAACCTGCTGTTTTACTGTGAGATTGTGTCTGCTCTTTAATCTGGTGTTTTACTGTGAGATTGTGTCTGCTCTTTAACCTGGTGTTTTACTGTGAGATTGTGTCTGCTCTGTCACCTGGTGTTTTACTGTGAGATTGTGTCTGCTCTTTAACCTGGTGTTTACTGTGAGATTGTGTCTGCTCTTTAACCTGGTGTTTTACTGTGAGATTTTGTCTGCACTTTAACCTGTTGTTTTACTGTGAGATTGTGTCTGCTCTTTAACCTGGTGTTTTACTGTGAGATTGTGTCTGTTCTTTAACCTGGTGTTTACTGTGAGATTGTGTCTGCTCTTTAACCTGGTGTTTTACTGTGAGATTGTGTCTGCTCTTTAATCAGGTATTTTGCTGTGAGTTTGTCCCTGCTCTTTAACCTGGTGCTTTACTGTGAGATTGTGTCTGTTCTTTAACCTGGGGTTTAACTGTGAGATTGTGTCTGCTCTTTAACCTGGTGTTTTGCTGTGAGATTGTGCCTGCTCTTTAATCTGGTGTTTTCCTGTGAGATTGTGTCTGCTCTTTAACCTGGTGTTTTGCTGTGAGATTGTGCCTGCTCTTTAATCTGGTGTTTTGCTGTGAGATTGTGTGTGCTCTTTAACCTGGTGTTTTACTGTGAGATTGTGTCTGCTCTTTAACCTGGTGTTTTACTGTGAAATTGTGTCTGCTCTTTAACCTGGTGTTTTACTGTGAGATTGTGTGTGCTCTTTAACCTGTTTTTTTACTGTGAGATTGTGTCTGCTCTTTAACCTGCTGTTTTATTGTGAGATTGTGTCTGCTCTTTAACCTGGTGTTTTACTGTGAGATTGTGTCTGCTCTTTAATCTGGTGTTTACTGTGAGATTGTGTCTGCTCTTTAACCTGGTGTTTTGCTGTGAGATTGTGTCTGCTCTTTAACCTGGTGTTTTGCTGTGAGATTGTGTCTGCTCTTTAACCTGGTGTTTACTGTGAGATTGTGTCTGCTCTTTAACCTGGTGTTTTACTGTGAGATTGTGTCTGCTCTTTAATCTGGTGTTTTACTGTGAGATTGTGTCTGCTCTTTAACCTGGTGTTTTGCTGTGAGATTGTGTCTGCTCTTTAACCTGGTGTTTTACTGTGAAATTGTGTCTGCTCTTTAACCTGGTGTTTTACTGTGAGATTGTGCCTGCTCTTTAATCTGGTGTTTTACTGTGAGATTGTGTCTGCTCTTTAACCTGGTGTTTACTGTGAGATTGTGTCTGCTCTTTAAACTGGTGTTTTACTGTGAGATTGTGTCTGCTCTTTAACCTGGTGTTTAGTGTGAGATTGTGTCTGCTCTTTAACCTGGTGTTTTACTGTGAGATTGTGTCTGCTCTTTAACCTGGTGTTTTGCTGTGAGATTGTGTCTGCTCTTTAACCTGGTGTTTTACTGTGAGATTGTGTCTGCTCTTTAACCTGGTGTTTTATTGTGAGATTGTGTCTGCTCTTTAACCTGGTGTTTTACTGTGAGATTGTGTCTGCTCTTTAACCTGGTGTTTTACTGTGAGATTGTGTCTGCTCTTTAACCTGGTGTTTTACTGTGAGATTGTGTCTGCTCTTTAACCTGGTGTTTTACTGTGAGATTGTGTCTGCTCTTTAACCTGCTGTTTTGCTGTGAGATTGTGTCTGCTCTTTAACCTGGTGTTTTGCTGTGAGATTGTGCCTGCTCTTTAATCTGGTGTTTTACTGTGAGATTGTGTCTGCTCTTTAACCTGGTGTTTACTGTGAGATTGTGTCTGCTCTTTAACCTGGTGTTTCACTGTGAGATTGTGTCTGCTCTTTAACCTGGTGTTTTACTGTGAGATTGTGTCTGCTCTTTAACCTGGTGTTTTACTGTGAGATTGTGTCTGCTCTTTAACCTGGTGTTTACTGTGAGATTGTGTCTGCTCTTTAACCTGGTGTTTCACTGTGAGATTGTGTCTGCTCTTTAACCTGGTGTTTTACTGTGAGATTGTGTCTGCTCTTTAACCTGGTGTTTACTGTGAGATTGTGTCTGCTCTTTAACCTGGTGTTTCACTGTGAGATTGTGTCTGCTCTTTAACCTGGTGTTTTACTGTGAGATTGTGTCTGCTCTTTAACCTGGTGTTTTACTGTGAGATTGTGTCTGCTCTTTAACCTGGTGTTTTGCTGTGAGATTGTGTCTGCTCTTTAACCTGGTGTTTTACTGTGAGATTGTGTCTGCTCTTTAACCTGGTGTTTACTGTGAGATTGTGTCTGTTCTTTAACCTGGTGTTTTACTGTGAGATTGTGTCTGTTCTTTAACCTGGTGTTTTACTGAGAGATTGTGTCCGTTCTTTAACCTGGTGTTTTACTGTGAGATTGTGTCTGCTCTTTAACCTGGTGTTTAACTGTGAGATTGTGTCTGCTCTTTAACCTGGTGTTTAACTGTGAGATTGTGTCTGTTCTTTAAACTGGGGTTTAACTGTGAGATTGTGTCTGCTCTTTAATATGGTGTTTTACTGTGAGATTGTGTCTGATCTATGACCTGCTGTTTTCCTGTGAGATTGTGTCTGCTCTTTAACCTGGTGTTTTACTGTGAGATTGTGTCTGCTCATTAATCTGGTGTTTTCCTGTGAGATTGTGTCTGCTCTTTAACCTGGTGTTTTACTGTGAGATTGTGTGTGCTCTTTAACCTGGTTTTTTACAGTGAGATTGTGTCTGCTCTTTAACCTGCTGTTTTATTGTGAGATTGTGTCTGCTCTTTAACCTGGTGTTTTACTGTGAGATTGTGTCTGCTCTTTAACCTGGTGTTTTACTGTGAGATTGTGTCTGCTCTTTAACCTGGTGTTTTACTGTGAGATTGTGTCTGCTCTTTAATCTGGTGTTTTACTGTGAGATTGTGTCTGCTCTTTAACCTGGTGTTTTGCTGTGAGATTGTGTCTGCTCTTTAACCTGGTGTTTTACTGTGAAATTGTGTCTGCTCTTTAACCTGGTGTTTTACTGTGAGATTGTGTCTGCTCTTTAACCTGCTGTTTTACTGTGAGATTGTGTCTGCTCTTTAACCTGGTGTTTTACTGTGAGATTGTGTCTGCCCTTTAACCTGGTGTTTTACTGTGAGATTGTGTCTGCTCTTTAACCTGGTGTTTTACTGTGAGATTGTGTCTGCTCTTTAACCTGGTGTTTTACTGTGAGATTGTGTCTGCCCTTTAACCTGGTGTTTTACTGTGAGATTGTGTCTGCTCTTTAACCTGGTGTTTAGTGTGAGATTGTGTCTGCTCTTTAACCTGGTGTTTTACTGTGAGATTGTGTCTGCTGTTTAACCTGGTGTTTTACTGTGAGATTGTGTCTGCTCTTTAACCTGGTGTTTACTGTGAGATTGTGTCTGCTCTTTAACCTGGTGCTTACTGTGAGATTGTGTCTGCTCTTTAACCTGGTGTTTTACTGTCAGATTGTGTCTGCTCTTTAACCTGGTGTTTTACTGTGAGATTATGTCTGCTCTTTAACGTGGTGTTTTACTGTGAGATTATGTCTGCTCTGTCACCTGGTGTTTTACTGTGAGATTGTGTGCGCTCTTTAACCTGGTGTTTTACTGTGAGATTGTGTCTGTTCTTTATACTGGTGTTTCACTGTGAGATTATGTCTGCTCTTTAACCTGGTGTTTTACTGTGAGATTGTTTCTGTTCTTTATCCTGGTGTTTTACTGTGAGATTGTGTCTGCTCTTTAATCTGGTGTTTTACTGTGAGATTGTGTCTGCTCTTTAACCCGGTGTTTTACTGTGAGATTGTGTCTGCTCGTTAACCTGGTCTTTTACTCTGAGACTGTGTCTGCTCTTTAACCTGGTGTTTACAGTGGGATTGTGTCTGCTCCTTAACCTGGTGTTTTACTGTGAGATTGTGTCTGCTCTTTAACCTGGTGTTTTACTGTGAGATTGTGTGTGCTCTTTAACCTGGTTTTTTGGTGTGAGATTGTGTCTGCTCTTTCACCTGGTGTTTTACTGTGAGATTATGTCTGCTCTGTCACCTGGTGTTTTACTGTGAGATTGTGTGTGCTCTTGAACCTGGTGTTTTACTGTGAGATTCTGTCTGCTCTTTATCCTGGTGTTTTACTGTGAGATTGTGTCGGATCGTTAATCTGGTGGTTTAATGTGAGATTGTGTCTGCTCTTTAACCTGGTGTTTTACTGTGAGATTGTGTCTGCTCTCTAACCTGGTGTTTTTCTGTGAGATTGTGTCTGCTCTTTAGCCTGGTGTTTTAATGTGAGATTCTGTCTGCTCTTTAACCTGGTGTTTTACTGTGAGATTGTGTCTGCTCTTTAACCTGGTGTTTTACTGTGAGATTGTGTCTGCTCGTTAACCTGGTGCTTTACTGTGAGATTGTGTCTGTTCTTTAACCTGGTGTTTTACTGTGAGATTGTGTCTGCTCTTTAACCTGGTGTTTTACTGTGAGATTGTGTCTGCTCTTTAACCTGGTGTTTTACTGTGAGATTGTGTCTGCTCTTTAACCTGGTGTTTTACTGTGAGATTGTGTCTGCTCTTTAACCTGGTGTTTTACTGTGAGATTGTGTCTGCTCTTTAACCTGGTGTTTAACTGTGAGATTGTGTCTGCTCTTTAACCTGGTGTTTCACTGTGAGATTGTGTCTGCTCTTTAACCTGGTGTTTTACTGTGAGATTGTGTCTGCTCTTTAACCTGGTGTTTTACTGTGAGATTGTGTCTGCTCTTTAATCTGGTGTTTTACTGTGAGATTGTGTCTGCTCTTTAACCTGGTGTTTTGCTGTGAGATTGTGTCTGCTCTTTAACCTGGTGTTTTACTGTGAAATTGTGTCTGCTCTTTAACCTGGTGTTTTACTGTGAGATTGTGTCTGCTCTTTAACCTGGTGTTTTACTGTGAAATTGTGTCTGCTCTTTAACCTGGTGTTTTACTGTGAGATTGTGTCTGCTCTTTAACCTGGTGTTTTACTGTGAGATTGTGTGTGCTCTTTAACCTGGTTTTTTGGTGTGAGATTGTGTCTGCTCTTTCACCTGGTGTTTTACTGTGAGATTATGTCTGCTCTGTCACCTGGTGTTTTACTGTGAGATTGTGTCTGCTCTTTAACCTGGTGTTTTACTGTGAGATTGTGTGTGCTCTTTAACCTGGTTTTTTGGTGTGAGATTGTGTCTGCTCTTTCACCTGGTGTTTTACTGTGAGATTATGTCTGCTCTGTCACCTGGTGTTTTACTGTGAGATTGTGTCTGCTCTGTCACCTGGTGTTTTACTGTGAGATTGTGTGTGCTCTTGAACCTGGTGTTTTACTGTGAGATTCTGTCTGCTCTTTATCCTGGTGTTTTACTGTGAGATTGTGTCGGATCGTTAATCTGGTGGTTTAATGTGAGATTGTGTCTGCTCTTTAACCTGGTGTTTTACTGTGAGATTGTGTCTGCTCTCTAACCTGGTGTTTTTCTGTGAGATTGTGTCTGCTCTTTAACCTGGTGTTTTAATGTGAGATTCTGTCTGCTCTTTAACCTGGTGTTTTACTGTGAGATTGTGTCTGCTCTTTAACCTGGTGTTTTACTGTGAGATTGTGTCTGCTCGTTAACCTGGTGCTTTACTGTGAGATTGTGTCTGTTCTTTAACCTGGTGTTTTACTGTGAGATTGTGTCTGCTCTTTAACCTGGTGTTTTACTGTGAGATTGTGTCTGCTCTTTAACCTGGTGTTTTACTGTGAGATTGTGTCTGCTCTTTAATATGGTGTTTTACTGTGAGATTGTTTCTGCTCTTTAACCTGGTGTTTAACTGTGAGATTGTGTCTGCTCTTTAACCTGCTGTTTTACTGTGAGATTGTGTCTGCTCGTTTACCTGCTGTTTTGCTGTGAGATTGTGTCTGATCTTTAACCTGTTGTTTTACTGTGAGATTGTGTCTCTTCTTTAACCTGGTGTTTACTGTGAGATTGTGTCTGCTCTTTAATCTGGTGTTTTACTGTGAGATTGTGTCTGCTCTTTAACCTGGTGTTTTACTATGAGATTGTGTCTGCTCTTTATCCTGGTGTTTTACTGTGAGATTGTGTCGGATCTTTAATCTGGTGGTTTACTGTGAGATTGTGTCTGCTCTTTAACCTGCTGTTTTACTGTGAGATTGTGTCTGCTCTTTAATCTGGTGTTTTACTGTGAGATTGTGTCTGCTCTTTAACCTGGTGTTTTACTGTGAGATTGTGTCTGCTCTGTCACCTGGTGTTTTACTGTGAGATTGTGTCTGCTCTTTAACCTGGTGTTTACTGTGAGATTGTGTCTGCTCTTTAACCTGGTGTTTTACTGTGAGATTGTGTCTGCACTTTAACCTGTTGTTTTACTGTGAGATTGTGTCTGCTCTTTAACCTGGTGTTTTACTGTGAGATTGTGTCTGCTCTTTAATCAGGTATTTTGCTGTGAGTTTGTCCCAGCTCTTTAACCTGGTGCTTTACTGTGAGATTGTGTCTGTTCTTTAACCTGGGGTTTAACTGTGAGATTGTGTCTGCTCTTTAACCTGGTGTTTTCCTGTGAGATTGTGTCTGCTCTTTAACCTGGTGTTTTACTG
This sequence comes from Carcharhinus amblyrhynchos, assembly GCF_965287045.1. Taxonomy (NCBI): domain Eukaryota; kingdom Metazoa; phylum Chordata; class Chondrichthyes; order Carcharhiniformes; family Carcharhinidae; genus Carcharhinus; species Carcharhinus amblyrhynchos. The sequence continues at coordinate 183,074 of NW_027649893.1, forward strand.
TGAGATTGTGTCTGCTCGTTTACCTGGTGTTTTGCTGTGAGATTGTGTCTGCTCTTTACCCTGGTGTTTTGCTGTGAGATTGTGTCTGCTCTTTACCCTGGTGTTTTACTGTGAGATTGTGTCTGCTCTTTAACCTGGTGTTTTACTGTGAGATTGTGTCTGCTCGTTTACCTGGTGTTTTGCTGTGAGATTGTGTCTGCTCTTGAACCTGGTGTTTTACTGTGAGATTGTGTCTGCTCTTTAACCTGGTGTTTTACTGTGAGATTGTGTCTGCTCGTTTACCTGGTGTTTTGCTGTCAGATTGTGTCTGCTCTTTAACCTGGTGTTTTGCTGTGAGATTGTGTCTGCTCTTTAACCTGGTGTTTTACTGTGAGATTGTGTCTGTAACTCACTCCCGGGTACCTGTTATTCTATATATAAACCACCCCAAACCCCTCGATTAGATTCCAGTCTGTAACTCACTCCAGGTTATCTGTTATGGTATGAATAAACCACCCCGAACCCCTCGAGTTGATTCCACTATGTAACTCACTCCTGGGTATCTGTTATTCGATATATAAACCACCCCGAACCCCTCGATTAGATTCCAGTCTGTAACTCACTCCAGGTTATCTGTTATGCTATGAATAAACCACACCGAACCCCTCGAGTTGATTCCACTATGTAACTCACTCCCGGGTTTTTGTTATTCTATATATAAACCACCCTGAACCCCTTGATTAGATTCCAGTCTGTAACTCACTCCCGGGTATCTGTTATTCTATATATAAACCACCCTGAATCCCTCGATTAGATTCCAGTCTGTAACTCACTCCCGGGTATCTGTTATTCTATATATAAACCACCCCGAACCCCTCGATTAGATTCCAGTCTGTAACTCACTCCCGGGTATCTGTTATTCTATATATAAACCACCCCGAACCCCTCGATTAGATTCCAGTCTGTAACTCACTCCCGGGTATCTGTTATTCTATATATAAACCACCCCGAACCCCTCGATTAGATTCCAGTCTGTAACTCACTCCCAGGTATCTGTTATTCTGTATATAAACCACCCCAAACCCCTCGATTAGATTCCAGTCTGTAACTCACTTCCTGGTATCTGTTATTTTATATTAAACCATCTTTGTCTCTTCACTGGACACAGGTGAGGTCCCAGATGATTGGAGGATAGCAAATTTGTTCTCTTATTTAAGAAGGTTAGCAACGATAACCTGGGTAATTATACGCCGGTGAGCTTGACGTCCGTGGTAGGGAAATTGTCGGAGGAGATTCTTAGAGATAGGATGTATGCACACTTAGGACAGAATAATCTCACTAGCGATAGACAGCATGGTTTTGTGAGAGGGAGGTATGCCTCACAAATTTGGTTGAGTTCTTTGAGGAGGTGACAAAAACGATTGACGAGGGAAGGGCCGTGGATGTCGTCTATAGGGATTTTAGTCAAGCATTTGACAAAATCCCTCGTGGCAGGTTGGTGCAAAAGGGATAAAAGGTGAGGTGGCTCGATGGGTGGAGAACTGGCTTGGCCATAGAAGACAGAGGGTAGCAGTGGAGGGGTCTTTTTCCAGCTGGAGGTCTGTGACTAGTGGTGTTCTACAGGGCTCTGGACTGGGACCTCTGCTATTTGTCATCTATATAATTGATGGGGAAGAAGGTGTAACTGGTGTGATCGGTAAGTTTGCGGACAACACAAAGATGGCTGGACTTGGGGATAGTGATGAACATTGTCAGAGAATACAGCAGGGTACAGAACATAGAAAAACTACAGCAAAAACAGGCGCTTCGACCCACAAGTTGCGGCGATGATATCTCCACCTACTCGCCTTACCTGTAACCATCAATCCTATTAAATCCCATGTACTCATCCAGAAGTCTCTTGAAAGACCCTATCGAATCCGCCTCCACCACCACCGGCGGCAGCCGATTCCACTCACCCACCACCCTCTGAGTGAAAAACTTACCCCTGACATCTCCTCTGTACCTCCTCCCCAGCACCTTAAACCTGTGTCCTCTCGTGGCAGCTGTTTCAGCCTCTGGGAAAAAGCCTCTGGGAATCCACTCGATCAATACCTCTTATACACCTCTATCAGGTCACCTCTCATCCTTCGTCTCTCCAGGGAGAAAAGACCGAGCTCCCTCAACCTATCCTCATCAGGCATGCCACCCAATCCAGGCAACGTCCTTGTAAATGTAGATAGGCTGGAAAATTGGGCAGAGAAATGGAATTTAATCCAGATAAATGCGAAGTGATGCATTTCGGTAGAACTGATGTTTGGGGGGGTGGGAGGGAGCTATACAATAAATGGCAGAACCATCAAGAGTATAGACACACAGAGGGACCTGAGGGTGCAGGTTGCAGCTGTACAGGGCATTGGTGAGGCCGCAGCTGGAGTACTGTGTGCAGTTTTGGGCGCCGTACTTACGCAAGGATATTTTGGCCTTGTAGGGAGTGCAGAGGAGGTTTACTAGGCTGATACCGGAGTTGAGGGGGTTGAGCTATGAGGAGAGGCTGAATAAACTAGGCTTGTACTCATTAGAGTTTAGAAGAATGAGGGGAGATCTCATTGAGACGTATAAGATGATGAATGGGATGGATAGGATAGAGGTGGAGAGACTCTTCTCACTCAGAAAGGACAGTAGGACTAGAGGGCACAGCCTCAAGATAAAGGGGGTGCGGTTTAGAACGGAGTTGAGGAGGAACTTCTTCACTCAAAGGGTGGTGAATCTCTGGAATTCTCTGCCCGTTGAAGTGGTGGAGGCTGCCTCGCTAAATATTTTTAAGACGCGGGTTGATGGGTTTTTGATAAGAGAGGGGATTAAGGGTTATGGGGAGAGGGCGGGAATGTGGAACTGAGGCACGACAGATCAGCCATGTTTTTAACAGGGGTCCCTGACAAAGAGACTCCCTCTTGAACAGGAGTCCCTGATGGAGAGACTCCCTCTTTAACAGGAGTCCCTGACGGAGAGACTCCCTCTTTAACAGGAGTCCCTGACGGAGAGACTCCCTCTTTAACAGGGGTTCCTGACGGAGAGACTCCCTCTTTAACAGGGGTCCCTGACAGAGACTCCGTCTTTAACAGGGGTCCCTGACAGAGAGACTCCGTCTTTAACATCAGTCCCTGATGGAGAGACTCCACTGCCTCAGCAAAAGCAGCCGGCACAATCAGTGACTCCCCCACCGCCACCTCCCCACTACCCGCCCCCCACCCCAGACATTCTCTCTCCTTCCATCGGGGAAAAAGATACAAAAGTCTGAGGTCCCGTACCGACCGACTCAAGAACAGCTTCTTCCCTGCTGCCGTCAGACTTTTGAATGGACCTACCTCGCATTAAGCTGATCTTTCTCTACACCCTCGCTGTGACTGTAACACTGCATTCTGCACCCTCTCCTTTCCCCTCTGTACTCTATGAACAGTATGCTTTCTCTATATAGCATGCAAGAAACAATACTTTTCACTGTATCCCGATACACGTGACAATAATAATTAAAATCAAAATCAAAGATTCCACCGTCACCATCCCCCCACCCACCTCAGACACCATCCATCACTCACCCTGCCATAGCCCCTTATTGCCCTGTTATACTCCTTCCATTTCAGGTCCCCGGACAACCCATCTATAAACCTCATGCCCCGTCTATACCTTCTACCCACCTCATAGGTTCCATACAGCCCGAATATTCCTGAATCCCCAATAGCCATTCTTCCCTGCCTGGCTCCTGGAGAGAGAGAACTCTTTGCTCTACTCTACACAACCACCCTCAGAACCCATTACCCATGTTTCACTCTGCTGGATTACCCCTACCGTACCTCCCCCATAACCACCTCCCCCACAATTCTCAAACCATTCTCTCACTTTTAACCCCTCACTCCCAATATCCACCAGTCACTCCCCATTGCACTGTCACTCCCCCGCACCATCTCATACTCACTAATACCCCATCACCGACCCATTGACAAGCATGTCATGTGTACACTAGTCCTACAATAACATTGGGCTGCTCAAAAATCTGTCAAAAGAAACAAAGAGTATCTCACACCCTCCACCCATTGGCAAAAACATGATTATATCAACAGCCCATTATTAAATCAAAATGGAGTTCAGATTCCCCTTAATAGCTGTGGCCACAACCCTGCTGAGCAGAATCTTTTGGTCAAATTAGCAGCTCAGCCAAGCATTCAAGAATTCCTTCTTCAAAAGGCACCAATGAAGGTGACACTCACTCTAACAATCTTCTCTCCATTTCTCAGGTTTTTCTGCAGCTGTGCCCTCGATGCCATGGTGCCAGTCACAAGACTCTGGGTTGCCCGTTTTCTCCTCCTCTGCCTCCTGGCAGGAAAAGTCTCCAGTGGCTGCAACACGGCCAGTGCTCAGGAGTGCCGCTATGCCAGCAACGTGCCGGGGGCCAGCCTGGCGGGGTCCGGCTACGACGTGGTGACCCTACAGAGCAAAGCGGCCTCCGTGATCGATGTCAACACCTGGAGGAACGCGAATGGCAGCTGCGTCCTCTGCCGCAACCAGCTGCTCTCTGGCGCCCGCCAGCGGCTGCCCCTCTCGCTGGTGGACTGGAGGGTCCAGCGGCAGTGCCGACATGCCATGTCCAGCCGCCTCTACCGCTCGGCCGCAGAGCTGCTGGAGTCCGCCACCTCGATGATCTCCAACGGCTGGAAGATGGACCTCAAGGTGAGCCCCAAGCCCGGCATCACCGTCAACCGGATGTTGGACGGGTCCAGATCAAAGTTGACCGGCTTCAGCACCAGTCGGGCCAAGTCGGACCATTACAGCTTCACCAGCCAGGAGTTCCTGTGCCGTAAATATCGGTATCGAGTGAAGACTCAGCCACGCCTGAGTTCCGAATTTGCCCGAGCCCTGGATGCCCTGCCGAAAACCTGGAACAACAAAAACGATGCCAAGTACAAGAGCCTGGTGCAAACCTATGGCACCCATTTCATCCAGGACGTTACTCTGGGCGGGCGCATCAGGGAGGTAACGGCCATACAAACCTGCAAGGCGGTATCCTCTGGCACCACTGTGGAGGAGGTAAAGGACTGCCTCAAGACAGAAGCCGGTGTCCAGTTGGGATTTATAGGAGTGTCGGTGGGCTATGAGCGGTGCAAAGAACTGGCCACTTCGATGGTGCACCGAGCGAGCATGAGCCAGGTATTTTCTGACCGGGAGATTGAAGTATTTGGGGGCTCCACCACACGGGTCGACATCTTCTCCCCGGGGGCTGGGTCGGCCTTCACCCACTGGATGGACACTCTGAACACGCAGCCGGGCGTGGTGAGTTACGGCCTGAAGCCCCTCCACCACCTCCTGCCCACCAACGATGCCCGCTACCCCGTCCTGAGGGACTACATCAGCAAGTACATCAGAACCAACGCCCTGGCCCAGAGCTGCGCGGTCACACAATGCCCCGCTGGCTCGTTCCGGCGGGACAGGAAGACCTGCTCCTGCTATTGCGCGGGGGGCACGAGAGTGGACAGGCAGTGCTGCCCCAAGAAGAAGGGCATCGGGAGGCTGACGGTGATGGTCAAGCAAGGCCGCGACCTCTGGGGTGATATCTTTGGTAACACGGATGGCTATGTCATTGTCAAGTACGGCCAGGCCAAAGCCCAGACCACGGTCATCTACGACAACAACAACCCCAACTGGTACACCAAGGTGGACTTTGGGGAGGTCATGGGAGGAAGTGGACGCAGATTAATAATCCAGGTCTGGGACAGCGAGTCCATCACCAGGGATGACCTGCTGGGCGAGTGTAAAGAGACCCTCTTCTCCGGGACCCATGAGAAGACCTGTTATCTCAAGTACGGCAAGGTGACCTACTCCTACACCTTCACCTGTGGTCCCCACCTCGGGGGTTCCACCTGCCAGGATTACACACCCCGGCCTGACGGACCTGCCTTTACCCCCGACCTGGGATCCGCCAATTTCACCCTGCTCCCGGTCTTCCCCTCTCCACCTCCAGCGGAAGAGGCCCCTCCCTCGGTCGTACTGGCCTGAGATCTGGGGTTTTGCTCCTATCCCCGTTTGTGGCTACCCCTCCCCTCCCACCTTCCTCTCCTCTCCCCACCCACTGAAGATGCCGGTCCCCGCTCCCCTCTGCTCCGTCCCGATCCTGCCTCCGGGAGAATCCTGGTCCTTGCTTCCCAAAAACGCCAGCCTGCCCAAGGTACCAGCCCCTCAATTTGACCGGAGGGGATCGAGATAAACTCCCATCGCCCCCCCCCCAGACTGGCTTCTGATCTCCGTGGAGCGGGTACAATAAATCAGGACAATACTTTGTCACCAGGTCACCTCAGAATGGGGTCGATCAGAGAGACACCCCGCCCCCAAACATCCCCCCCAACCGTCTCAACACCCCGTCAAGGGTTCCGGAATCGCCCATGACACCCGGGTGGAGGTGCCACGATCAGCCTCGGTCCAGAGGCCAATCAGGTTCGAATGAACTGTCTGTCACCCAATTCCAGACACTCCTCCAGGCCCGGATCCCAACTCCCTCAACCGGCATTCCAGTGGAGGCTCCCTATCGCAGCAGCAACGCTAAAAGCTTTGAGCTAAAGAGATGCTTTGAATGAATCACAGTAAAGCAAGGGATTCCGCACACCAGGCGGTGCAGCGACAAACATGAAGGCATGCTGAACTGCTCTTGCATCTGTATAATCTTACATTTTCCAATAAATGCAATTGAGAAGCATTTAGCCTGCGATGTATGATTAGTCTGTGTGGGGTGCTCAGGGGACACATGGAGGCTCAGTCGGAGAGGTTGGTGGGTGCACAAAGCTTTTCTCAATCAGTTACGCTTGGAGGAAGAGAGCATCCACCGAACGTATATTGGCGTTTAATGCGGAAAAGTGTGAGGTAATTCACTTTGGCAGGAATAACAGATGTGTTGAGTATAGGGCTAACGGTCGGACTCTGAATAGTATGGATGAACAGAGGGATCTAAGTGTATGTGTTCATAGATCCCTGAAAGTTGGGAATCAAGTAGATAAGGTTGTTAGGAAGGCATACGGTGTCTTGGCGTTTATTGGTAGGGGGATTGAATTTCGGAGCCGCAGCGTCATGTTGCAACTGTAAAAAACTCTGGTGTGGCCGCACTTGGAGTATTGTGTTCAGTTCTGGTCTCCACATTACAGGAAGGATGTGGAGGCTTTGGAGAGGGTGCAGAGGAGGTTTACCAGGATGTTGTCTGGTATAGAGGGGAGGTCCTATGAGGAGAGACTGAGGGATTTGAGGTTGTTTTCGTTAGAAAGAAGGCGGCTAAGAGGGGACCTTATTGAGACATATAAGATGATTAGAGGTTTAGATAGGGTGGACAGTGATAGCCTTTTTCCTCGGATGGAGAAAGCTAGCACGAGGGGGCATAGCTTTAAAGTAAGGGGGGTAGTTATAGGACGGATGTCAGGGGTAGGTTCTTTACCCAGAGGGTGGTGAGGGATTGGAATGCCCTGCCTGCTGCAGTTGCAGATGCGCCTAGTTTGGGGGCGTTTAAGAGATCCGTGGATAGGTTTACGGATGGAAAGGGATTGGTTTAGGTTAGAGGGTCATTGCTTTTTAATTGGTCAGCGCAACATCGTGGGCCGAAGGGCCTGTTCTGTGCTGTAATGTTCTATGTTCTACACATCTTTGGACACTAAGGGACAATTTAGCATGGCCAATCCACCCTAACCTACACATCTTTGGAAACTAAGGGGCAATTTAGCACGGCCAATCCACATAACCTACACATCTTTGGACACTAAGGGACAATTTAATGGGGAGGTGAATAAGGGGCACAGTGATGTGTGTGGGTACTGGGGCCAGGGGGTGTGGATAAGGGGGATACACACACATCGCTGCCCCACTTACCCACCTCCCCATTACCCAGACCGAACGCCACCCCTGCCCCCCTTTTCCCCCCCACCGATCGCCCACAGAGTGGAAGCGGACCCCCCCCCACCTCCATCCCTAGAGATCCATCTGATCTGCCTCCCTCCTCCCCCCAACCCCTCGACAATGACCTGGCCTCACTACCGCCTGACAACAAACGTGCCTATCTCCCAACCCCCCCAGAGAATGGTCTGGCCTCACACCCCCCACTCCCCTCCAGAAGAACATCTGAACCGCCTCCTCCCCGACCCCCACCACCAGACAACGATCTGACCCCCCCACCCCCACCACCAGACAACGATCTGACCTCCCCCAACCCCCACCACCAGACAACGATCTGACCCCCCCCCCCCCCCACCCCCACCACCAGACAACGATCTGCCCTCCCTCCCCTCCTCCCCCATTCCAACCAGGCTCCAATCGAACTCCAATCGGGGGGCGGGGGGGGGGCGGTGATCAGTCCCAAGTGCTGTGGGACGCTGGAACCTGAAGAACAGGAAATGCTGTGAAATCTCAGCGGGTCCACCTGCGTCTGTGCGGAGAGAATAGAGCCAACGCTCCGATTCTGGGTCACACTTCATCAGAGCTGAGGACAGGGACAATCCGGATGATCCTCAGCACTGTGAGGGTGAGGGCGGCTGTAACTGATAACACAGACACAGGGGCTGGAAACAGCGGCGCTGAAGGCTAGGAATGGTGCTAATAGCGGCCAAATCCAGAACAGCTTCTTCCCTGCTGCTGTCAGACTTTTGAAGGGACCTACCTTTCATTAAGCTGATCTTTCTCTACACCCTTGCTGTGTCTGGAACACTACATTCTGCACCCTCTCCTTTCCTTCTCCATGAACGGTATGCTTTGTCTGTACAGCGCGCGAGAAACAATACTTTTCACTGTATCCCGATACACGACAATAATAAATCAAATCTAATCCAACTAAGCGTGTCTGAGTGTGTCAGCATGTGTGTGTGTCAGTGTGTGTATATGTGTGTGACAGTGTGTGTCAGTGTGTCTCAATGTGTGTGTGTGTCAGTGTGTGTGTCAATGTGTGTGTGGGTCAGTGTGTGTGTGTCAATGTGTGTCAACGTGTGTGTATGTCACTGTCTATGTGTCAGTGCGCGTGCACGTCAGTATTTGTATGTGTGTGTCAGTGTGTGTGTGTGTGTCAGTGTGTGTGTGTGTTCCTATGTGTGTGTCTGTATCCATGTGCGTGTCAGTGTGTGTGTCAGTGTGTGTGTGTCACTGTGTGTGTCACTGTGTGTGTCAGTCTGTGTGTGTCAGTCTGTGTATGTGTGTGTCAGTGTGTGTGTGTCAGTCTGTGTATGTGTGTGTCAGTGTGTGTGTGTGTGTGTCAGTGTGTGTGTGTGTCAGTGTGTGTGTGTGTGTCAGTGTGTGTGTGTGTCAGTCTGTGTGTGTCAGTCTGTGTATGTGTGTGTCAGTTTGTGTGTGTGTGTCAGTGTGTGTGTGTGTCACTGTGTGTGTGTGTCAGTGTGTGTGTGTGTGTGTCAGTGTGTGTGTGTGTGTCAGTGTGTGAGTGTCAGTGTGTGTGTATCAGTGTGGTGGGTCAGTGTGGTGGGTCAGTGTGTGTGTGTGTGTCAGTGTGTATGTCTGCATATGTGTGTGTGTCAGTGTGGTGGGTCAGTGTGTGTGTGTGTCAGTGTCTGTGTCTGTGTGTGTGTGTGTCAGTGTGGTGGGTCAGTGTGTGTGTCAGTGTGGTGGGTCAGTGTGCGTGTGTCAGTGTGTGTGTCTATGTGTATGCCACTGGATCCCGCAGGGATCTGTTCACATTATGAATGGTTTGGGAGAGGGAGCTGAATGTGTTATCACCAAATTTGCCGATGATACAAAGTTGCGTGGGAGGGTGAGCTGTGAGGAGGATACAGAGATGTTTCAGTGTGATTTGGACAGGCTGAGTGTGTGGGTATCTGTGTGGGAGATACAGCATCATGTGGATAAATGTGAGGGGATTCACTGGGGAAGCAATAATAGAGACAGATTATTACCTGAATGGGTGTAAATTCAGAGAGGCGGGTACTCAGCGAGACCTTGGAGTCCTCGTCCATCAGTCGCTGACAGTAAGCCTGCAGGTACAGCAGGAACTAACAGTTAAAATTTAGTTCCTAGTCACAAGTACGCTGACAATAACACTGCAATGAAGTTACAGTGAAATTCCCCTCGTCGCCATGCTGCGGTGCCTGTTCGAGTCAATGCACACTGACTGGTGTCTCTCAGTCCTCTCACTCTCTCTCAGGGAGATATCTGTACACTGACTGGTGTCTCTCAGTCCCCTCTCTCTCAGGGAGATATCTGTACACTGACTGGTGTCTCTCAGTCCCCTCTCTCTCAGGGAGATATCTGTACACTGACTGGTGTCTCTCAGTCCCCTCTCTCTCAGGGAGATATCTGTACACTGACTGGTGTCTCTCAGCCCCCCTCTCTCTCTCTCAGGGAGATATCTGTACACTGACTGGTGTCTCTCAGTCCCCTCACTCTCTCTCTCAGGGAGATATCTGTACACTGACTGGTGTCTCTCAGTCCCCTCTCTCTCTCTCTCAGGGAGATATCTGTACACTGACTGGTGTCTCTCAGTCCTCTCTCTCTCTCTCTCAGGGAGATATCTGTACACTGACTGGTGTCTCTCAGTCCTCTCTCTCTCTCTCTCAGGGAGATATCTGTACACTGACTGGTGTGTCTCAGTCCCCTCTCTCTCTCTCAGGGAGATATCTGTACACTGACTGGTGTGTCTCAGTCCCCTCTCTCTCTCTCAGGGAGATATCTGTACACTGACTGGTGTCTCTCAGTCCTCTCTCTCTCCCTCTCAGGGAGATATCTGTACACTGACTGGTGTCTCTCAGTCCTCTCTCTCTCTCAGGGAGATATCTGTACACTGACTGGTGTCTCTCAGTCCCCTCTCTCTCTCTCTCAGGGAGATATCTGTACACTGACTGGTGTCTCTCAGTCCCCCCTCTCTCTCTCTCAGGGAGATATCTGTACACTGACTGGTGTCTCTCAGTCCTCTCTCTCTCTCTCTCAGGGAGATATCTGTACACTGACTGCTGTCTCTCAGTCCCCTCTCTCTCTCTCTCAGGGAGATATCTGTACACTGACTGGTGTCTCTCAGTCCCCTCTCTCTCTCTCAGGGAGATATCTGTACACTGACTGGTGTCTCTCAGTCCCCTCTCTCTCTCTCAGGGAGATATCTGTACACTGACTGGTGTCTCTCAGTCCCCTCTCTCTCTCTCTCAGGGAGATATCTGTACACTGACTGGTGTCTCTCAGTCCCCTCTCTCTCTCTCTCAGGGAGATATCTGTACACTGACTGGTGTCTCTCAGTCCCCTCTCTCTCTCTCTCAGGGAGATATCTGTACACTGACTGGTGTCTCTCAGTCCTCTCTCTCTCTCAGGGAGATATCTGTACACTGACTGGTGTCTCTCAGTCCCCTCTCTCTCTCTCTCAGGGAGATATCTGTACACTGACTGGTGTCTCTCAGTCCTCTCTCTCTCTCAGGGAGATATCTGTACACTGACTGGTGTCTCTCAGTCCCCTCTCTCTCTCTCTCAGGGAGATATCTGTACACTGACTGGTGTCTCTCAGTCCTCTCTCTCTCTCAGGGAGATATCTGTACACTGACTGGTGTCTCTCAGTCCCCTCTCTCTCTCTCAGGGAGATATCTGTACACTGACTGGTGTCTCTCAGTCCCCTCTCTCTCTCTCAGGGAGATATCTGTACATTGACTGGTGTCTCTCAGTCCCCTCTCTCTCTCTCTCAGGGAGATACCTGTACACAGACTGGTGTCTCTCAGTCCCCTCTCTCTCTCTCAGGGAGATATCTGTACACTGACTGGTGTCTCTCAGTCCCCTCTCTCTCTCTCTCAGGGAGATATCTGCACACTGACTGGTGTCTCTCAGTCCTCTCTCACTCAGGGAGATATCTGTACACTGACTGGTGTCTCTCAGTCCCCTCTCTCTCTCTCAGGGAGATATCTGTACACTGACTGGTGTCTCTCAGTCCTCTCTCTCTCTCTCAGGGAGATATCTGGACACTGACTGGTGACTCTCAGTCCCCTCTCTCTCTCTCAGGGAGATATCTGTACACTGACTGGTGTCTCTCAGTCCTCTCTCTCTCTCAGGGAGATATCTGGACACTGACTGGTGTCTCTCAGTCCACTCTCTCTCTCTCAGGGAGATATCTGTACACTGACTGGTGTGTCTCAGTCCTCTCTCTCAGGGAGATATCTGCACACTGACTGCTGTCTGTCAGTCCTCGGTCAGGGAGATATCTGTACACTGACTGGTGTCTCTCAGTCCCCTCTCTCTCTCTCAGGGACATATCTGTACACTGACTGGAGTCTCTCGGTCCCCTCTCTCTCTCAGGCAGATATCTGTACACTGACTGGTGTCTCTCAGTCCCCTCTCTCTCTCTCTCTCTCAGGGAGATATCTGTACACTGACTGGTGTCTCTCAGTCCTCTCTCAGGGAGATATCTGTACACTGACTGGTGTCTCTCAGTCCCCCCTCTCTCAGGGAGATATCTGTACACTGACTGGTGTCTCTCAGTCCCCTGTCTCTCTCAGGGAGATATCTGTACACTGACTGGTGTCTCTCAGACCCCTCTCATTCTCAGGGAGATATCTGTACACTGACTGGTGTGTCTCAGTCCCCTCTCTCTCTCTCAAGGAGATATCTGTACCCTGACTGGTGTCTCTCAGTCCTCTCATTCTCTCTCAGGGAGATATCTGTACACTGACTGGTGTGTCTCAGTCCCCTCTCTCTCTCTCTCTGAGAGATATCTGTACACTGACTGGTGTCTCTCAGTTCCCTCTCTGTCTCTCTCAGGGAGATATCTGTACACTGACTGGTGTCTGTCAGTCCCCTCTCTCTCTCAGGGAGATATCTGTACACTGACTGGTGTCTCTCAGTCCCCCCTCTCTCAGGGAGACAGTTCCTGTGTACAGATACACTGCCCTGTCTCTCTGAATGCTGGTATCCTTCATGAGAATGTGAGTGGGCCTTTTGCCTGGTTATGTTGGTGTCACCATTGTGTGTGTCCCTGCAGTCAACAGGGGGTTTGAGTTTAAGAGCCGTGGGGTTTTGCAGCAACTGTACGGGGCCTCGGTGAGACCAGATTTGGAATATTGGGTTCAGTTCTGGTCCCCTCAGGATGTGGGAACATTGGAGAGGGGAGATTTACCAGGATGTGGCCTGGTTTGGAGGGCAGATCTGATGATGAAAGGTTGAGGGAGTTGGGGACTTGTCTCTCTGGAGCGCAGGAGGATGAGAGGCGACTTAATAGAGGTTTAGAGAGGGGGATAGATAGAGTGGACATTCAGAGACTATTTCCTCGGGTGGGTGTAGCTGTTACTAGGGGGCTTAACTATCAGGTGGGAGATATCGGAGGGATATCCGAGGTAGGATCTTCACTCAGAGAGTGGTTGGGGTGTGGAATGCACTGCCTGCTGGGATAGTCGGATACTTTAGGAACTTTCGAGCGGTTATTGGATAGGCAGATGGAGCACACCGGAATGATAGGGAGTGGGGATAGCTCGATCATGGGTTCGGACATTTCTCGGCACAACATCGAGAGGCCGAGGGGCCTGTACTGTGCTGTTCTGTTCTATGTTAAAGGGCTTGTTTCTCAGTGACCTGCTGCGTAGCCTGAGGCCTGTCGCCTGTGGAGCTCAAACAGAAGTTTAGTAGGCCTGGAACCCCAGGCTTTCTTTCTGCTCTAAGCTGCAAAGCTGCCTTGTGTTTTCACAGGTGCTCCCAGAATAGATGTGGGAACTTGGCCTCTGAGATCCTCCCTTCTCTGCCTTGACCGAGGTGTGACTCGCTGTCCCCACAGCGTGTCAGCTCACTGCCTGCAGCTGCCTGGTGTTCTTGACACCCCTGGCCTGTGCTTTTGTTGCTGTCGTGCTGTTTGTGGTTGGCGGGGCCTTGGTTAGCAGGCAGCAGTTTCGAGCAATTTCTCCAAGAGCTCGGGGTAAAAGGCTGATAGCCCTGTGTGCAAGGAGCTAGGCTGCTGAGGGCTCTTCGAGGGGCTGAGACGGTGAGGGTTAATGGAGGCCAGGAGGAGAGAGGGTCACTCGAAGCCTGGGACAGGAAAGGGTTAAGGGGGGGACTGAGAGACACCACTCAGTGTACAGATATCTCCCTGAGAGAGAGAGAGAGGGGACTGAGAGACACCAGTCAGTGTACAGATATCCCCCTGAGAGAGAGAGAGGGGACTGAGAGACACCAGTCAATGTACAGGTATCTCCCTGAGAGAGAGAGAGAGGGGACTGAGAGACACCAGTCAGTGTACAGATATCCCGCTGAGAGAGAGAGAGGGGACTGAGAGACACCAGTCAATGTACAGGTATCTCCCTGAGAGAGAGACAGGGGACTGACAGACACCAGTCAGTGTACAGATATCTCCCTGAGAGAGAGAGAGGGGACTGAGGGACACCAATCAGTGTACAGATATCTCCCTGAGAAAGAGAGAGAGAGGGGACTGAGAGACACCAGTCAGTGTACAGACATCCCCCTGAGAGAGAGAGAGGAGACTGAGAGACACCAGTCAGTGTACAGATAATCACCCTGAGAGAGAGAGAGAGGGGACTGAGAGACACCAGTCAGTGTACAGATATCACCCTGAGAGAGAGAGAGAGGACTGAGAGACACCAGTCAGTGTACAGATATCTCCCTGAGAGAGAGAGAGAGGACTGAGAGACACCAGTCAGTGTACAGATATCTCCCTGAGAGAGAGAGAGAGGGAGACTGAGAGACACCAGTCAGTGTACAGATAATCACCCTGAGAGAGAGAGAGAGGGGACTGAGAGACACCAGTCAGTGTACAGATATCACCCTGAGAGAGAGAGAGGGGACTGAGATACACCAGTCAGTGTACAGATATCTCCCTGAGCGAGAGAGAGGCGACTGAGAAACACCAGTCAGTGTACAGATATCTCCCTGAGAGAGAGAGAGGGGACTGAGAGACACCAGTCAGTGTACAGATATCTCCCTGAAAGAGAGAGAGGACTGAGAGACACCAGTCAGTTTACAGGCATCTCCCTGAGAGAGAGAGAGAGAGAGAGGGGACTGAGAGACACCAGTCAGTGTACAGATATCTCCGTGAGAGAGAGAGAGAGGGGACTGAGAGACACCAGTCAGTGTACAGATATCTCCCTGAGCGAGAGAGAGGGGACTGAGAAACACCAGTCAGTGTACAGATATCTCCCTGAGAGAGAGAGAGGATTGAGAGACACCAGCCAGTTTACAGACATCTCCCTGAGTGAGAGAGAGAGAGGACTGAGAGAGTCAGTGTACAAATATCTCGCTGAGAGAGAGAGAGGGGACTGAGAGACACCAGTCAGTGTACAGATATCTCCCTGAGAGAGAGAGGGGACTGAGAGACACCAGTCAGTGTCCTTGGACCTGTTTCCATCTCTCTGCACCGTTAGTTCATCCACTGTGTTGCAAATGCTCCGCGGGTTAAGGCACAGAGATTTTAAGCTTGTCTTTTTAACATCATTTGCCTTGCTCCCGATCTCTTTGTCTCTCGTCCTGTGTCCTTGGTTTCTCTGCCTATCAAGTTTCTTATTCCCTGTTCTACCTTGAGAGAGGTGACTGCAGCCAGAACCTTTCCTGGTGTGCTGCAGTTTCATGTGTTCACATTTACAAACTTTATAACCATTCTGACCAGCAACTGGGTTTCTGATAAGTTCTTTTGTCAGAGCTTTCTTCACAAGTGAAGATAGAGATCTGGCAGTGTTACCACTGCAGTGTTACCAAAGATTCACACGGACATGCAGACAGAATTGTCTCTTTCTATACATCACTCCATTTCATTCTGCAAAGCTCGAAACATTACAGACTGTCTGAATATCACAATTCCACACACTGGTCACATTGCAGGCAGTGGGAGTGAACGGGAAGGGGATTGGGATTGTGTACAGTGGGAGTGAACGGGAAGGGGTTTGGGATTGGGATTGTGTGCAGTGGGAGTGAACGGGAAGGGGATTGGGATTGTGTACAGTGGGAGTGAACGGGAAGGGGTTTGGGATTGGGATTCTGTACAGTGGGAGTGAACGGGAAGGGGTTTGGGATTGGGATTGTGTACAGGGGGAGTGAACGGGAAGGGGTTTGGGATTGGGATTCTGTACAGTTTGAGTGAACGGGAAGGGGTTTGGGATTGGGATTGTGTACAGTGGGAGTGAATGGGAAGGGGATTGGGATTGTGAACAGTGGGAGTGAACGGGAAGGGGTTTGGGATTGGGATTGTGTACAGTGGGAGTGAATGGGAAGGAGTTTTGGATTGGGATTGTGTACAGTGGGAGTGAGTGGGAAGGGGTTTGGGATTGGGATTGTGTACAGTGGGAGTGAATGGGAAGGGGTTTGGGATTGGGATTGTGTACAGTGGGAGTGAATGGGAAGGGGTTTGGGATTGGGATTGTGTACAGTGGGAGTGAATGGGAAGGGGTTTGAATGAGATGGCTTTGGCAGGTAGGGTTAAGGAGAATCCAAAGGCGTTTTACTCCTATCTTAAGAACAAAAGGGTGGCTAGGGGTAAAGTTGGTCCTCTCAGGGACAAACGTGGGCAATTGTGCTTAGAGGCAGAGGGAATGGAGGAGATCCTGAATGAATACTTTGCGTCAGTATTCACGAAGGAGAGGGCTTGATGTCTAGTACGGTCATTGAGGGAGCGGTAGACCGATTGAAAGATCTATTGATTACAAGGGAAGAAGTGTTAGGGCTTTTAGAGGGCATTAAGACCGATAAATCTCCGGGGCCTGATTGCATTTATCCTAGGCTGCTTAGAGAGGCGAGGGATGAGATTGCTGGGCCTCTGACGCAAATCTTTGTCTCTTCTTTGGACACGGGTGAGGTCCCAGAGGACTGGAGGATAGCGAACGTGGTACCGTTGTTTAAAAAGGGTAGGAGGGATAACCCGGGTAACTACAGGCCGGTGAGCTTAACGTCAGTGGTAGATAAGTTGATGGAGAGGATTCTTAAGGATAGGATGTATGCGCACTTGGAGCGTTGCGATCTGATTAAGGATACGCAGCATGGCTTTGTCAAGGGGAAGTCTTGCCTTACGAATCTGGTAGAATTCTTTGAGGAGGTGACAAAAACGGTTGACGAAGGACGAGCCGTTGATGTCGTCTATATGGATTTCAGTGAGGCGTTTGACAAAGTCCCTCATGGTAGGTTGGTACAGAAGATTAAAGCTCATGGGATATGTGGTCAGGTATCTAGATGGGTAGAGAACTGGCTTGCAAAGAGGAGTCAGAGAGTAGTTATGGAGGGGTCCTTTTCTAGCTGGAGGTCTGTCACTAGTGGTGTGCCGCAGGGCTCGGTACTGGGACCTCTTCTCTTTGTAGTGTATATAAATGATTTGGAAGAGGGAGTAGGTGGTGTGATCAGCAAATTTGCAGATGACACTAAGATGGCTGGATTGGCGGGCAGTGAGGTGCAGTGTCTGGCAATACAGCAGGATATTGATAGGCTGGTAGATTAGGCAGATACATGGCAAATGGAGTTTAATCCAGATAAATGTGAGATGATGCATTTTGGCCGGAATAATGTAGGGGGGAGTTATATGATAAAGGGTAAGCCCGTAAGGAATATAGAGTCGCAGCGAGACCTGGGGGTGAAAGTGCACAAGTCTTTGAAGGTGGCAGTGCAAGTGGAGAGTGTGGTGAAGAAAGCCTATGGTATGTTAGCCTTTATAGGAAGGGGTATAGAATATAAGAGCTGGAGTCTAATGTTGCAGTTGTACAGAACGTTGGTTAGGCCGCATTTGGAGTACTGCGTACAGTTCTGGTCGCCTTACTACCAGAAGGACGTGGAGACTCTGGAGAGAGTGCAGAGGAGGTTTACCAGGATGTTGCCTGGTATGGAAGGACTTGGGTATGAGGAATGATTGAAGAAATTGGGGCTCTTTTGCCTTGAAAGACGCCGAGGGGGGATCTCATAGCGGTATATAAGATTATGAAGTGTATAGATAGAGTAAACAGAGGTAAGCTATTTCCTATAATAGAGACACGTTGGACAAGGGGCCATGGACTTAAGGTGAGGGGGGAGCGGTACAACACAGATATTAGAGGGAGGTTTTTCACACAGAGGGTAGTGGGGGTATGGAATGCTCTGCCAAGTAAGGTGGTGGAGGCAAACACGCTAGAGTCCTTTAAGAGTAACTTAGACAGGCACATGAGTGGGTTGGAGATGGGTGGATAGAGGAGAACCTTTTAAATAAGGGTCATTAGCATTGGGGCATCTTTCATTCACAGGTTTTAAGTCGGCCCACCTCGTGCCCAACGAGGGGCATACACGCGATGGGTCATACTTGGGCTGCTCTTGGTTGTTCGAGATTGGCCTAGTGCTTCATGTCGTTAGTGTGTGCCTAAACTGGACCAGATACTGGGCAGGACGACAGCTCAGTGACGATCGCTGATTGCTGTGCAGACACATGGATTTGGGTCGGTGTCTGTGGGAGTTTGTGCATTCTCCCTGTGCTTGTGTGGGTTTTCTCCGGGTGCTCCGGTTTCCTCTCACACCCCAAAGATGTGCTGTTAGGCTGATTGGCAGGAATAAATTGTCCCTAAATTAGTTTCCCTCAGTCTGGATGGCCATAAAACATTAGATAGGGGTCATGGGTTGAGAGGTGGACTGGTGATGTTGAGATGGCGGCGCGGGCTCATTGGGCCGAAGGGCCTGTTTCCCGGGCTGTTTTTGCTCTTTGTTTTTTTCTTTTCTTTGTGTACAGTGGGAGTGAACGGGAAGGGGTTTGGAATTGGGAATATGTACAGTGGGAGTGAACGGGAAGGGGTTTGGAATTGGGAATATGTACAGTGGGAGTGAACGGGAAGGGGTTTGGGATTGGGATTGTGTACAGTGGGAGTGAACGGGAAGGGGTTTGGGATTGGGATTGTGTACAGTGGGAGTGAACGGGAAGGGGTTTGGAATTGGGAATATGTACAGTGGGAGTGAACGGGAAGGGATTTGGGATTGGGATTGTGTACAGCGGGAGTGAATGGGAAGGGGTTTGGGATTGGGATTGTGTACAGTGGGAGTGAATGGGAAGGGGTTTGGGATTGGGATTGTGTACAGTGGGAGTGAACGGGAAGGGGTTTGGGATTGGGATTGTGTACAGTGGGAGTGAATGGGAAGGGGTTTGGGATTGGGATTGTGTACAGTGGGAGTGAACGGGAAGGGGTTTGGAATTGGGATTGTGTACAGTGGGAGTGAACGGGAAGGGGATTGGGATTGTGTACAGTGGGAGTGAACGGGAAGGGGTTTGGGATTGGGATTGTGTACAGTGGGAGTGAACGGGAAGGGGTTTCCTTGTTTATCTCCATGTGTGTAACTACAGACAGTTACCCATATATTCGACCAAAAAACACACCCCTCAACTCAACAGACTGATCAAGACCTTTGATCCTGACCTTCAGAGCACACTCTGTGCTCTCCTCCCACGTACTCACTGCATTGGAGATCTCTACTGCCTCCCGAAGATACACAAGGCAAACACACCCGGCTGTCCCATTGTATCGGGCAATGGGGCCCTGTATGAGAACCTCTCCAGCTCCACTGTACAAAGAACCCCCAGCTTTTGTCGTGACACTACGGACTTCCAACACACACTCAGCACACATGGAGCAGTTGAACCAGAAGTACTCCTGGTCACAATGGATGTCTCCGCACTCTACACCAACATCCCCCACGACAATGGCATTGCTGCAACTGCCTCAGTACTCAATGCCGACAACTGCCAGTCTCCAGATGCAATTTTACAACTCATCCCCCTCATCCTGGACCACAATGTCATGACCTTCAACAACCAGTTCTTCAGCTAGACACACTGAACAGCCATGGGGACCAAATTCGCACCTCAATATGCCAACATCTTCATGCACAGGTTCGAACAAGACTTCTTCACCGCACAGGGCCTTCAACCGTTGCTGTACACTAGATACATTGATGAGATTTTCTTCCTTTGGACTCATGGTGAACAATCACTGAAACAACTATATGGTGATATCAACAAGTTCCACCCCACCATCAGACTCACCATGGACTACTCTCCGGAATCGGTTGCATTCTTGGACACACGCATCTCCATTAAGGACAGTCACCTCAGCACCTCACTATACCTCAAGCCCACAGACAATCTCACGATGCTCCACTTCTCCAGCTTCCACCCTAAACATGTTAAAGAAGCCATCCCCTATGGAGAAGCCCCCCGAATACACAGGGTCTTCTCAGATGAGGAGGATCGCAACAGACACCTTCAGACGCTGAAAGATGCCCTCATAAGAACAGGATATGGCGCTCGACTCATCGATCAACAGTTCCGATGCGCCACAGCGAAAAACCACACCGACCTCCTCAGAAGACAAACACAGGACACGGTGGACAGAGTATCCTTCGTTGTCCAGTACTTCCTCAGAGTGGAGAAGCTACGACATCTTCTCCAGAGTCTTCAACATATCGTTGATGGAGGCGAACATCTCGCCAGGGCCATCCCCACACCCCCACTTCTTGCCTTCAAACAACTGCACAACCTCATACAGACAATTGTCTGCAGCAAACTACCCAGCCTTCAGGACAACAGTGACCACAACACCACACAACCCTGCCACAGCAACCTCTGCAAGACATGCCACATCATCGAAAAGGATACCATCACCTCACGTGAGAACACCATCCACATACTCTGGCAACTCGGCCAACGTTGTCTACCTGATACGCTGCAGGAAAGGATGTCCTGAGGAATGGTACACTGGGGAGACCATGCAGACGCGACAACAACGGATGAATGAACATCGCTCGACAATCACCAGGCGAGACTGTTCCCTTCCTGTTGGCGAACACTTCAGCGGTCACGGGCATTCGGCCTCTGATCTTCGGGTAAACGTTCTTCAAGGCGGCCTTCACGACACACGACAGCGCAGAGTCGCTGAGCAGACACTGATAGCCAAGTTCCGCACACACGAGGATGGCCTTGACTGGGATCTTGGGTTCATGTCACACTATCTGTAACCCCCATGACTTGCCTGGAGTTGCAAAATCTCTCTCACTGTCCTGTCTGGAGACAATACACATCTCTTTAACCTGTGCTGAACCCTCTCTCCACTCACACTGTCTGTACCTTTGAGGCTTGATGACCTGTAAAGACTCACATTCCAACCATTATTCTGTAAATTGAGTTTGTGTCTTTATATGCCCTGTTTGTGATCAGAACTCCCACTCGCCTGATGAAGGAGCAGCACTCCAAAAGCAAGTGGGTTGTGCTACCAAATAAACCTGTTGGACTTTAACCTGGTGTTATGTGAATTCTTAGTGCGTTAACTCCATGTGTCCAAGATTGTCCCAATCTCCCGGTCTCTCCAGGCCCTCCTGCTGTGCAGAGAAAGACACCGATGTATCAAATGTTAACGCATTCACCCTTTGCGAAAGAGGAACCACCATCAGACATCCCTGAGTGTGAAACACACGAACTGTTAATCTCACACCTCAACATACCCCTGATGGACCATTTTCACCACAAAATTGGCGATCTTAGTTCCCACATCAAAAACGTGGCTAACACCTTAAAAGATTGGTCACTGCAGCATCCTGGGATGCTCAGTGGTCAACAGAATCTCTGTATTAAATCCGATGCATCACGTACCTTTAGCATCTGAACATCGGAGACTGAGACAGGGAGCGCTGAACTTTCCGTGCAGGTGAGTGGTGAGATATCCCCAGGTTGAAACAGAAAAACCAGGAGAACAGGTATCACTGGAAGCAATTCTTAATCCACATTACACACGTTGGCAAGGCTTCAGAACCACAGACAGCAGAGACAGTTCAAAAGAAATGATGAGTTACAGAACGGAATAACAGATACCTGGGAATGAGATACACACTCAAAGCCAATTGAGGGGTTCAGGGTGGTTTATATATAGAATAACAGATACCTGGGAGTGAGTTACAGACTGGAATCCAATCGAGGGGTTCGGGGTGGTTTATATATAGAATACCAGATACCCGGGAGTGAGTTACAGACTGGAATCTAATCGAGGGGTTCGGGGTGGTTTATATATAGAATAACAGATACCCGGGAGTGAGTTACAGACTGGAATCTAATCGAGGGGTTCGGGGTGGTTTATATATAGAATAACAGATACCCGGGAGTGAGTTACAGACTGGAATCTAATCGAGGGGTTCAGGGTGGTTTATATATAGAATAACAGATACCTGGGAGTGAGTTACAGACTGGAATCTAATCGAGGGGTTCGGGGTGGTTTATATATAGAATAACAGATACCCGGGAGTGAGTTACAGACTGGAATCTAATCGAGGGGTTCGGGTGGTTTACACAAAGAATAACAGATACCCGGGAGTGAGTTACAGACTGGAATCTAATCGAGGGGTTCGGGTGGTTTATATATACAATAACAGATACCCGGGAGTGAGTTGCAGACTGGAATCTAATCAAGGGGTTCAGGGTGGTTTATATATAGAATAACAGATACACGGGAGTGAGTTACAGACTGGAATCCAATCGAGGGGTTCAGGGTGGTGAAATACAGAATAACAGATACCCGGGAGTGAGTTACAGACTGGAATCTAATCGAGGGGTTTGGGCTGATTTATAAATAAAATAACAGATACCCGGGAGTGAGTTACAGACTGGAATCTCATTGAGGGGTTCCGGGTGGTTTATATATCGAATAACAGATACCCGGGAGTGAGTTACAGACTGAAATCTAATCGAGGGGTTAGGGGCGGTTTATATATAGTATAACAGATACCCGGGAGTGAGTTACAGACTGGAATCGAATTAAGGGGTTCGGGGTGGATTATATATAGAATAACAGATACCAGGGACTTAAACCTGGTGTTTTACTCTGAGATTGTGTCTGCTCTTTAACCTGGTGTTTTACTGTGAGATTGTGTCTGCTCTTTAACCTGGTGTTTTACTGTGAGATTGTGTCTGATCTTTAACCTGGTGTTTTACTGTGAGATTGTGTCTGCTCTTTTACCTGGTGTTTTACTGTGAGATTGTGTCTGATCTTTAACCTCGTGTTTTACTGTGAGATTGTGTCGGCTCTTTTACCTGGTGTTTTACTGTGAGATTGTGTCTGCTCTTTAACCTGGTGTTTTACTGTGAGATTGTGTCTGCTCTTTAACCTGGTGTTTTACTGTGAGATTGTGTCTGCTCGTTAACCTGATGTTTTACTGTGAGATTGTGTCTGCTCTTTAACCTGGTGTTTTACTGTGAGATTGTGTCTACTCTTTAACCTGGTGTTTTACTGTGAGATTGTGTCTGCTCTTTAACCTGGTGTTTCACTGTGAGATTGTGGCAGCTCCGAAACCTGTTGTTTACTGTGAGATTGTGTCTGCTCTTTAACCTGGTGTTTTACTGTGAGATTGTGTCTGCTCGTTAACCTGGTATTTTACTGTGAGATTGTGTCTGATCTTTAACCTGGTGTTTTACTGTGAGATTGTGCCTGCTCTCTAACCTGGTGTTTACTGTGAGATTGTGTCCGCTCTTTAACCTGGTGTTTTACTGTGAGATTGTTTCTGCTCTTTAACCTGGTGTTTTACTGTGACATTCTGTCTGCTCTTTAACCTGGTGTTTTGCTGTGAGATTGTGTCTGTTCTTTAGCCTGGTGTTTTACTGTGAGATTGTGTCTGCTCTTTAACCTGGTGTTTTACTGTGAGATTGTGTCTGTTCTTTAGCCTGGTGTTTTACTGTGAGATTGTGTCGGCTCTTTAACCTGGTGTTTCACTGTGAGATTGTGTCTGCTCCTAAACCTGGTGTTTACTGTGAGATTGTGTCTGCTCTTTAACCTGGTGTTTCACTGTGAGATTGTGTCTGCTCCTAAACCTGGTGTTTACTGTGAGATTGTGTCTGCTCTTTAACCTGGTGTTTTACTGTGAGATTGTTTCTGCTCTTTAATCTGGTGTTTTACTGTGAGATTGTGTCTGATCTTTAACCTGGTGTTTTACTGTGAGATTGTGTCTGCTCTTTAACCTGGTGTTTATTGTGAGATCGTGTCTGCTCTTTAACCTGGTGTTTTACTGTGAGATTCTTTCTGCTCTTTAACCTGGTGTTTTACTGTGAGATTGTGTCTGCTCTTTAACCTGGTGTTTTACTGTGGGATCATGTCTGCTCTTTAAACTGGTGTTTTACTGTGAGATTGTTTCTGCTCTTTAACCAGGTGTTTAACTGTGAGATTGTGTCTGCTCTTTAACCTGGTGTTTTACTGTGAGATTGTGTCTGCTCTCTAACCTGGTGTTTACTGTGGGATCGTGTCTGCTCTTTAACCTGGTGTTTAACTGTGAGATTGTGTCTGCTCTTTAACCTGGTGTTTTACTGTGAGATTGTTTATGCTCTTTAACCTGGTGTTTTACTGTGAGATTGTGTCTGATCTTCAACCTGGTGTTTTACTGTGAGATTGTGTCTGCTCTTTAACCTGGTGTTTTACTGTGAGATTGTGTCTGCTCTTTAACCTGGTGTTTTACTGTGAGATTGTTTCTGCTCTTTAACCTGGTGTTTTACTGTGAGATTGTGTCTGATCTTTAACCTGGTGTTTTACTGTGAGATTGTGTCTGTTCTTTAACCTGGTGTTTTACTGTGAGATTGTGTCTGCTCTTTAACCTGGTGTTTTACTGTGAGATTGTGTCTGCTCTTTAACCTGGTGTTTTACTGTGAGATTGTGTCTGCTCTTTAACCTGGTGTTTTACTGTGAGATTGTGTCTGCTCTTTAACCTGGTGTTTTACTGTGAGATTGTGTCTGCTCTTTAACCTGGTGTTTTACTGTGAGATTGTGTCTGCTCTTTAACCTGGTGTTTTACTGTGAGATTGTGTCTGCTCTTTAACCTGGTGTTTTACTGTGAGATTGTGTCTGCTTTTTAACCTGGTGTTTTACTGTGAGATTGTGTCTGCTCTTTAACCTGGTGTTTTACTGTGAGATTGTGTCTGCTCTTTAACCTGGTGTTTTGTTGTGAGATTGTGTTTCCTCTTTAAACTGGTGCTTTGCTGTGAGATTGTGTCTGATCTTTAACCTGGTGTTTTACTGTGAGATTGTGTCTGCTCTTTAACCAGGTGTTTTACTGTGAGATTGTGTCTGCTCTTTAACCTGGTGTTTTACTGTGAGATTGTGTCTGCTCTTTAACCAGGTGTTTTACTGTGAGATTGTGTCTGCTCTTTAACCTGGTGTTTTACTGTGAGATTGTGCCTGCTCTTTAACCTGGTGTTTTACTGTGAGATTGTCTCTGCTTTTTAACCTGGTGTTTATGTGAGATTGTCTCTGCTCATTAACCTGATGTTTACTGTGAGATTGTCTCTGCTCTTTAACCCGGTGTTTTACTGTGAGATTGTGTCTGCTCTTTAACCTGGTGTTTTACTGTGAGATTGTGTCTGCTCTTTAACCTGGTGATTTGCTGTCAGAAGTGTCTGCTCTTTAACCTGGTGTTTTACTGTGAGATTGTGTCTGCTCTTTAACCTGGTGTTTTGCTGTGAGATTGTGTCTGCTCTTTAACCTGGTGTTTTACTGTGAGATTGTGTCTGCTCTTTAACCTGGTGTTTTACTGTGAGATTGTGTCTGCTCTTTAACCTGGTGTTTTACTGCGAGAGTGTCTGCTCTTTAACCTGGTGTTTTACTGTGAGGTTGTGTCTGCTCTTTAACCTGGTGTTTTACTGTGAGATTGTGTCTGCTCTTTAACCTGGTGTTTTACTGTGGGATCGTGTCTGCTCTTTAACCTGGTGTTTTACTGTGAGATTGTTTCTGCTCTTTAACCCGGTGTTTTACTGTGAGATTGTGTGTGCTCTCTAACGTGGTGTTTACTGTGAGATTGTGTCCGCTCTTTAACCTGGTGTTTTACTGTGAGATTGTGTCTGCTCTCTAACCTGGTGTTTACTGTGAGATTGTGTCTGCTCTTTAACCTGGTGTTTAACTGTGAGATCGTGTCTGCTCTTTAACCTGGTGTTTTACTGTGAGATTGTGTCTGTTCTTTAACCTCGTGTTTTACTGTGAGATTGTGTCTGCTCTTTAACCTGGTGTTTTACTGTGAGATTCTGTCTGCTCTTTAACCTGGTGTTTGGCTGTGAGATTGTATCTGCTCTTTAACCTGGTGTTTTACTGTGAGATTGTGTCTGCTCTTTAACCTGGTGTTTTACTGTGAGATTGTGTCTGCTCTTTAACCTGGTGTTTTACTGTGAGATTGTGTCTGCTCTTTAACCTGGTGTTTTACTGTGAGATTGTGTCTGCTCTTTAACCTGGTGTTTTACTGTGAGATTGTGTCTGCTCTTTAACCTGGTGTTTGGCTGTGAGATTGTATCTGCTCTTTAACCTGGTGTTTTACTGTGAGATTGTGTCTGCTCTTTAACCTGGTGTTTTACTGTGAGATTGTGTCTGCTCTTTAACCTGGTGATTTACTGTGAGATTGTTTCTGCTCTTTAACCTGGTGTTTTACTGTGAGATTGTGTCTGCTCTTTAACCTGGTGTTTTACTGTGAGATTGTGTCTGCTCCTTATCCTGGTGTTTTACTGTGAGATTGTGTCTGTTCTTTAACCTGGTGTTGTACTGTGAGATTGTGTCTGCTCTTTAACCTGGTGTTTTACTGTGAGATTGTGTCTGCTCTTTAACCTGGTGTTTTACTGTGAGATTGTGTCTGTTCTTTAACCTGGTGTTGTACTGTGAGATTGTGTCTGCTCTTTAACCTGGTGTTGTACTGTGAGATTGTGTCTGCTCTTTAACCTGGTGTTTTACTGTGAGATTGTGTCTGCTCTTTAACCTGGTGTTTTACTGTGAGATTGTGTCTACTCTTTAACCTGGTGTTTTACTGTGAGATTGTGTCTGCTCTTTAACCTGGTGTTTTACTGTGAGATTGTGTCTGCTCTTTAACCTGGTGTTTTACTGTGAGATTGTGTCTGCTCTTTTACCTGGTGTTTTACTGTGAGATTGTGTCTGCTCTTTAACCTGGTGTTTTACTGTGAGATTGTGTCTGCTCTTTAACCTGGTGTTTTGCTGTGAGATTGTGTCTGCTCTTTAACCTGGTGTTTACTGTGAGATTGTGTCTGCTCGTTAACCTGGTGTTTTACTGTGAGATTGTGTCTGATCTTTAACCTGGTGTTTTACTGTGAGATTGTGTCTGCTCTTTAACCTGGTGTTTTACTGTGGGATCGTGTCTGCTTTTTAACCTGGTGTTTTACTGTGAGATTGTGTCTGCTCTTTAACCTGGTGTTTTACTGTGAGATTGTGTCTGCTCTTTAACCTGGTGTTTTACTGTGAGATTGTGTCTGCTCTTTAACCTGGTGTTTTACTGTGAGATTGTGTCTGATCTATAACCTGGTGTTTACTGTGAGATTGTGTCCGCTCTTTAACCTGGTGTTTTACTGTGAGATTGTGTCTGCTCTTTTACCTGGTGTTTTACTGTGAGATTGTTTATGCTCTTTAACCTGGTGTTTTACTGTGAGATTGTGTCTGATCTTTACCCTGGTGTTTTACTGTGAGATTGTGTCTGCTCTTTAACCTGGTGTTTTACTGTGAGATTGTTTCTGCTCTTTAACCTGGTGTTTTACTGTGAGATTGTGTCTGCTCTTTTACCTGGTGTTTTACTGTGAGATTGTGTCTGTTCTTTAACCTGGTGTTTACTGTGAGATTGTGTCTGCTCTTTAACCTGGTGTTTACTGTGAGATTGTGTCTGCTCTTTAACCTGGTGTTTTACTGTGAGATTGTTTATGCTCTTTAACCTGGTGTTTTACTGTGAGATTGTGTCTGATCTTTACCCTGGTGTTTTACTGTGAGATTGTGTCTGCTCTTTAACCTGGTGTTTTACTGTGAGATTGTGTCTGATCTTTAACCTGGTGTTTTACTGTGAGATTCTGTCTGTTCTTTAACCTGGTGTTTACTGTGAGATTGTGTCTGCTCTTTAACCTGGTGTTTACTGTGAGGTTGTGTCTGCTCTTTAACCTGGTGTTTTACTGTGAGATTGTTTATGCTCTTTAACCTGGTGTTTTACTGTGAGATTGTGTCTGATCTTTACCCTGGTGTTTAACTGTGAGATTGTGTCTGCTCTTTAAGCTGGTGTTTTACTGTGAGATTGTGTCTGCTCTTTAACCTGGTGTTATCCTGTGAGATTGTGTCTGTAACTCACTCCCGGGTATGTTATTCTATGTAGAATCCACCCTAACCCCTCGATTTGATTCCAGTCTGGGTGTCTGTTTTTCAATATACTGACCACTGCGAACCCCTTGACTAGATTGCAGTCTGTATCTCACTCCCGGGTATCTGTCATTCTCTATATAAACCACCCCGAGCGCCTTGATCAGATTCCAGTCTGTATCTCACTCCCGGGTATGTGTCATTCTCTACAGAAACCACCCCGAACCCCTCGATTAGATTCCAGTCTGTAACTCACCCCCGGGTATCTGTTATTCTGTATATAAACCACCCCGAACTCCTCACTTAGATTCCAGTCTGCAACTCACTCCCGGGTATCTGTAATTCTATATATAAACCGTCCCGAACCCCTTGATTAGATTCCAGTCTGTAACTCACTCCCGGGTATCTTTTACTCTATATATAAACCACCCCGAACCCCTTGATTAGATTCCAGTCTGTAACTCACTCCCGGGTATCTGTTATTCTATATATAAACCACCCCGAACCCCTCGATTAGATTCCAGTCTATAACTCACTCCCGGGTATCTGTTATTCTATATATAAACCATCCCGAACCCCTCGATTGGATTCCAGTCTGTAACTCACTCCCGGGTATCTGTTATTCTATATATAAACCACCCCGAACCCCTCGATTAGATTCCAGTCTGTAACTCACTCCCTGGTATCTGTTATTCTATATATAAACCACCCCGAACCCCTCGATTAGATTCCAGTCTGTAGCTCACTCCCTGGTATCTGTTATTCTATATATAAACCACCCTGAACCCCTTGATTAGATTCCAGTCTGTAACTCACTCCCGGGTATCTGTTATTCTGTATATAAACCATCCCGAACCCCTCGATTAGATTCCAGTCTGTAACTC
Source organism: Carcharhinus amblyrhynchos (assembly GCF_965287045.1). NCBI lineage: Eukaryota > Metazoa > Chordata > Chondrichthyes > Carcharhiniformes > Carcharhinidae > Carcharhinus > Carcharhinus amblyrhynchos. Next base: position 211,971 of record NW_027649893.1, read on the forward strand.
ACTCCCTGGTATCTGTTATTCTATATATAAACCACCCCGAACCCCTCGATTAGATTCCAGTCTGTAACTCACTCCCTGGTATCTGTTATTCTATATATAAACCACCCTGAACCCCTTGATTAGATTCCAGTCTGTAAGTCACTCCCTGGTATCTGTTATTCTATATATAAACCACCCCGAACCCCTCGATTAGATTCCAGTCTGTAACTCATTCCCTGGTATCTGTTATTCTATATATAAACCACCCTGAACCCCTTGATTAGATTCCAGTCTGTAACTCACTCCCGGGTATCTGTTATTCTATATATAAACCATCCCGAACCCCTCGATTAGATTCCAGTCTGTAACTCACTCCCAGGTATCTGTTATTCTATATATAAACCATCCCGAACCCCTCGATTAGATTCCAGTCTGTAACTCACTCCCGGGTATCTGTTATTCTGTATATAAACCACCTCGAACCCCTCGATTAGATTCCAGTCTGTAACTCACTCCCTGGTATCTGTTATTCTATATATAAACCACCCCGAACCCCTCGATTAGATTCCAGTCTGTAACTCACTCCCGGGTATCTGTTATTCTATATATAAACCACCCCGAACCCCTCGATTAGATTCCAGTCTGTAACTCACTCCCTGGTATCTGTTATTCTATATATAAACCACCCCGAACCCCTCGATTAGATTCCAGTCTGTAGCTCACTCCCTGGTATCTGTTATTCTATATATAAACCACCCTGAACCCCTTGATTAGATTCCAGTCTGTAACTCACTCCCGGGTATCTGTTATTCTGTATATAAACCATCCCGAACCCCTCGATTAGATTCCAGTCTGTAACTCACTCCCTGGTATCTGTTATTCTATATATAAACCACCCCGAACCCCTCGATTAGATTCCAGTCTGTAACTCACTCCCTGGTATCTGTTATTCTATATATAAACCACCCTGAACCCCTTGATTAGATTCCAGTCTGTAACTCACTCCCTGGTATCTGTTATTCTATATATAAACCACCCCGAACCCCTCAATTAGATTCCAGTCTGTAACTCATTCCCTGGTATCTGTTATTCTATATATAAACCACCCTGAACCCCTTGATTAGATTCCAGTCTGTAACTCACTCCCGGGTATCTGTTATTCTATATATAAACCATCCCGAACCCCTCGATTAGATTCCAGTCTGTAACTCACTCCCGGGTATCTGTTATTCTATATATAAACCATCCCGAACCCCTCGATTAGATTCCAGTCTGTAACTCACTCCCGGGTATCTGTTATTCTGTATATAAACCACCTCGAACCCCTCGATTAGATTCCAGTCTGTAACTCACTCCCTGGTATCTGTTATTCTATATATAAACCACCCCGAACCCCTCGATTAGATTCCAGTCTGTAACTCACTCCCTGGTATCTGTTATTCTATATATAAACCACCCTGAACCCCTTGATTAGATTCCAGTCTGTAACTCACTCCCGGGTATCTGTTATTCTATATATAAACCATCCCGAACCCCTCGATTAGATTCCAGTCTGTAACTCACTCCCGGGTATCTGTTATTCTATATATAAACCATCCCGAACCCCTCAATTAGATTCCAGTCTGTAACTCACTCCCAGGTATCTGTTATTCTATATATAAACCGCCCCGAGCGTCTTGATCAGATTCCAGTCTGTAACTCACTCCCTGGTATCTGTTATTTTATATTAAACCATCTTTGTCTCTTCACTGGACACAGGTGAGGTCCCAGATGATTGGAGGATAGCAAATTTGTTCTCTTATTTAAGAAGGTTAGCAAGGATAACCAGGGTAATTATACGCCGGTGAGCTTGACGTCCGTGGTAGGGAAATCGTTGGAGAAGATTCTTAGAGATATGACGTATGCACACTTAGGACGGAATAATCTCACTCGCGATAGACAGCATGGTTTTGTGAGAGGGAGGTCATGCCTCACAAATTTGGTTGAGTTCTTTGAGGAGGTGACAAAAACGATTGACGAGGGAAGGGCCGTGGATGTCGTCTATAGGGATTTTAGTCAAGCATTTGACAAAGTCCCTCGTGGCAGGTTGGTGCAAAAGGGATAAAAGGTGAGGTGGCTCGATGGGTGGAGAACTGGCTTGGTATAGAAGACAGAGGGTAGCAGTGGAGGGGTCTTTTTCCAGCTGGAGGTCTGTGACTAGTGGTGTTCTACAGGGCTCTGTACTGGGACCTCTGCTATTTGTCATCTATATAAATGATTTGGGTAACTGGTGTGATCGGTAAGTTTGCGGACAACACAAAGATGGCTGGACTTGGGGATAGTGATGAACATTGTCAGAGAATACAGCAGGGTACAGAACATAGAAAAACTACAGCAAAAACAGGCGCTTCGACCCACAAGTTGCGGCGATGATATCTCCACCTACTAGGCTTACCTGTAACCATCAATCCTATTAAATCCCATGTACTCATCCAGAAGTCTCTTAAAAGACCCTATCGAATCCACCTCCACCACCACCGACGGCGGCCGATTCCACTCACCCACCACCCTCTGAGTGAAAAACTTACCCCTGACATCTCCTCTGTACCTCCTCCCCAGCACCTTAAACCTGTGTCCTCTCGTGGCAGCCGTTTCAGCCTCTGGGAAAAAGCCTCTGGGAATCCACTCGATCAATACCTCTTATACACCTCTATCAGGTCACCTCTCATCCTTCGTCTCTCCAGGGAGAAAAGACCGAGCTCCCTCAACCTATCCTCATCAGGCATGCCACCCAATCCAGGCAACGTCCTTGTAAATGTAGATAGGCTGGAAAATTGGGCAGAGAAATGGCAGATGGAATTTAATCCAGATAAATGCGAAGTGATGCATTTCGGTAGAACTGATGTTGTGGGGGCGGGGTGGGAGGGAGCTGTACAATAAATGGCAGAACCATCAAGAGTATAGACACACAGAGGGACCTGAGGGTGCAGGTCCATAGATCCTTAAATGTGGCAGCGCAGGTGGAGAAGGTGGTGAAGAAGGCATGCTTGCCTTTATCGGACGGGGCACAGAGTTTAAAAATTGGCATATGATGTTTCAGCGTTGGTTAGGCCACATTTAGAATCCTGCGTCCAGTTCTGGTCACCGCACTACCAGAAGGACGTGGAGAGAGTTACAGAAAAGGTTTACCCTGGTTATGGAGGGTCTTAGCTATGGAGGAGAGATTGGGCAAACTGGGGGGTTGTTCTCCCTGGAAAGACAGAGGATGAGGGGTGGGGGGGAGCGACCTAAAAGAAGTGCATAAAATTATGAAGGGCAATAGATAGAATAAAGAAGCCCTACAGAACAGAAAGAGGCCCGTCAGCCCATCGAGTCTGCATCAACTGCAATCCCACCCAGGCCTTACCCCCATATCCCAACAAGTTATACCTGCTAATTCGTCTAATCTACACATCTCAGGACACTGAGGGACAATTTAGCACGGCCAATTCCCCCTAACCTACACATGTTTGGCTACTCAGGGACAATTTAGCACGGCCAATCCACCTAACCTACACATCTTTGGATACTAAGGGACAATTTAGCACGGCCAATCCACCTAACCTACACATCTTTGGATACTAAGGGACAATTTAGCATGGCCAATCCACCTAACCTGCACATCTTTGGGACTGTGGAAGGAAACAGGAGCACCCGGAGGAAACCCACACAGACACAGGGAGAATGTACAGCCTCCATACAGACAGTGACCCCGAGGCCGCGAATAGGGTGAACAGTGGGGAAGCATTTTTTCCCCCAGAGTTGGAAGTGACGAACACGATGGGCGGGGGGCGGCGGGCGGGGGGTGGGGGGGTTGGTGGAGGGGGTTGGGGGTTGTCACAGGTTTCAAGCTGAAGGGGAGGCGAGGTTTAACACAATATCAGACGGATATATTTTACATAATAATAATTTTATAACACTTGCAATATAAGGGGATGTATTTTCCAATATAGTATATTTTATAATAATAGTTTTATACTGCTTATAAAACAAGGGGACATATTTTACAATATATTATATTTTACAGTATAATGATAATTTTATCCTATTTATAATACATGGAGATGTATTTTACAATATATTGTGTAATATTTTATATTAGTTTTATAATGTTTATAATAAAAGGGTATATATTTAACAATATCTTACAATTCATAACATAATAATTTTATAATATTTATCATACAAGAGAATGTATACTTTATAATATAATAATGATTTTATAATATTTATAATACAGGAGTGTATTTTCTAATATATTTTATAATACAAATTTTATAATATTTATAATACAGGGGATATATTTTACAACATATTATAAGATACTTTATAATATAATACTAATTTTAGAATATTAATAATACAGGGGATATATTTTATAATATATTGTGATATATTTTATCATATAATAATAATATATTTATAATACAAGGAACGTATTTATAATATAATACATTTTATAATATCAGTAATTTTATAATACATATAATACTGGGTCTTTATTTTAAAATATATTATATTTTATAATGTAATAATAATCTTATAATATTGATAATAATGGGGGATGTATTTTACAATATATTGTGTCTTATAATAATAATTTTAAAATATTTATAATACGGGGAAAGTATTTTATACTATATTATATTTTATATAATAATTTTATAATAGTTAAAATACAAGGGGACGTATTTTACAATATATTAGAACATATGTTACAATATAATAATAATTTTATAATATTTAAAATACAGCGGGATGTATTTTACAATGTGCTATATTTTATAATAATTTTATAAAAATTATAATATAGGGTGATGTATTTTACAATATATTATATTTTATAATAATAATCTTATAACATTTATAATACAAGGGGGCGTATTTTACAATATGTTATATTTAATGATATAATAATAATTTTAAAATATTGATAATGCAGGGGATGTATTTTATAATATATTATATTTTAATATAACAACAATTTTATAATATTTATAATACAGAAGATGTATTTTACAATATATTTTGTAATAATATAATAATTTTATAATATTTATAATACAGGGTGTGCAGTTTAAAACATACTATATTTTAGAATATAATAATAATTTTATAATATTAGTAATACAGGGGGACGTATTTTATAATATAGTATATTTTATAAGAAATAATAATTTTATAATATTTATAATACATGGGAGTGTATTTTACAATATATTCATCTATGTTTATTAATATAATAATAATTTTATAATATATATAATAATGATGTATTTTACAATATATTTTATAGTACAATAATTTTATAATATTAATAATACATGGGGATTGATTTTAGAATATATTATATTTTATAGTTTACTAATTCTATAATATTTATAATAAAGGGTATATTTTACATTATATTTTAAAAAATGATCATTTTGCTATATTTATAATACAGGGGTTGTATTTTACAATATAGTATCCTTTCAACATAATAACAATAATATAATATTTATAGTACAGGGGATGTATTTTACAACATATTAGATTATACTTTATAATATAATAATATATTTATAATATAGGGGTGTATTTTACCATATATTTTATAATACAATAATAATTTTATAATATTTAGAATGCAGGGGGATATATTTTACAAAATAGTTAAATACATTCTATAACATAATAACTTTATTATATTAACAATACAAGGGGATGTATTTTACATAACATAATAAAAATTTTATACTATTTATCATACCGGGGTATATTTTACAACATAGTAAAATATATTTTATAATACAACAATAATTTTATAATATTTATAACACACAGAGATGTTATTTTATAACATAATAATAATTTTATAATATTTATAATACAGGGGGTGTATTTTATAATATATTTTATAATATAATAATAATTTTGTAATGTTTATAATACAGGAGATGTATTTTACAATGTATTATATTTTCAAATATAATAATAATTTTATAATATTTATAATACGGGGGGTATTTTACAATATAAATACAATAATATCTTTATATTATTTATAACATAGAGGGTATATATTACAATGTGTTATAATATATTTTACAATATAATAATAGTTTTATAATATTTATAATATGAGATGTATTTTACAATATATTTTATAATAATTTTATAATGTTTATAATACAGGGGGAGTATTTTACAATATAAATAAAATAATTTTCTAATATTTATAACAGGGAGTGTATTATACAATACATTATAATATATTTTATAATAATTTCATAATATTTATAGCACAGGGTGATATTTTATAATACAATAATTTTATAATATTTATTATACAGGGGATGTATTTTACAATATTTTATATTTCATAACATAATAATTTTATATTTATAATACAGGGGATTATTTTACAACGTATTGTATTTTATAAGAATTTTATAATATTTATAATACGGGGAATGTGTTTTACAATATATTTTATAATATAATAATAATTTTATAATATTTATAATCCGGGGGTATATTTTACAATACGTTATATTTTATAATATAATAATTTTATAATATTTATAACACAGGGGGTGTGTTTTACAATATATTAGATTTTATAATACAATAATAATTTTATAATATTTATAACACAGGTGGTGTGTTTTACAATATACTACATTTTATAATATAATAATAATTTTATAATATTTATAACACAGGGGGTGTATTTTACAATATATTACATTTTATAATACAATAATAATTTTATAATATTTATAACACAGGGGGTGTATTTTGCAATATATTACATTTTATAATACAATAATAATTTTATAATATTAATAACACAGGGGGTGTATTTTACAATATATTACATTTTTCAATACAATAATAATTTTATAATATTTATAACCCGGGGTGTATTTTACACTATATTACATTTTATAATACAATAATAATTTTATAATATTTATAACACAGGGGGTGTATTTTACAATATATTACATTTTATAATATAATAATAATTTTATAATATTTATAATACACGGGGTGTTTTACAATATATTACATTTTATAATACAATAATAATTTTATAATATTTATAATACAGGGGGTGTGTTTTAAAATATATTGTATTTTATAACACAATAATAAATTTATAATATTTATAATACGGGGGTGTGTTTTACAATATAATAACTTTATAATATTTATAATACAGGGGGTGTATTTTACACTATATTACATTTTATAATATAATAATTTTATAATATTTATAATACAGGGGGTGTGTTTTACAATATATTATATTTTATAATATAATAATTTTATAATATTTATAACACAGGGGGTGTGATTTACAATGTATGTATATTTTATAATATAATAATAATTTTATAATATTTATAATACAGGGTGTGTGTTTTACAATGTATTATATTTTATAATATAATAATAATTTTATAATATTTACAATAGGGGGTTTGTTTTACAATGTATTATATTTTATAATATAATAATAATTTTATAATATTTACAATACGGGGGTGTGTTTTACAATGTATTATATTTCATAATATAATAATAATTTTATAATATTTACAATACTGGGGGTGTATTTTACAATATATTACATTTTACAATACAATAATAATTTTATAATATTTATAATACAGGGGGTGTGTTTTACAATATGTTATATTTTATAATATAATAATAATTTTATAATATTTACAATACAGTGGTGTATTTTACACTGTATTATATTTTATAATACAATAATAATTTTATAATATTTATAACACAGGGGCGTGTTTTACAATATGTTATATTTTATAATATAATAATAATCTTATAATATTTATAATACAGGGGTGTATTTTACAATATATTATATTTTATAATAATATAAAGGGTACAGAGGAGATTTACAAGGATGTTGCCTGGACTGGGAGGCATGCCTTATGAAGCTAGGTTGAGGGAACTGGGTCTCTTTTCCCTGGAGAGACGTAGGTTGAGAGGCGACATGATAGAGGTTTATAAAATGTTGAGAGGAATAGATAGGGTGGATTCTCAGAGGCTATTTCCCCGGGTTGAAATGGTCGCTACGAGAGGACACAGGTTTAAGGTGCGGAGAGGAAAGTACAGAAGTGATGTTAGGGGTACGTTTTTCACTCAGAGGGTGGTGAGTGAATGGAATCGGCTGCCGTCAGTGGTGGTGGAGGCGAACTCGCTGGGGTCTTTTAAAAGACTTCTGGATGAGTATATGGGGTTTTATGGGATTGGGGGTTATAGATAGGTGTTGATGTGATCGGCGCAACTCGTGGGCCGAAGGGCCTGTTTGTGCTGTAGTGTTCTATGTTCTAATAATAATTTTATAATATTTACAATACAGGGGGTGTGTTTTACAATCTATTATATTTTATAATATAATAATAATTTTATAATATTTATAATACAGGGGATGTATTTTACAATCTATTATATTTTATAATATTTATAATACAGGGGATGTATTTTACAATCTATTATATTTTATAATATAATAATAATTTTATAATATTTACAATACAGGGGGTGTGTTTTACAATATATTATATTTTATAATATAATGATAATTTTATAATATTTATAATACAGGGGATGTATTTTACAATATATTATATTTTATAATATTTATAATACAGGGGATGTATTTTACAATCTATTATATTTTATAATATAATAATAATTTTATAATATTTACAATACAGGGGGTGTGTTTTACAATATATTATATTTTATAATATAATAATAATTTTATAATATTTACAATACAGGGGGTGTGTTTTACAATATATTATATTTTATAATATAATAATAATGTTATAACATTTACAATACAGGTGGTGTGTTTTACAATATATATTTTATAATATAATAATAATTCTATAATATTTAGAATACATGGGGTGTGTTTTACAATATATCATATATTATAATATAATAATAATTTGATAATATTTATAATATAGGGGGTGTGTTTTACAATATATCATATTTTATAATATAATAATAATTTAATAATATTTATAATACAGGGGGTGTGTTTTACAATATATCATATTTTATAATATAATAATAATTTTATAATATTTACAATACAGGGGGTGTGTTTTACAAAATATCATATTTTATAATAATAATTTTATAATATTTACAATACAGAGGGTGTGTTTTACAATATATTATATTTTATAATATAATAATAATTTTATAATATTTATAACACAGGGGGTGTGTTTTACAATTTATTATATTTTATAAAATAATAATTTTATAATATTTATAATACGGGGTGTGTTTTACAATATATTATATTTTATAATATAATAATAATTTAATAATATTTATAACACAGGGGGTGTTTTACAATATATTATATTTTATAATATAATAATTTTATAATATTTATAATACGGGGGTGTGTTTTACAATATATTATATTTTATAATATAATAATAATTTAATAATATTTATAACACGGGGGTGTGTTTTACAATATATTATATTTTATAATATAATAATAATTTAATAATATTTATAACACAGGGGGCGTGTTTTACAATATATTATATTTTATAATATAATAATAATTTTATAATATTTACAATACAGGGGGCATGTTTTACAATATATTATATTTTATAATATAATAATAATTTTATAATATTTACAATACGGGGGTGTGTTTTACAATATATTATATTTTAAAATATAATAATAATTTTATAATATTTACAATACAGGGGGTGTGTTTTACAATATATTATATTTTATAATATAATAATAATTTTATAATATTTACAATACAGGGGGTGTATTTTACAATATATTATATTTTATAATATAATAATAGTTTTATAATATTTATAATACAGGGGGCGTGTTTTACAATATATTATATTTTATAATATAATAATAATTTTATAATATTTATAATACAGGGGGTGTGTTTTACAATATATTATATTTTATATAATAATAATTTTATAATATTTACAATACAGGGGGTGTGTTTTACAATATATTATATTTTATATAATAATTTTATAATATTTACAATACAGGGGGTGTATTTTACAATATATTATATTTTATAATATAATAATAATTTTATAATATTTATAATACAGGGGGTGTGTTTTACAATATATTATATTTTATAATATAATAATTTTATAATATTTACAACACAGGGGGCGTGTTTTACAATATATTATATTTTATAATATAATAATAATTTTATAATATTTATAATACAGGGGGTGTATTTTACAATATATTATATTTTATAATATAATAATAATTTTATAATATTTATAATACAGGGGGTGTGTTTTACAATATAATATATTTTATAATACAATAATAATTTTATAATATTTATAATACAGGGGGTGTGTTTTACAATATAATATATTTTATAATACAATAATAATTTTATAATATTTATAATACAGGGGTGTGTTTTACAATATATTATATTTTGTAATATAATAATAATTTTATAATATTTACAATACAGGGGGTGTGTTTTACAATATATTATATTTTATAATAGAATAATAATTTTATAATATTTATAATACAGGGGGCGTGTTTTACAATATATTATATTTTATAATATAATAATAATTTTATAATATTTATAATACAGGGGGCGTGTTTTACAATATATTATATTTTATAATATAATAATAATTTTATAATATTTATAGTACAGGGGGTGTGTTTTACAATATATTATATTTTATAATATAATAATAATTTTATAATATTTATAATACAGGGGGCGTGTTTTACAATATATTATATTTTATAATAGGATAATAATTTTATAATATTTACAATACAGGGGGTGTGTTTTACAATATATTATATTTTATAATATAATAATAATTTTATAATATTTACAATACAGGGGGTGTGTTTTACAATATATTATATTTTATAATATAATAATAATTTTATAACATTTACAATACAGGTGGTGTGTTTTACAATATATATTTTATAATATAATAATAATTCTATAATATTTAGAATACAGGGGGTGTGTTTTACAATATATTATATTTTATAATAGAATAATAATTTTATAATATTTATAATACAGGGGGCGTGTTTTACAATATATTATATTTTATAATATAATAATAATTTTATAATATTTATAATACAGGGGGCGTGTTTTACAATATATTATATTTTATAATATAATAATAATTTTATAATATTTATAATACAGGGGGTGTGTTTTACAATATACCATATATTATAATATAATAATAATTTGATAATATTTATAATATAGGGGGTGTGTTTTACAATATATCATATTTTATAATATAATAATAATTTAATAATATTTATAATACAGAGGGTGTGTTTTACAATATATCATATTTTATAATATAATAATAATTTTATAATATTTACAATACAGGGGGTGTGTTTTACAAAATATTATATTTTATAATAATAATTTTATAATATTTACAATACAGAGGGTGTGTTTTACAATATATTATATTTTATAATATAATAATAATTTTATAATATTTATAACACAGGGGGTGTGTTTTACAATTTATTATATTTTATAAAATAATAATTTTATAATATTTATAATACGGGGTGTGTTTTACAATATATTATATTTTATAATATAATAATAATTTAATAATATTTATAACACAGGCGGTGTTTTACAATATATTATATTTTATAATATAATAATAATTTTATAATATTTATAACACGGGGCGTGTTTTACAATATATTATATTTTATAATATAATAATAATTTTATAATATTTATAACACAGGGGGTGTGTTTTACAATATATTATATTTTATAATATAATAATTTTATAATATTTATAATACAGGGGTGTGTTTTACAATGTATTATATTTTATAATATAATAATAATTTAATAATATTTATAACACGGGGGTGTGTTTTACAATATATTATATTTTATAATATAATAATAATTTAATAATATTTATAACACAGGGGGCGTGTTTTACAATATATTATATTTTATAATATAATAATAATTTTATAATATTTACAATACAGGGGGCATGTTTTACAATATATTATATTTTATAATATAATAATAATTTTATAATATTTACAATACGGGGGTGTGTTTTACAATATATTATATTTTAAAATATAATAATAATTTTATAATATTTACAATACAGGGGGTGTGTTTTACAATATATTATATTTTATAATATAATAATAATTTTATAATATTTACAATACGGGGGTGTATTTTACAATATATTATATTTTATAATATAATAATAGTTTTATAATATTTATAATACAGGGGGCGTGTTTTACAATATATTATATTTTATAATATAATAATAATTTTATAATATTTATAATACAGGGGGTGTGTTTTACAATATATTATATTTTATAATATAATAATAATTTTATAATATTTATAATACAGGGGGTGTGTTTTACAATATAATATATTTTATAATACAATAATAATTTTATAATATTTATAATACAGGGGTGTGTTTTACAATATATTTTATTTTATAATATAATAATAATTTTATAATATTTACAATACAGGGGGTGTGTTTTACAATATATTATATTTTATAATAGAATAATAATTTTATAATATTTATAATACAGGGGGCGTGTTTTACAATATATTATATTTTATAATATAATAATAATTTTATAATATTTATAATACAGGGGGCGTGTTTTACAATATATTATATTTTATAATATAATAATAATTTTATAATATTTATAATACAGGGGGTGTGTTTTACAATATATTATATTTTATAATATAATAATAATTTTATAATATTTATAATACAGGGGGCGTGTTTTACAATATATTATATTTTATAATAGAATAATAATTTTATAATATTTACAATACGGGGGTGTGTTTTACAATATATTATATTTTATAATATAATAATAATTTTATAATATTTATAATACAGGGGGTGTGTTTTACAATATATTATATTTTATAATATAATAATAATTTTATAATATTTATAATACAGGGGGCGTGTTTTACAATATATTATATTTTATAATATAATAATAATTTTATTATATTTATAATACAGGGGGTGTGTTTTACAATATATTATATTTTATAATATAATAATAATTTTATAATATTTACAATACGGGGGGTGTGTTTTACAATATATTATATTTTATAATATAATAATAATTTTATAATATTTACAATACGGGGGGTGTGTTTTACAATATAATATATTTTATAATACAATAATAATTTTATAATATTTATAATACAGGGGGCGTGTTTTACAATATATTATATTTTATAATATAATAATAATTTTATAATATTTATAATACAGGGGGTGTGTTTTACAATATATTATATTTTATAATATAATAATAATTTTATAATATTTATAATACAGGGGGTGTGTTTTACAATATATTATATTTTATAATATAATAATAATTTTATAATATTTATAATACAGGGGGTGTGTTTTACAATATATTATATTTTATAATATAATAATAATTTTATAATATTTATAATACAGGGGGTGTGTTTTACACAGTGAGGGGGTGGGGGTGGGTCTGTAACGCCCTGCCAAGCAGAGGGTGGACACACTGGGATGGTTTCACACTGATCTATATAAACAGACTGGGAATGGAGGGATTATAAACACAGGCTCCAGTGGGGCCTCATCAAACACCTTCTCTCCCGGCGGGAGCCGGTTTGCTGCTGCTGCAAAATGGCGCCGGCTCCTTCCCCGTCCTCACCCTGAGGAGAAGGGGGGGCGGGGAAAGGGGAGAGAAACCCGGGGATTGGACCGCTGGAGGGGGCGGACTCAGCGCTGATGGGTCCCGGCGGCTGTCAATCAATGAACGCTGATGGGTCCAAATGAACGTCAATCAAATGCTCGGTGCTCGGAGTGGTCAGCTGAGCTGTCAGTCAGCGCTGAGCGAGAACCTGAATGGCAGAGAAGGACTGGGCGGGCCGTACGGTGAATTGATCAGCTCAGCTGTCAGTCACCGCTGAGGGAGATCCAGAATGGCGTAGCCAGAAAGCAGGCAATCGCTGAGTGGTCAGGCGAACTGTCAATCAGCACGGACTAACGTCCGATTGGCCAAATCCACTGTCTGTCCGGAAGCCGTGGGGACCTGATTGGTGGACTGGTGACGGGCCCTGCTCTGATTGGTTTAGTCGGCTGTCAGTCACGGAGCTCTCACGTCGGTAACGCCCTGTGGAAAAGGCGCCACAGAGAAACTCCCTTGCAGAGAGACTCCCTCTTTAACAGGAGTCCCTGACGGAGAGACTCCCTCTTTAACAGCGGTTCCAAACAGAGAGAACCCCTCTTTAACAGGGGAGTCCCTGACCAAGAGACTCCCTCTTTAACAGCGGTTCCTAACAGAGAGACTCCCTCTTTAACAGGGGAGTCCCTGACCGAGAGACTCCCTCTTTAACAGGAGTCCCTGACAGAGAGACTCCCTCTTTAACAGGAGTCCCTGACGGAGAGACTCCCTCTTTAACAGCGGTTCCAAACAGAGAGAACCCCTCTTTAACAGGGGAGTCCCTGACCAAGAGACTCCCTCTTTAACAGCGGTTCCTAACAGAGAGACTCCCTCTTTAACAGGGGAGTCCCTGACCGAGAGACTCCCTCTTTAACAGGAGTCCCTGACAGAGAGACTCCCTCTTTAACAGGAGTCCCTGACGGAGAGACTCCCTCTTTAACAGCGGTTCCAAACAGAGAGAACCCCTCTTTAACAGGGGAGTCCCTGACCAAGAGACTCCCTCTTTAACAGCGGTTCCTAACAGAGAGACTCCCTCTTTAACAGCAGTCCCTGACAGAGACTCCCTCTTTAACAGGGGTGTCCCTGACGGAGAGACTCCCTCTTTAACAGGGGTCCCTGACGGAGAGACTCCCTCTTTAACAGCAGTCCCTGACAGAGACTCCCTCTTTAACAGGGGTGTCCCTGACGGAGAGACTCCCTCTTTAACAAGGGTGTCCCTGACGGAGAGACTCCCTCTTTAACAGGGGTCCCTGACAGAGACTCCCTCTTTAACAGGGGTGTCCCTGACGGAGAGACTCCCTCTTTAACAGGGGTCCCTGACGGAGAGACTCCCTCTTTAACAGGGGTCCCTGACGGAGAGACTCCGTCTTTAACAGGGAGTCCCTGACGGAGAGACTCCCTCTTTAACAGGGGTCCCTGACAGAGACTCCGTCTTTAACATCCGTCCCTGACGGAGAGACTCCACTGCCTCGGCAAAAGCAGCCGGCATAATCAATGACTCCCCCACCGCCACCTCCCCCCACCCCGCCCCCCATCCCGGACATTCTTCTTCTGTCAGGAAAAAGATACAAAAGTCTGAGGTCCCGTACCGACCGACTCAAGAACAGCTTCTTCCCTGCTGCCGTCAGACTTTTGAATGGACCTACCTCGCATTAAGCTGATCTTTCTCTACACCCTCGCTGTGACTGTAACACTACATTCTGCACCCTCTCCTTTCCTTCTCCCCTCTGTACTCTATGAACAGTATGCTTTCTCTATATAGCATACAAGAAACAATACTTTTCACTGTATCCCGATACACGTGACAATAATAATTAAAATCAAAATCAAAGATTCCACCGTCACCATCCCCCCACCCACCTCAGACACCATCCATCACTCACCCTGCCATAGCCCCTTACTGCCCTGTTATACTCCTTCCATTTCAGGTCCCCGGACAACCCATCTATAAACCTCATGCCCCCTCTACACCTTCTACCCACCTCATAGGTTCCACACAGCCCGAATATTCCTGAATCCCCAATAGCCATTCTCCCCTGCCTGGCTCCTGGAGAGACAGAACTCTTTGCTCTACTCTACACAACCACCCTCAGAACCCATTACCCATGTTTCACTCTGCTGGACTACCCCTACCGTACCTCCCCCATAACCACCTCCCCCACAATTCTCAAACCATTCTCTCACTTTTAACCCCTCACTCCCAATATCCCCCCATCACTCCCCATTGCACTGTCACTCCCCCGCACCATCTCATACTCACTAATACCCCATCACCGACCCATTGACAAGCATATCCTGAGCACCCTAGTCCTGCAATAACGTTGGGCTGCTCAAAAATCTGTCAAAAGAAACAAAGAGTATCTCACACCCTCCACCCATTGGCAAAAACATGATTATATCAACAGCCCATTATTAAATCAAAATGGAGTTCAGATTCCCCTTAATAGCTGTGGCAACAACCTCTGCTGAGCAGAATCTTTTGGTGAAATTAGCAGCTCAGCCAAGCATTCAAAAATTCCTTCTTCAAAAGGCACCAATGAAGGTGAGACTCACTCTAACAATCTTCTCTCCATTTCTCAGGTTTTTCTGCAGCTGTGCCCTCGATGCCATGGTGCCAGTCACAAGACTCTGGGTTGCCCGTTTTCTCCTCCTCTGCCTCCTGGCAGGAAAAGTCTCCGGCGGCTGCAACACGGCCAGTGCTGGGGAGTGCCGCTATGCCCGCAATGTGCCAGGGGCCAGCCTGGCAGGGTCCGGCTACGACGTGGTGACCCTACAGAGCAAAGCGGCCTCCGTGATCGATGTCAACACCTGGAGGAACGCGAATGGCAGCTGCATCCTCTGCCGCAACCAGCTGCTCTCTGGCGCCCGCCAGCGGCTGCCCCTCTCGCTGGTGGACTGGAGGGTCCAGCGGCAGTGCCGGCATGATGTGTCCAGCCGCCTCTACCGCTCGGCCGCAGAGCTGCTGGAGTCCGCCACCTCAATGATCTCCAATGACTGGAAGATGGACCTCAAGGTGAGCCCCAAGCCTGGCACCACCGTCAACTGGATGTTCGGCGGGTCCAGATCAAAGTTGACTGGCTTCAGCACCAGTCGGGCCCAGTCGGACCATTACAGCTTCACCAGACAGGAGTTTCTGTGCCGTAAATATCGGTATCGAGTGAAGACTCAGCCACGCCTGAGTCCCGAATTTGCCCGAGCTCTGGCTTCCCTGCCGAGAAACTGGAACAACAAAAACGATGCCAAGTACAAGCGCCTGGTGCAAACCTATGGCACCCATTTCATCCAGGACGTTACTCTGGGCGGGCGCATCAGTGAGGTGACGGCCATACAAACCTGCAAGGTGGTATTCTCTGGCGCCACTGTGGAGAAGGTAAAGGACTGCCTCAAGACAGAAGCCGGTGTCCAGGCGGGATTTATCGGAGCGTCGGTGCACTATCGGCGCTGCAAAGCACTGGCCACTTCGATGGCGCACCGAGCGAGCATGAGCCAGGTATTTTCTGACCGGGAGATTGAAGTATTTGGGGGCTCCGCCACACGGGTCGACATCTTCTCCCCGAGGGCTGGGTCGGCCTTCACCCACTGGATGGACACTCTGAACACGCAGCCGGGCGTGGTGAGTTACGGCCTGAAGCCCCTCCACCACCTCCTGCCCACCAACGATGCCCGCTACGCCATCCTGAGGGACTACCTCAGCAAGTACATCAGAACCAACGCCCTGGCCCAGAGATGCGCGGTCGCACACTGCCCCGCTGGCTCGTTCCGGCGGGACAGGAAGACCTGCTCCTGCTATTGCGCGGGGGTCAGGAAAGTGGACAGGCAGTGCTGCCCCACGCAGAAGGGCATCGGGAGGCTGAAGGTGAGGGTCAAGCAAGGCCGCAACCTCTGGGGTGACACCTTTGGTGGCACGGATGGCTATGTCATTGTCAAGTACGGCCAGGCCAAAGCCCAGACCTCGGTCATCTCCAACAACAACAACCCCAACTGGAACACCAAGCTGGACTTGGGGGAGGTCATTGGAGGAAATGGACGCAGATTAATAATCCAGGTCTGGGACAGTGACTCCACCAGCAGGGATGACTGGCTGGGCGAGTGTAAAGAGACCCTCTTCTCCGGGACCCATCAGAAGACCTGTTATCTCAAGTACGGCAAGGTGACCTACTCCTACACCTTCACCTGTGGTCCCCACCTCGGGGGTTCCACCTGCCAGTATTACACACCCCGGCCTGACGGACCTGCCTTTACCCCCGACCTGGGATCCGCCAATTTCACCCTGCTCCCGGTCTTCCCCACTCCACCTCCAGCGGAAGAGGCCCCTCCCTCGGTCGTACTGGCCTGAGATCTGGGGTTTTGCCCCCTATCCCCGTTTATGGCTACCCCTCCCCTCCCACCTTCCTCTCCTCTCCCCACCCACTGAAGATGCCGGTCCCCGCTCCCCTCTGCTCCGTCCCGATCCTGCCTCCGGGAGAATCCTGGTCCCTGCTTCCCAAAAACGCCAGCCTGCCCAAGGTACCAGCCCCTCAATTTGACCGGAGGGGATTGAGATAAACTCCCATCCCCCCCCCCCAGACTGGCTTCTGATCTCCGCGGAGCGGGTACAATAAATCAGAACAATACTTTGTCACCAGGTCACCTCAGAATGGGGTCGATCAGAGAGACACCCCGCCCCCAAACATCCCCCCCCAACCGTCTCAACACCCCGTCAAGGGTTCCGGAATCACCCATGACACCCGGGTGGAGGTGCCACGATCAGCCTCGGTCCAGAGGCCAATCAGGTTCGAATGAACTGTCTGTCACCCAATTCCAGACACTCCTCCAGGCCTGGATCCCAACTCCCTCAACCGGCATTCCAGTGGAGGCTCCCTATCGCAGCAGCAACGCTGAAAGCTTTGAGCTAAAGAGGCGCTTTGAATGAATCACAGTAAAGCAAGGGATTCCGCACACCAGGCGGTGCAGCGACAAACATGAAGGCATGCTGAACTGCTCTTGCATCTGTATAATCTTACATTTTCCAATAAATGCAACTGAGAAGCATTTAGCCTGTGACGTGTGATTAGTCTGTGTGGGGTGCTCGGGGGACACATTGAGGTTCAGTCAGAGAGGTTGGTGGGTGCACAAAGCTTTTCTCAATCAGTCACGCTTGGAGGAAAGAAGCATCCACCAAACCTACACATCTTTGGACACTAAGGGACAATTTAGCACGGCCAATCCACCCTAACCTACACATCTTTGGACACTAAGGGGCTATTTATTGGGGGGGGTGGATAAGGGGGACAGTGATGCGTGTGGATAGTGGGGGGGTGTGGATAAGGGGGATACACACACATCGCTGCTCCACTTACCCACCTCCCCATTACCCAGACCGAACGCCACACCTGCCCCCCTTTTCCCCCCCACCTCCATCCCCAGAGATCCATCTGATCTGCCTCCCTCCTCCCCCAACCCTAGGCAACGATCTGGCCTCACTACCGCCTGACAACAAAAGTACCTCACTCCCAACCGCCCCAGAGAATGGTCTGGCCTCACTCCCCCCACTCCCCTCCAGAAGAACATCTGAACCACCCCCTCCCCGACCCCCACCACCAGACAATGATCTGACCTCCCCCCACCACCAGACAACGATCTGACCTCCTTCCCCAACCCCCACCACCAGACAACGATCTGACCCCCCCCCCCACCACCAGACAACGATCTCACCTCCCCCCACCCCCACCACCAGACAACGATCTGCCCTCCCTCCCCTCCTCCCCCATTCCAACCAGGCTCCAATCGAACTCCAATCGGGGGGCGGGGGGGGGGGGGGGGGCGCGGTGCGGTGATCAGTCCCAAGTGCTGCGGGACGCTGGAACCTGAAGAACAGGAAATGCTGTGAAATCTCAGCGGGTCCACCTGCGTCTGTGCGGAGAGAATAGAGCCAACGCTCTGATTCTGGGTCACACTTCATCAGAGCTGAGGACAGGGACAATCCGGATGATCCTCAGCACTGTGAGGGTGAGGGCGGCTGTAACTGATAACACAGACACAGGGGCTGGAAACAGCGGCACTGAAGTGCTAATAGCGGCCAAATCCAGAACAGCTTCTTCCCTGCTGCTGTCAGACTTTTGAATGGACCTACCTCGCATTAAGCTGATCTTTCTCTACACCCTCGCTGTGACTGTAACACTACATTCTGCACCCTCTCCTTTCCTTCTCTATGAACGGTATGCTTTGTCTGTACAGCGCGCGAGAAACAATACTTTTCACTGTATCCCGATACACTCGACAATAATAAATCAAATCTAATCCAACTAAGTGTGTGTCTGTGTGTGTCAGCATGTGCGTGTGTGTCAATGTGTGTATATGTGTGTGTCAGTGTGTGTGTCAATGTGTGTGCACGTCAGTACTTGTTTGTGTGTGTGGGTCAGTGTGTGTGCATGTGTGTGTCTGTGTGTGTGTCAGTATGTGTGTGTCAGTGTCTGTGTGTCCGTACGTGTGTCGGTGTGGTGTGTGTGCGTGTCAGCGTGTGTGTGTGTATCAGTGTGTGCCAACGTGTGTGTATGTGAGTGTGCCTGTGTCAGTGTGTGTGCACATCAGTATTTGTGTGTGTGTGTGTCAGTGTCTGTCTGTGTCCGTGTGTGTGTCCGTGTGTGTGTGTGTGTGTGTCAGTGCGCGTGTGTGTGTCAGTGTGTATACGTGTGTGTATGTGTGTCAGTGTATGTGTCAGTGCGTATGTGCGTGTCAGTGTGCGTGTGTCAGTATATGTGTGTCGGTGGCAGTGTGTGTGTGTGTGTATGTGTGTGTATTTGTGTGTCAGTGTGTGTGTGTCAGTGTGTGTGTGTGTCAGTGTGTGTGTGTGTCTGTGTGTGTCAGTGTGTGTGTGTGTGTGTCAGTGTGTGTATGTCTGCATCAGTGTGTGTGTCAGTGTGTTTATGTCAGTGTGTGTGTGTATGTGTGTATATGTATGTGTGTGTCAGTGTGTGTGTGTCAGTGTGTGTGTGTGTGTGTGTATGTGTGTGCCACTGGATCCCGCAGGGATCTGTTCACATTATGAATGGTTTAGGAGAGGGAACTGAATGTATTATCACCAAATTTGCCGATGATACAAAGTTGAGTGGGAGGGTGAGCTGTGAGGAGGATACAGAGATGATTCAGTGTGATTTGGACAGACTGAGTATGTGGGAGATACAGCATCATGTGGATAAATGTGAGGGGATTCACTGGGGGAGCAATAATAGAGAGACAGATTATTACCTGAATGGGTGTAAATTCAGAGAGGCGGGTACTCAGCGAGACCTTGGAGTCCTCGTGCATCAGTCGCTGACAGGAAGCCTGCAGGTAGAGCAGGAACTAACAGTTAAAATTTATTTACAAGTAGGCTTACAGTAACACTGCAATGAAGTTACAGTGAAATTCCCCTCGTCGCCATGCTGCGGTGCCTGTTCGAGTCAATGCACACTGACTGGTGTCTCTCAGTCCTCTCACTCTCTCTCAGGGAGATATCTGTACACTGACTGGTGTCTCTCAGTCCCCTCTCTCTCTCAGGGAGATATCTGTACACTGACTGGTGTCTCTCAGTCCCCTCTCTCTCTCTCTCAGGGAGATATCTGTACACTGACTGGTGTCTCTCAGTCCCCTCTCTCTCTCTCAGGGAGATATCTGTACACTGACTGGAGTCTCTCAGTCCCCTCTCTCTCTCTCTCAGGGAGATATCTGTACACTGACTGGTGTCTCTCAGTCCCCTCTCTCTCTCAGGGAGATATCTGTACACTGACTGGTGTCTCTCAGTCCTCTCTCTCTCTCTCAGGGAGATATCTGTACACTGACTGGTGTCTCTCAGTCCCCTCTCTCTCTCTCAGGGAGATATCTGTACACTGACTGGTGTCTCTCAGTCCCCTCTCTCTCTCTCAGGGAGATATCTGTACACTGACTGGTGTCTCTCAGTCCTCTCACTCTCTCTCAGGGAGGTATCTGTACACTGACTGGTGTCTCTCAGTCCCCTCTCACTCTCTCAGGGAGATATCTGTACACTGACTGGTGTCTCTCAGTCCCCTCTCTCTCTCTCTCAGGGAGATATCTGTACACTGACTGGTGACTCTCAGTCCCCTCTCTCTCTCTCTCAGGGAGATATCTGTACACTGACTGGTGTCTCTCAGTCCCCTCTCTCTCTCTCTCAGGGAGATATCTGTACACTGACTGGTGTCTCTTGGTCGCCTCTCTCTCTCTCTCTCAGGGAGATATGTGTCCCCACACAGATGGACTTCAACGTGGATAAATGTGTAGTGGTCCATTTTGGTAGGTCCAATGGGATGAAGGATTACAATATCAAGGGTAGGAATCTTAGCAGTGTTGAAGAGCAGAAGGACCTTGGGGTCCGGGTCCATAGGACTCTTAAATTGGCCTCGCAGGTGGAGGATGTGGTCAAGAAGGCATATGGCCTTCATTAATCGAGGGATTGAGTTTAGGAGTCGGGAGATAATGTTGCAGCTTTGTAAGACCCTTGTCGGACCCCACTGGAGTACTGTGTGTAGTTCTGGTTGCCTCACTACAGGAAGGATGTGGAAGCTATTGAGAGGGTGCAGAGGAGATTTACAAGGATGTTGCCTGGATTGGGAGGCATGCCTCATGAGGATAGGTTGAGGGAGCTCGGTCTCTTCTCCCTGGAGAGACGAAAGATGAGAGGTGACCTGATAGAGGTTTATAAAATGTTGAGAGGTATAGATAAAATGGATTCTCAGAGGCTGAAATGGTCGCTACGAGAGGGACACAGGTTTAAGGTGCTGGGGAGCAGGTACAGAGGAGGTGTTGGGGTAAGTTTTTCACTCAGAGGGTGGTGAGTGAGTGGAATCGGCTGCCATCGGTGGTGGTGGAGGCGAACTCGCTGCGGTCTTTTAAGAGACTTCTGGATGAGTACATGGGATTTAATGGGATTGGGAGTTACAGATAGTTCTATGGCCTGGTAGCTATGGATATGATCGGCCCTATTTGTGCTGTAGTGTTCTACAAACCGTAGACTCCTCTAGATCCTTAACATCTCCTAGCTCTCTGAACCTTTTGTACACCTGAGTAGGTTCATCACAACCTTCGTGCACCACGGTTCCCGCGACCTACTAAAACCTCCCTGTCCCAAAGAACAAAAAATAAACAAAGAACAGCACAGCACAGGAAACAGGCCCTTCGGCCCAACAAGCCCGCGCTGCCATTTTAACATTGTGAGTGCCCTCTTCTACCTCTGACCTTTGTCTACGCCTACTGGACTTCACAATAAAGGAATTATAACCAGATTGAGGGGAGACTAATTTAGGGACAATTTGTTATACCAATCAGCCTAAGAACGTTTTTGGGGTGTGGGAGGAAACCGGAGCACCCGGAGAAAACCCGCGCAAGCACAGGGAGAATGTGCCAACTCCCACAGACACCGACCCAAATCCATGTATCTGCACAGCTGACAGTGACAGTCACTGAGCTGTCGTGTTGCCTGTCAGTTGGTCCAGTTTAAGCGTACACTAACGACGTGAAGCACGAGGCAACTCTCGAAATATCCAAGAGCAGCCCTCGCACGACCCACCACGTGTATGCACCTTGTTGGACAACAAGGCGGTCCGAATCTCTTGTGGATGTAAAAAAAAGACATCAGTCAACATACACAACTTATACAGACATTCACAGAATCCCCAAAACCTCAAACATAAGACAGGTGAGCCATAAAATATGTCGGTCGGTCCATAGGAATCTATTGATTCCCAGGAACGTCCCAAGGCTCTTGATCCTTATTTAGAACAACCTTTTGTATCCCTCCATCTCTAGTCCGCTCATGTGCCTATCTAGGTAAGCCTTAAATAACTCTAGCGTGCCTGCCTCCACCACCCTACTTGGCAGTGCATTCCAGGCCCCCACAACCCTCTGTGTGAAAAACCTCCAACATCTGAGTTATTCCTCATCCCTCTCACCCTAAGCCCGTGGCCCCTCGTAATTTTCGTGTCCAACCTGGGAAAAAGCTTACCTCTGTTCACTCTATTTATACCCTTCATAATCTTATGCACCTCTATTTCATCTCCCCTCCTTCTCCGTCTTTCTAGGGAGAACAGCCCCAATTTGCCCAATCTCTCCTCATACCCCAGTCCTTCCATACCAGGCAGCATCCTGGTAAACCTCCTCTGCACTCTCTCCAGGGTCTCCACGTCCTTCCGGTAGTAAGGCGACCAGAACCAGACGCAGTACTCCAAATGCAGTCTAACCAACATTCTATACAACTGCAACATTAGATGCCAGCTTTTATACTCTATGCCCCTCCCTATAAAGGCAAGAATACAATATGCCTTCTTTGCCACCTTCTCCACCTTGTACTGCCACCTTCAAGGACCTGTGTACTTGCACCCCAAGATCCCTCTGTGTTTCTATACCCTTAATAGACCTACCACTTATCGTGTAACTCCCCCCTACATTATTTCTTCCAAAATGCATCACCTCGGATTTATCTGGATTAAATTCCAGCCGCCATTTCTCTGCCCAATATACCAGCCTATCTGTATCCTGTTGTATTGCCTGACACTGCTCATTACTATCAGCAAGTCCAGCCATCTTCGTGTCATCTGCAAACTTGCTGATCACACCACTTACTCCCTCTTCCAAGTCATTTATGTATATTACAAATAGCAAAGGTCCCAGTACTGAGCCCTGTGGCACACCACTAGTCACAGATCTCCAGGTAGAAAAAAACCCTTCCACTACTCCTCTCTGTCTCCTGTTACCAAGCCAGTTCTCAATCCATCTAGATACCTGTCCTTGTATCCCATGAGCCTTAACCTTTTCCACCAACCTACCATGAGGGACTTTGTCAAACGCCTTACTGAAATCCATATAGACGACATCCACGGCTCGTCCTTCGTCGACTGTTTTTGTCATCTCCTCAAAAAAATTCTACTAGATTCGTAAGGGAAGACTTCCCCTAAACAAAGCCATGCTGCGTACCCCTAATCAGATCGCAACACTCTAAATGCGTATACATCCTTTCTCTAAGAATCCTCTCCATCAACTTTTCTACCACTAACGTCAAACTCACCAGCCTATAATTACCCGGGTTATCCCTACTACCCTTTTTAAACAATGGTACCACGTTCGCTATCCTCCCGTCCTCTGGGACCTCACCTGTGTCCAAAGAAGAGACAAAGATTTGCGTCAGAGGCCCAGCAATTTCATCTCTCGTCTCCCTAAGCAGCCTAGGATAAATGCCATCAGGCCCTGGAGATTTATTAGTTTTAATACTACCTAAAAACCCTAACACTTCCTCCCTCGTAATGGATATTTCCTCCAACGGGTCTAAAACTCCCTCTAAGACAGTACCAGACATCAAGTCCCTCTCCTTCGTCAACACTGGCGCAAAGTATTCATTCAGGATCTCCCCCATTCCCTCAGGCTCTAAGCATAGTTCCTCTCCTCTGTCCCTAAGAGGACCAATTTTTTCTCTTTTGTTCCTAACATACAAGTAAAATGCCTTTGGACTTTCCTTAATCATGTCTGCCAAGACCATTTCGTGCTCCCTTTTCACCCTTCTAACTCCCCGCTTGAGTTCCCTCCTACTCTGTCTGTATTCCTCCAAAGTTCTCTCCAATCCCAGTTGTCTCATCAGAACGTTGTCGTGCAGAGCTCCAGACAAACATTCCTTGAAAATCCGCCACCTTCCTTCAGTACTTTTCCCCAAGAACACCACCTTCCAGTTTACTCGTCCAATTGTCTGCCTGATGTCTTCATATTTCCCCTTACTCCTGACAAACACCTTCCCAGCCTGCCTGATCCTATCTCTTTCCAACGCTATCGTGAAGGCGATAGAATTATGATCGCCATCCCCGAGATGCTCTCCCACCAAGAGATCCGTCACCTGTCCTGGTTCAGTAGCCAATACCAGATCAAGTACAGCCTCTCCTCTCGTAGGCTTATCCACGTGCTGTGTCAGGAAACCCTCCTGAACACACCTAACAAACTCCCCATCCAAACCCCTTACCCTAGGGATATTCCAATCGATGTTTGGGAAATTGAAGTCTCCCATCACGACAACTCTGTTATTACTACATTTCTCTAGGATCTGTTTCCCTATCTGCACCTCAACTTTCCTGTCACTATTGGGCGGCCTATAGAAATCACCCAGCAGAGTTATCGACCCTTTGCTGTTTCTAACTTCCACCCACAGAGACTCCGTAGACAATCCCTCCACAGCATCCACCTTCTCTGCAGCCATGACACTGTCCCTGATCAACAGTGCCACTCCACCACCTCTTTTGCCTCCCTCCCTGTCCTTCCTGAAACATCCGAATCCCCGCATCTGAAGTACCCAGTCCTGTCCCTGAGACACCCAAGTCTCTGTAATAGCCACCACATCACATTCCCAAACAGCAATCCACCCCCTAAGCTCATCCACTTTATTCACTACACTCCTGGCCTTAAAATAGACACACCTCAGACCCTCGGTCTGGGCACTTCCCTTCTCCATTACCCGTCTAACCTCCCTCTCATACTGTCTACAGTCCTTCTCTACCTGGGAGCTAACCTCCTCACTCTCAGTCACCTCACCTCTATTCCCTCCCCACAACCTTTCGAGTTTAAAGGCCCCCAGTAGCCCGAGCCAACCTTCCCGCCAGGAGATTGGTCCCCCTGGGATTCAAGTGCCACCCGTCTTCATTGTACAGGTCACACCTGCCCCTAAAGAGTTCCCAATGATCCCTGCCCCCTGCTCCAGTCCCTCAGCCACGCATTCATCCTGATTATACTCATAACATAATAATAATTTTATAATATTTATAATCTAGGGGGATGTATTTTACAATATGTTATCATATATTTAATAATATAATAATAATTTTATAATATTTATAATTCAGGGGGTGTATTTTACAATATATCATAATATATGTTATAATAGAATAACTTTATAATTACAATACAAGGGGATATACTTTACACTATATTATATTTTATAATAATAATTTTATAATATTTATAATACAGGAGGTGTATTTTACAATATATTATAATATCTCTTATAATACAATAATTTTATATTTATAATATAAGAAAATGCATTTTACAATATATTTTATAACATCATAATAATTCTGTAGTATTTATAATATAGGGTGCATTTTGCAATATATTGTATTTATAGTAATAATATTTTAATATTTATGATACAGGGGATGTACTTTACAATATATCATAATATATTTTACAATATAATTATAAGTTTATAATATTTACAATAGAGGATGTACTTTAAATTATAATATAGGTAATAATGTAATAATACTTTTATAATATTTACAATACAAGGCGATGCATTTTACAATATATGTTATAATAATAATTTTACAATAAATTAAAATGTATTTTGTGATATAATAATTTTATAATGTTTACATAAAAGGGATGTGTTTTACAATATATTATAATATATTTTACAATATAATAATAGTTAAAAACATTTATAATACGGGCAAGTATTTTACAATATATTACATTATGTTTTATATAATAATAATTTTATAATACTTATAATACGGGGGTGTGTTTTACAACATATTACATTTTATAATATAATAATAATTTTGTAATATTTATAAAATATGGGGTGTGTTTTACAATATATTATATTTTATAATATAATAATAATTTTATAAAATTTATAATACGGGGGTGTATTTTACAACATATTTTATAATATAATAATAGTTTTGTAATATTTATAACATAGGAGATGTGTTTTACAATATATTATATTTCATAATAATAATTTTATAATATTTATAATACAGGGGGTGTATTTTACAATATAATATATTTTGTAATGTAATAATAATTTTATAACATTTATAACATAGGGGGTGTGTTTTACAATATATTATATTTCATAATACAATAATTTTATAATATTTATAATACGGGGCGTGTTTTACAATCTATTATATTTTATACTATAATAATAATTTTACAATATTTATACCACAGGGGTGTGTTTTACAATATATTATATTTTATAATATAATAATAATTTTATAATATTTATAATACAGGGGGTGTGTTTTACAATATATTATATTTTATAGTATAATAATAATTTTATAATATTTACAATACAGGGGGTGTGTTTTACAATATATATTATTTTATAATATAATAATAATTTCATAATATTTACAATATGGGGGTGTGTTTTACTATATATTATATTTTATAATATAATAATAATTTTATAATATTTACAATATAGGGGGTGTTTTACATTATATTATATTTTATAATATAATAATAATTTTATAATATTTACAATACGGGGGGTGTTTTACAATATATTATATTTTATAATATAATAATAATTTTATAATATTTACAATACGGGGGTGTGTTTTACAATATATTATACTTTATAATATAATAATAATTTTATAATACTTACAATATGGGGGTGTGTTTTACAATATATTATATTTTATAATATAATAATAATTTTATAATGTTTACAATACAGGGGTATGTTTTACAATACATTATATTTTATAATATAATAATAATTTTATAATATTTACAATACAGGGGGTGTGTTTTACAATATATTATATTTTATAATATAATAATAATTTTATAATATTTACAATACAGGGGGTGTGTTTTACAATATATTATATTTTATAATATAATAATAATTTTACAATATTTACAATACGGGGGTGTGTTTTACAATATTATATTTTATAATATAATAATAATTTTATAATATTTACAATACAGGGGGTGTGTTTTACAATATATTATATTTTATAATCTAATAATAATTTTATAATATTTACAATACAGGGGGTGTGTTTTACAATATATTATATTTTATAATATAATAATAATTTTATAATATTTATAATACAGGGGTGTACTTTACAACATATTACACTTTATAATCTAATAATAATTTAATAATATTTATAATACAGGGGGTGTGTTTTACAATATATTATATTTTACAATATAATAATAATTTTATAATATTTATAATACAGGGGATGTATTTAACAATATATTATATTTTATAATGTAATAATAATTTTATAATATTTATAATACAGGGGGTGTGTTTTACAATATATTATATTTTATAACATAATAATAATTTTATAACATTTGTAATACAGGGGATGTATTTTACAATATATTACATTTCATAATACTAATTTTATAATAATTCTAATATGGTGCGTATTTTACAATATATTATATTTTATAATATAATAATTTTATAATATTTATAATACGGGGGTGTATCTTATAATATATTATTAGGTATTTCATAATAATAATTTTATACTATTTATAATATAGTGTGTATTTTACAATATACAATATTTTGTAATATAATAATTTTATAATATTTATAATATGGGTTGTATTTTAGAATATATTATACTTTATAAGATAAAATAATTTCATAATATTTACAATACAGGGGGATGTATTTTACAATATATTTTATAATATAATAATTTTATAATATTTATAATAACGGGGGTGTATTTTACAATATGTTATATTTTATAATATGAGAATAATTTTATAATATTTATAATACAAGGGGTGCATTTTACAATATATTATAACATATTATAAGTTATAATAATAATTCTACAATATTTATAATACAGGTGATGTATTTTACAACATTATATTTTATACTATAAGAATAATTTGAAGATATTTATAATACAAGGGGTGTATTTTACAATATATTATAATCTATTTTATGTTAAAATAATAATTTTATCATATTTATAATACAGAGGATGTATTTTACAATATATTATATTTTATAATATAAGAATAATTTTATAAGATTTACAATACAAGAGGTGTATTTTACAATACATTATAATCTATTTTATGTTATAATAACAATCTTAAAACATTTATAATACAGGTAATGTATTTTACAATATATTATATTTTATATTATAATAATAATTTTATAATATTTATAATACAATGGGAAGTATTTTACAATATAATATACTTTATATTACAATAATAATTTTATAATATTTATAATACAGGGGACGTATTTTATAATATATTATATTATATTTTATACTATAATAATAATTTTATATTATTTATAATACAGGAAATGTATTTTACAATATAACATATTCTATAGTATAATAATAATTTTATAATATTTATGACACGGGGTGTATTTTACTATCTATTGTAATATCTTTGATAATATAATAATAATTAAACAACATTTATAATACAGGGAGATGTATTTTACAATATATTATATTTTATAATGTAATTTTATATTTATAATACAGGGGGACGTATTTTACAATGTAATATACTTTATAATACAATAATAATTTTATAATATTTATAACACAGGGTGATGTATTTTACAATATACTTTATAAGATAATAATTTTATAACGTTTATGACACGGGTGTACTTAACAATATATTGTAATATCTCTGACAATATAATAATTTCATAGCATTTATAATACGGGGGATGTATTTTATAATATAATAATTTTATAATATTTATAATACAGGGGGTGTATTTTACAATATATCATATTTTATAATATAATAATAATTTTATAATATTTACAATACAGGGGGCGCGTTTTACAATATATTATATTTTATAATAGAATAATAATTTTATAATATTTATAATACAGGGGGTGTGTTTTACAATATATTATATTTTATAATATAATAATAATTTTATAATATTTATAATACAGGGGGTGTGTTTTACAATATATTATATTTTATAATACAATAATAATTTTATAATATTTATAATACAGGGGGCGTGTTTTACAATATATTATATTTTATAATACAATAATAATTTTATAATATTTATAATACAGGGGGTGTGTTTTACAATATATTATATTTTATAATATAATAATAATTTTATAATATTTATAATACAGGGGGTGTGTTTTACAATATATTATATTTTATATAATAATAATTTTATAATATTTACAATACGGGGGCGTGTTTTACAATATATTATATTTTATAATATAATAATAATTTTATAATATTTATAATACAGGGGGCGTGTTTTACAATATATTATATTTTATAATATAATAATAATTTTATAATATTTATAATACAGGGGGTGTGTTTTACAATATATTATATTTTATAATATAATAATAATTTTATAATATTTATAATACAGGGGGCGTGTTTTACAATATATTATATTTTATAATATAATAATAATTTTATAATATTTATAATACAGGGGGTGTGTTTTACACAGTGAGGGGGTGGGGGTGGGTCTGTAACGCTCTGCCAAGCAGAGGGTGGACACACTGGGATGGTTTCACACTGATCTATATAAACAGACTGGGAATGGAGGGATTATAAACACAGGCTCCAGTGGGGCCTCATCAAACACCTTCTCTCCCGGCGGGAGCCGGTTTGCTGCTGCTGCAAAATGGCGCCGGCTCCTTCCCCATCCTCACCCTGAGGAGAAGGGGGGGGCGGGGAAAGGGGAGAGAAACCCGGGGATTGGACCGCTGGAGGGGGCGGGCTCAGCGCCGATTGTGCCACGGGGATGTCAATCAATGGGTGAGTGGGGGGGAACCGAGCACCCGATTGGTGAAGCCGGCTCTGCTTTCCATATGACTGGGTCACGCGGCTGTCAGTCACCAGGGGAGAGCGGTTGTAATTGGCAGGCGCTGCGCCGATTGGCACTGCCGCCCACCAATCGGCAGTGAGAGTCCGCCCCCATGGGCGTGAAAACGTGGATTGATGGAATGAGCTGTCGGTCAAGACGCTGCGAGGAACTGATGGATTGGCCATGCTAAATTGTCCCTTAGTGTCCAAAGATGTGTAGGTTAGGGTGGATTGGCCGTGCTAAATTGTCCCTTAGTGTCCAAAGATGTGTAGGTTAGGGTGGATTGGCCGTGCTAAATTGTCCCTCAGTGTCCAAAGATGTGTAGGTTAGGGTGGATTGGCCATGCTAAATTGTCCCTAACTGTCCAAAGATGTGTAGGTTTGGTGGATGCTCCCTTCCTCCAAGCGTAACTGATTGAGAAAAGCTTTGTGCACCCACCAACCTCTCCGACTGAACCTCAATGTGTCCCCCGAGCACCCCACACAGACTAATCACACGTCGCAGGCTAAATGCTTCTCAACTGCATTTATTGGAAAATGTAAGATTATACAGATGCAAGAGCAGTTCAGCAAGCCTTCATGTTTGTCGCTGCACCGCCTGGTGTGCGGAATCCTTTGCTTTACTGTGATTCATTCAAAGCGCCTCTTTAGGTCAAAGCATTCAGCGTTGCTGCTGCGATAGGGAGCCTCCACTGAAATGCCGGTTGAGGGAGTTGGGATCCGGGCCTGGAGGAGTGTCTGGAATTGGGTGACAGACAGTTCATTCGAACCTGATTGGCCTCTGGACCGAGGCTGATCGTGGCACCTCCACCCGGGTGTCATGGGTGATTCCGGAACCCTTGACGGGGTGTTGAGACGGTTGGGGGGGGATGATTGGGGGCGGGGGTGTCTCTCTGATCGACCCCATTCTGAGGTGACCTGGCGACAAAGTATTGTCCTGATTTAGTGTACCCGCTCCGCGGAGATCAGAAGCCAGTCTTGGCGGGGGGATGGGAGTTTATCTCGATCCCCTCCGGTCAAATTGAGGGGCTGGTACCTTGGGCAGGCTGGCAGTTTTGGGAAGCAAGGACCAGGATTCTCCCGGAGGCAGGATCGGGACGGAGCACAGAGGAGCGGGCAACGCTCTTCAGTGGGTGGGGAGAGGAGAGGAAGGTGGGAGGGGAGGGGTAGCCACAAACGGGGACAGGGGGCAAAACCCCAGATCTCAGGCCAGTACGACCGAGGGAGGGGCCTCTTCCGCTGGAGGTGGAGTGGGGAAGACCGGGAGCAGGGTGGAATTGGCGGATCCCAGGTCGGGGGTAAAGGCAGGTCCGTCAGGCCGGGGTGTGTAATCCTGGCAGGTGGAACCCCCAAGGTGGGGACCACAGGTGAAGGTGTAGGAGTAGGTCACCTTGCCGTACTTGAGGTTACAGGTCTTCTCGTGAGTCCCGGAGAAGAGGGTCTCTTTACACTCGCCCAGCAGGTCATCCGCGCTGGTGGAGTCACTGTCCCAGACATCAATGATTAATCTGAGTCCATTTCCTCCCATGACCTCCCCCAAGTCCAGCTTGGTGTTCCAGGTGGGGTTGTTGTTGCCAGAGATGACCGAGGTGTGGGCTTTGGCTAGGCCGTAATTGGCAACGACATAGCCATCCGTGCCACCAAAGATGTCACCCCAGAGGTCGCGGCCTTGCTTGACCATCACCGTCAGCCTCCCAATGCCCTTCTCCTTGGGGCAGCACTGCCTGTCCACTCTTGTGTCCCCCGCGCAATAGCAGGAGCAGGTCTTCCTGTCCCGCCGGAACGAGCCAGCGGGGCAGTGTGTGACCGCGCAGCTCTGGGCCAGGGCGTTGGTTCTGATGTACTTGCTGATGTAGTCCCTCAGGATGGCGTATCGGGCATCGTTGGTGGGCAGGAGGTGGTGGAGGGGCTTCAGGCCGTAACTCACCACGCCCGGCTCGATGTTCAGAGTGTCCATCCAGTGGGTGAAGGCCGACCCAGCCCTCGGGGAGAAGATGTCGACCCGTGTGGCGGAGCCCCCAAATACTTCAATCTCCCGGTCAGAAAATACCTGGCTCATGCTCGCTCGGTGCGCCATCGAAGTGGCCAGTTCTTTGCAGCGCCTATAGCCCAACGACACTCCTATAAATCCCATCTGGACACCGGCTTCTGTCTTGAGGCAGTCCTTTACCTTCTCCACAGTGGCGCCGGAGGATACCGCCTTGCAGGTTTGTATGGCCGTCACCTCCCTGATGCGCCCGCCCAGAGTAACGTCCTGGATGAAGTGGGTGCCATAGGTTTGCACCAGGTCCTTGTACTTGGCATCGTTGTAGCCGTCCCAGGTTTTCGGCAGGACAGCTAGGGCTCGGGCAAATTCGGGACTCAGGCGTGGCTGAGTCTTCACTCGATACCGATATTTACGGCACAGGAACTCCTGTCTGGTGAAGCTGTAATGGTCCAACTTGGCCCGACTGGTGCTGAAGCCGGTCAACTTTGATTTGGACCCGCCGAACATCCAGTTGACGGTGGTGCCGGGGGTGGGGCCCACCTTGAGGTCCATCTCCCAGCCGCTGGAGATCATCGAGGTGGCCGACTCCAGCAGCTCTGCGGCCGAGCGGTAGAGGCGGCTGGACACATCGTGCCGGCACTGCCGCTGGACCCTCCAGTCCACCAGCGAGAGGGGCAGCCGCTGGCGGGCGCCAGAGAGCAGCTGGTTGCGGCAGAGGACGCAGCTGCCATTCGCGTTCCTCCAGGTGTTGACATCGATCACGGAGGCCGCCTTTGTCTGTAGGGTCACCATGTCGTAGCCGGACCCTGCCAGGCTGGCCCCCGGCACGTTGCGGGCATAGCGGCACTCCTCAGCACTGGCCGTGTTGCAGCTGCCAGAGACATTTCCTGCCAGGAGGCAGAGGAGGAGAAAGCGGGTGACCCAGAGTCTTGTGACTGGCACCATGGCATTGAGGGCACAGCTGCAGAAAACCCTGAGAAATGGAGAGAAGATTGTCAGAGTGAGTCTCACCTTCATAGGTGCCTTTGGAAGAAGGAATTTTTGAATGCTTGGCTGAGCTGCTAAAAGATTCTGCTCAGCAGGGGTTGTTGCCACAGCTATTGAGGGGAATATAAACTCCATTTTGATTTAATAATGGGCTGTTCACATAATGCTGCTTTTGCCAAGGGGTGGAGGGTGTAATATAGTCTTTGTTTTTTTTTGACAAATTTTTGAGCATCCCAATGATATCGTAAGACAAGGGTGCTGAGGACAAGCTTGTCAATGGGTAGGTGATGAGGTATTAGTGAGAATGAGATGGTGCAGGGAATGACAGTGCAATGGGGAGTGACTGGTGGATATTGGGAGTGAGGGGTTAAAAGTGAGAGAATGCTTTGAGAATTGTGGGGGAGGTGGTTATGGGGGAGGTACGGTAGGGGTAGTCCTGCAGAGTGAAACATGGGTAATGGGTTCTGAGGGTGGTTGTGTAGAGTAGAGCAAAGAGTTCTGTCTCTCCAGGAGCCAGGC
This sequence comes from Carcharhinus amblyrhynchos, assembly GCF_965287045.1. Classification (NCBI taxonomy): domain Eukaryota; kingdom Metazoa; phylum Chordata; class Chondrichthyes; order Carcharhiniformes; family Carcharhinidae; genus Carcharhinus; species Carcharhinus amblyrhynchos. The sequence continues at coordinate 246,985 of NW_027649893.1, forward strand.
AGGGAAGAATGGCTATTGGGGATTCAGGAATATTCGGGCTGTGTGGAACCTATGAGGTGGGTAGAAGGTATAGAGGGGGCATGAGGTTTCTCGATGGGTTGTCCGGGGACCTGAAATGGAAGGACTATAACAGGGCAATAAGGGGCTATGGCAGGGTGAGTGATGGATGGTGTCTGAGGTGGGTGGGGGGATGGTGACGGTGGAATCTTTGATTTTGATTTTATTTAAGTTTTTATTGTCACAATTTACTGAGATTCCCAGGAGTGACGTACAGACACAATCTCACAGTAAAACACCAAGTTAAAGAGCAGACACAATCTCACAGTAAAACACCAGGTTAAAGAACAGACACAATCTCACAGTAAAACACCAGGTTGAAGAGCAGACACAATCTCACAGCAAAACACCAGGTTAAACAGCAGACACAATCTCACAGTAAAACACCAGGTTAAAGAACAGACACAATCTCACAGTAAAACACCAGGTTAAAGAGCAGACACAATCTCACAGTAAAACACGAGGTTAAAGAGCAGACACAATCTCACAGCAAAACACCAGGTTAAAGAGCAGACACAATCTCACAGTAAAACACCAGGTTAAAGAGCAGACACAATCTCACAGCAAAACACCAGGTTAAAGAGCAGACACAATCTCACAGCAAAACACCAGGTTAAAGAGCAGACACAATCTCACAGTAAAACACCAGGTTAAAGAGCAGACACAATCTCACAGCAAAACACCAGGTTAAAGAGCAGACACAATCTCACAGTAAAACACCAGGTTAAAGAGCAGACACAATCTCACAGTAAAACACCAGGTTAAAGAGCAGACACAATCTCACAGTAAAACACCAGGTTAAAGAGCAGACACAATCTCACAGGAAAACACCAGGTTAAAGAACAGACACAATCTCACAGTAAAACACCAGGTTAAAGAGCAGACACAATCTCACAGTAAAACACCAGGTTAAAGAGCAGACACAATCTCACAGTAAAACACCAGGTTAAAGAGCAGACACAATCTCACAGCAAAACACCAGGTTAAAGAGCAGACACAATCTCACAGCAAAACACCAGGTTAAAGAACAGACACAATCTCACAGTAAAACACCAGGTTAAAGAGCAGACACAATCTCACAGTAAAACACCAGGTTAAAGAGCAGACACAATCTCACAGTAAAACACCAGGTTAAAGAGCAGACACAATCTCGCAGTAAAACACCGGGTTAAAGAGCAGACACAATCTCACAGTAAAACACCGGGTTAAAGAGCAGACACAATCTCACAGTAAAACACCAGGTTAAAGAGCAGACACAATCTCACAGTAAAACACCAGGTTAAAGAGAAGACACAATCTCACAGTAAAACACCAGGTTAAAGAGCAGACACAATCTCACAGTAAAACAACAGGTTAAAGAGCAGACACAATCTCACAGTGAAACACCAGGTTAAAGAGCAGACACAATCTCACAGTAAAACAGCAGGTTAAAGAGCAGACACAATCTCACAGTAAAACACCAGGTTAAAGAGCAGACACAATCTCACAGTAAACACCAGGTTAAAGAACAGACACAATCTCACAGTAAAACACCAGGTTAACGAGCAGACACAATCTCACAGTAAAACACCAGGTTAAAGATCAGACACAATCTCACAGTAAAACACCAGGTTAAAGAGCAGACACAATCTCACAGTAAAACACCAGGTTAAAGAGCAGACACAATCCCACAGTAAACACCAGGTTAAAGAACAGACACAATCTCACAGTAAAAACCAGGTTAAAGAGCAGACACAATCTCGCAGTAAAGCAGCAGGTTAAACAGCAGACACAATCTCACAGTAAAACACCAGGTTAAAGAGCAGACACAATCTCACAGTAAAACACCAGGTTAAAGAGCAGAGACAATCTCACAGTAAACACCAGGTTAAAGAGCAGACACAATCTCACAGTAAAACACCAGGTTAAAGAGTAGACACAATCTCACAGTAAAGCAGCAGGTTAAAGAGCAGACACAATCTCACAGTAAAACACCAGGTTAAAGAGCAGACACAATCCCACAGTAAACACCAGGTTAAAGAACAGACACAATCTCACAGTAAAAACCAGGTTAAAGAGCAGACACAATCTCGCAGTAAAGCAGCAGGTTAAACAGCAGACACAATCTCACAGTAAAACACCAGGTTAAAGAGCAGACACAATCTCACAGTAAAACACCAGGTTAAAGAGCAGAGACAATCTCACAGTAAACACCAGGTTAAAGAGCAGACACAATCTCACAGTAAAACACCAGGTTAAAGAGTAGACACAATCTCACAATAAACACCAGGTTAAAGAGCAGACACAATCTCACAGCAAAACACCAGGTTAAAGAGCAGACACAATCTCACAGTAAAACACCAGGTTAAAGAGCAGACACAATCACACAGTAAACACCAGGTTAAAGAGCAGACACAATCTCACAGCAAAGCACCAGGTTAAAGAGCAGACACAATCTCACAGCAAAACACCAGGTTAAAGAGCAGACACAATCTCACAGTAAAACACCAGGTTAAAGAGCAGACACAATCTCACAGTAAAACACCAGGTTAAAGAGCAGACACAATCTCACAGTAAAACACCAGGTTAAAGAGCAGACACAATCTCACAGTAAACACCAGGTTAAAGAGCAGACACAATCTCACAGTAAACACCAGGTTAACGAGCAGACACAATCTCACAGTAAAACACCAGGTTAAAGAGCAGACACAATCTCACAGTAAAACACCAGGTTAAAGAGCAGAGACAATCTCACAGTAAAACACCAGGTTAAAGAACAGACATAATCTCACAGTAAACACCAGGTTAAAGAGCAGACACAATCTCACAGTAAAACACCAGGTTAAAGAGCAGACACAAACTCACAGTGAACACCAGGTTAAAGAGCAGACACAATCTCACAGTTAAACACTAGGTTAAAGAGCAGACACAATCCCACAGTAAAACACCAGGTAAAAGAGCAGACACAATCTCACAGTGAACACCAGGTTAAAGAGCAGACACAATCTCACAGTAAACACCAGGTTAAAGAGCAGACACAATCTCACAGTAAAACACCAGGTTAAAGAGCAGACACAATCTCACAGTAAAACACCAGGTTAAAGAGCAGACACAATCTCACAGCAAAGTACCAGGTTAAAGAGCAGACACAATCTCACAGCAAAGTACCAGGTTAAAGAGCAGACACAATCTCACAGTAAAACACCAGGTTAAAGAGCAGACACAATCTCACAGCAAAGTACCAGGTTAAAGAGCAGACACAATCTCACAGCAAAGCACCAGGTTAAAGAGCAGACACAATCTCACAGCAAAGCCCCAGGTTAAAGAGCAGACACAATCTCACAGCAAAGCACCAGGTTAAAGAGCAGACACAATCTCACAGCAAAGCACCAGGTTAAAGAGCAGACACAATCTCACAGTAAAACACCAGGTTAAAGAGCAGACACAATCTCACAGTAAAACACCAGGTTAAAGAGCAGACACAATCTCACAGTTAAACACCAGGTTAAAGAGCAGACACAATCTCACAGTAAAACACCAGGTTAAAGAGCAGACACAATCTCACAGCAAAACACCAGGTTAAAGAGCAGACACAATCTCACAGCAAAACACCAGGTTAAAGAGCAGACACAATCTCACAGTAAAACACCAGGTTAAAGAGCAGACACAATCTCACAGCAAAACACCAGGTTAAAGAGCAGACACAATCTCACAGTAAAACACCAGGTTAAAGAGCAGACACAATCTCACAGCAAAACACCAGGTTAAAGAGCAGACACAATCTCACAGCAAAACACCAGGTTAAAGAGCAGACACAATCTCACAGCAAAACACCAGGTTAAACAGCAGACACAATCTCACAGTAAAACACCAGGTTAAAGAGCAGATACAATCTCACAGCAAAACACCAGGTTAAAGAGCAGAGACAATCTCACAGTAAAACACCAGGTAAAAGAGCTGACACAATCTCACAGTAAAACGCCAGGTTAAAGAGCAGACACAATCTCACAGTAAAACACCAGGTTAAAGAGCAGATACAATCTCACAGCAAAACACCAGGTTAAAGAGCAGACACAATCTCACAGTAAAACACCAGGTTTAGGAGCAGACACAATCTCACAGTAAACACCAGGCGAAAGAGCAGACACAATCTTACAGTAAAACACCAGGTTAAAGAGCAGACACAATCTCACAGTAAAACACCAGGTTAAAAAGCAGACACAATCTCACAGTAAAACACTAGGTGAAAGAGCAGACACAATCTCACAATTAAAGTCCTGGGTATCTTTTATTCTATATATAAGTCATGATGTCGAGATGCCGGCGTTGGACTGGGGTAAACACAGTAAAAAGTCGGACAACACCAGGTTTTAGTCCAACCGATTTATTTGATAGTAAACTCACAAGCTTTCGGGTTCCCCCCTTCGTCAGGTGAATGGAGAGTTCTGGCCTCAGACAGAGCATATAAAGCACAGACAGTTTGCAGATTACTGATTAGAATGTGAATCTTTACACCTAACCTGCTGTTCAAGTCTTAAAGTGGCTAACAATGTGTGTGGAAGGAGCACTGATCACAAGTTAAAGAGATGTGTATTGTCTCCAGACAGCACAGTGAGTTAACTTTTGCAAACCCAGGCAAGTCACGGACGTTACAGATAGTGCGACGTGAACCCAAGATCCTTGTTGAGACCATCCTCATGTGTGCGGAACTTGGCTATCAGTCTCTGCTCAGCAACTCTGTGCTGTCGCATGTCATGAAGGCCGCCTTGGAGAATGCTTACCCGAAGGTCAGAGGCTGAATGCCCGTGACCACTGAAGTGTTCGCCAACAGGAAGGGAACAGTCTTGCCTGGTGATTGTCAAGCAATGTTCATTCATCCGTTGTCGTAGCGTCTGCATGGTCTCCCCAATGTACCATGCTTTGGGACATCTTTTCCTGCAACATATCAGGTAGACAATGTTGGCCGAGTTGCAAGAGTATTTACCGTGTACCTGGTGGATGGTATTCTCACGTGAGATGATGGCATCCATGTCGATGATCCGGCATGTCTTGCAGAGGTTGCTGTGACAGGGTTGTGTGGTATTGTGGTCACTGTTCTCCTGAAGGCTGGGTAGTTTGCTGCGAACAATGGTCTGTTTGCAGTTGCGTGGTTGTCCGAAGGCAAGAAGTCGGGGTGTGGGGATGGCCCTGGCGAGCTGTTCGTCTCCATCAATGATATGTTGAAGACTCCGGAGAAGGTGTCGTAGCTTCTCCGCTCCGGGGAAGTACTGGACGACGAAGGGTACTCTGTCCACTGTGTCCCGTGTTTGTCTTCTGAGGAGATCGGTGCGGTTTTTCGCTGTGGCGCGTCGGAATTGTCGATCTATGAATCGAGCGCCATATCCTGTTCTTATGAGGGCATCTTTCAGGGTGTGGAGGTGTCTGTCACGATCCTCCTCATCTGAGCAAATCCTGTGTATATGGAGGGCTTGTCCATAGGGGATGGCTTCTTTAACATGTTTAGGGTGGAAGCTGGAGAAGTGGAGCGTCGTGAGATTGTCTGTGGGTTTGTGGTACAGTGAGGTGCTGAGGTGACTGTCCTTGATGGAGATGCGTGTGTCCAAGAATGCAACTGATTCTGGGGAATAGTCCATGGTGAGTCTGATGGTGGGGTGGAATTTGTTGGTATCATCATATAACAGCCTCTGACCTTCGGGTAAGCATTCTCCAAGGCGGCCTTCACGACACACGACAGCGCAGAGTCACTGAGCAGAGACTGATAGCCAAGTTCCACACACATGAGGACGGTCTCAACAAGGATCTTGGGTTCACGTCGCACTGTCGGTAACCTCCGTGACTTGCCTGGTTTGCAAAACTTCACTCACTGTACTGTCTGGAGACAATACACATCTCTTTAACCTGTGATCAGTGCTCCTTCCACACACATTGTTAGCCACTTTAAGACTTGAACAGCAGGTTAGGTGTCAAGATTCGCATTCTAAACAGTAATCTGTAAACTGTCTGTGCTTTATATGCTCTGTCTGAGGCCAGATCTCTCCATTCACCTGACGAAGGGACTAACCCGAAAGCTTGTAAGTTTACTATCAAATAAATCGGTTGGACAGAAACCTGGTGTTGTCAGACTTTTTACTATTCTATACAGAAACCAGCCCGAACCCCTCGATTAGATTCCAGTCTGTAACTCACTCCCGGGTATCTGTTATTCTATATATAAACCATCCCGAACCCCTCAATTAGATTCCAGTCTGTAACTCACTCCCGGGTATCTGTTATTCTATATATAAACCAACCCGAACCCCTCGATTAGATTCCAGTCTGTGACTAACTCCCGGGTATCTGTTATTCTATATATAAACCATCCCGAACCCCACGATTAGATTCCAGTCTGTGACTCACTCCCGGGTATCTGTTATTCTATATATAAACCACCCCGAACCCCTCGATTAGATTCCAGTCTGTAACTCACTCCCGGGTATCTGTTATTCTATATATAAACCACCCCGAACCCCTCGATTAGATTCCAGTCTGTAACTCACTCCCGGGTATCTGTTATTCTATATATAAACCACCCCAAACCCCTCGATTAGATTCCAGTCTGTAACTCACTCCCGGGTATCTGTTATTCTATATATAAACCACCCCGAACCCCTCGATTAGATTCCAGTCTGTAACTCACTCCCGGGTATCTGTTATTCTGTATATAAACCGCCCGGAACCCCTCGATTAGATTCCAGTCTGTAACTCACTCCCGGGTATCTGTTATTCTATATATAAACCACCCCGAACCCCTCGATTAGATTCCAGTCTGTATCTCACTCCCGGGTATCTGTTATTCTATATATAAACCACCCCGAACCCCTCGATTAGATTCCAGTCTGTAACTCACTCCCGGGTATCTGTTATTCTATATATAAACCATCCCGGACCCCTCGATTAGATTCCAGTCTGTAACTCACTCCCGGGTATCTGTTATTCATTTATAAACCACCCCGAACCCCTCGATTAGATTCCAGTCTGTAACTCACTCCCAGTTATCTGTTATTCTATATATAAACCACCCCGAACCCCTCGATTCTATTCCAATCTGTAACTCACTCCCGGGTATCTGTTATTCTATATATAAACCACCCCGAACCCCTCTATTAGATTCCAGTCTGTAACTCACTCCCGGGTATCTGTCATTCTATATAAAAACCACCCCAAACCCCTCGATTGGATTCCAGTCTGTAACTCACTCCCGGGTATCTGTTATTCTATATATAAACCACCCCGAACCCCTCGATTAGATTCCAGTCTGTAACTCACTCCCGGGTATCTGTTATTCTATATATAAACCACCCCGAACCCCTCGATTAGATTCCAGTCTGTAACTCGCTCCCGGGTATCTGTTATTCTATATATAAACCCCCCTGAACCCCTTGATTAGATTCCAGTCTGTATCTCACTCCCGGGTATCTGTTATTCTATATATAAACCACCCCGAACCCCTCGATTAGATTCCAGTCTGTAACTCACTCCCGGGTATCTGTTATTTTATATATAAACCACCCCGAACTCCTCGATTAGATTCCAGTCTGTAACTCGCTCCCGGGTATCTGTTATTCTATATATAAACCCCCCTGAACCCCTTGATTAGATTCCAGTCTGTATCTCACTCCCGGGTATCTGTTATTCTATATATAAACCACCCCGAACCCCTCGATTAGATTCCAGTCTGTAACTCACTCCCGGGTATCTGTTATTTTATATATAAACCACCCCGAACTCCTCGATTAGATTCCAGTCTGTAACTCACTCCCGGGTATCTGTTATTCTATATATAAACCACCCCGAACCCCTCGATTAGATTCCAGTCTGTAACTCGCTCCCGGGTATCTGTTATTCTATATATAAACCCCCCTGAACCCCTTGATTAGATTCCAGTCTGTATCTCACTCCCGGGTATCTGTTATTCTATATATAAACCCCCCTGAACCCCTCGATTAGATTCCAGTCTGTAACTCACTCCCTGGTATCTGTTATTCTATATATAAACCACCCTGAACCCCTCAATTAGATTCCAGTCTGTAACTCACTCCCTGGTATCTGTTATTCTATATATAAACCACCCCGAACCCCTCGATTAGATTCCAGTCTGTAACTCACTCCCGGGTATCTGTTATTCTATATATAAACCAGCCTGAACCCCTCGATTAGATTCCAGTCTGTAACTCACTCCCTGGTATCTGTTATTCTGTATATAAACCACCCCGAACCCCTCGATTAGATTCCAGGCTGTAGCTCACTCCCGGGTATCTGTTATTCTATATATAAACCACCCCGAACCCCTCGATTAGATTCCAGTCTGTAACTCACTCCCGGGTATCTGTTATTCTATATATAAACCAGCCTGAACCCCTCGATTAGATTCCAGTCTGTAACTCACTCCCAGGTATCTGTTATTCTATATATAAACCACCCCGAACCCCTCGATTAGATTCCAGTCTGTAACTCACTCCCGGGTATCTGTTATTTGCGTTCAGTTCCCTTTACCTCCCCACCCCTCGGCGACCCTCACCTGAAGAAGCTTCGCACTCAGTCAGAGGGCTGGCGATCGGTGTCTGAGACACGAGGCTGTGTGATATTTATACCAACCCAATCCCTGACCACAAGACAGAGCAGATAGCAGTTCACACTCAATGATTCAGACAATGTGGTTTGACAGAGAGACAGAGAGAGAGAGACAGAGAGAGAGAGAGAGAGAGAGACAGAGAGAGAGACAGACAGAGAGAGAGACAGAGATAGAGACAAAGAGTGACAAAGAAAGTGAGAGAGAGAGAGAGACAGTGAGATTGAGATTTAGAGAAAGAGAGAGAGACAGAGAGAGAGCGAGAGAGACAGAGAGAGAGAGAGAGACACAGAGAAACAGACGGACAGAGAGAGAGACAGAGAAAGAGAGAGAGATAGAGATTTCGAGAAAGAGAGAGAGCGAGAGACACAGAGGAAGAGAGACAGAGACAGAAAGACAGAGAAAGAGAGAGGCAGAGAGACAGTCAGTGAGGAAGACAGATAGAGAGAGACAGAGGCAGAGAGAGAGAATGAGACAGAGTTAGAGGGAGAGAGAGAGAGGAAGAGGGAGACAGACAGAGAGAAACAGTGAGAGAGACAGAGTCAGAGAGAGACAGGCAAAAACAGACAGACAGAGTGAGAGAGACCCAGAAGGAGAGAGAGAAGGCGAGACAGAGTGAGAGAGAGACAGAGACTGACAGACAAACAGATAGAGAGAGAGAGTGAGTGATATGGAGAGGGAGGGAGAAAGACAAAGGGTGAGAAAGAGGGGAAGAAAGAGGAGGTGAAAGCTGCCAAGCCCTATGTGCTCAGATCCAGCTGACAGCAGAAACCAAATGGACAGATAATGACACTGGGGTGTTTCCTGATTGGGAGTCAGTCAAGTGGGAGGCACTGAGGCCCTTGCAATGGGCTCGGGTGCCCAGAGTCGCTCGGTGCCTCACCAGCTCTGCAAGGCTTACCAACCTAGCTGGTGCTGAGTGTAAGAGCCCTGAGGAACTGCCCCCACAGCTCGGAGAATTACTAGAGCTCTGAGGCGAACCGGAGTGAATTGCTGAGGGCTGTGGCACACCATGTATTGATGGCCGGAGAAACAATGGAAGTCTCAAGGGCTGGAAATGAGAGGGAAAGTCTTGAGCGGGGTATAAACGTGGAGTGGAGTCCCTGTGCTATCGAGATATTTGGGCTTGGAGAGTTAACGTTGCTGAAATACAGTTATTTTGACCTTCAGTTAACTCTTGGACAGTAGACGCGTTTGATGAAGACATTCGTCCTGAGTGTGACAATTACTGTTAAAGAGGATGTTAAAGATCCTGGTTAAAGAGAGAGTCTCTCCATCAGGGACTCCCCTGTTAAAGAGGGATTTACTGGAGTTCTCTGAGGATGTGTCTAGAGCGGTGGATAGAGGAGAGCCAGTGGATGTGGTCTTTCTTGATTTTCAGAAGGCGTTTGACAAGGTACCTCACAAGAGGTTATTGCAGAAGGTCAGGGGGCATGGAGTTGGGTGTAGGGTGTTAGCGTGGATAGAGGACTGGTTGTCAAATAGGAAGCAGAGAGTGGGGGTCAATGGGTGCTATTCGGATTGGCGGATGGTGACTAGTGGAGTGCCCCAGGGGTCGGTGCTGGGGCCTCAGCTATTTACCATTTATATAGATGATCTGGAGGAGGGAACCGAGTGTAGGGTGTCGAAATTTGCTGATGACACCAAAATTGGTGGAAAGGCAAATTGTGCGGAGTGTGGTGAGAGTCTACAGAAGGATCTAGATAGGCTGGGCGAATGGGCCAGGAAATGGCAAATGGAATTTAATGTTGGCAAGTGCGAGGTGGTCCACTTTGGTAGGAATAATGGTAGGAAGGATTATTACTTACGTGGAGAAAAACTGCAGCAGGCGACGGTGCAGAGGGACCTCGGGGTCCTTGTGCATGAGTCGCAAAAACCCAGCTTGCAGGTGCAGCAGGCGGTCTGGAAGGCAAATGGGATGCTGGCCTTCATAGCAAGGGGGATTGAATATACAAGTAGGGAGGTCTTGCTGCGGCTGTATAGGGCATTGGTGAGGCCGCAGCTGGAGTACTGTGTGCAGTTTTGGGCGCCGTACTTACGCAAGGATATTTTGGCCTTGGAGGGAGTGCAGAGGAGGTTTACTCGGCTGATGCTGGAGTTGAGGGGGTTGAGCTATGAGGAGAGGCTGAATAAATTAGGCTTGTACACGTTAGAGTTTAGAAGAATGAGGGGAGATCTCATTGAGACGTATAAGATGATGAATGGGATGGATAGGATAGAGGTGGAGAGACTCTTCCCGCTCAGAAAGGATAGCAGGACTAGGGGGCACAGCCTCAAGATAAAGGGGGGGCGGTTTAGAACAGAGTTGAGGAGGAACTTCTTCACTCAAAGGGTGGTGAATCTCTGGAATTCTCTGCCCGTTGAAGTGGTGGAGGCTACCTCGCTAAATAGTTTTAAGACGCGGGTTGATGGGTTTTTGATAAGATAGGGGATTAAGGGTTATGGGGAGAGGGCGGGAATGTGGAACTGAGCCACGACAGATCAGCCATGATCTTACTGAATGGTGGGGCAGGCTCGAAGGGCTAGTTGGCCTACTCCTGCTCCTATTTCTTATGTTCTTATGTTCAGTCAGGGACCCCTGTTAAAGAAGGAGTCTCTCCATCAGGGACTCCCCTGTTAAAGAGGGAGTCTTTCAGTCAGGGACCCCTGTTAAAGAGGGAGTCTCCCCGTCAGGGACTCCCCTGTTAAAGAGGGAGTCTCTCCGTCAGGGACTCCCCCTATTAAAGAGGAATTCTCTCTGTCAGGGACCCCTGTTAAAGAGGGAGTCTCTCTGTCCGGGACTCCTGTTAAAGAGGGAGTCTCTCTGTCCGGGACTCCTGTTAAAGAGGGAGTCTCTCTGTCCAGGACTCCTGTTAAAGAGGGAGTCTGTTGATAACTTTGGGGACTGAGCTATCAGGAGGATGTGACAGAGTTTATGGCTCATCAGTTTGCTTGATATGGAACAGTCGAGGTTCTGCTGACCACGGTGAGGAGGACAGATACAGTTCCAGCACCTGTATCGAGCGTGAGGAGAGAGGAGGGTGAGAGCACATGGCGAGGTGTCAACCACTCTTCTCCATTCCTCTGCCCCTCTGAGTCCACCACCCTCCCGTGTGGGAAACTGAGAGAAACCTCAGCCACCATCAGAAGCAGACAGAGACACGGATAGAGGTTTCACACATCAAATATATCTCTACATCAACCTACCCCTTCACTTCACACCACCGGTGCCTGCCTGGACCCCACCAGTAAGAAGTCTCACAACACCAGGTTAAAGTCCAACAGGTTTGTTTCAGAGCACAAGCCACAACTTTCGGAGAGCTTGCTGCACCGACGTCAGGTGAGTGTGAGCTGTGTTCACAAACAGGACAGAAAAAGACACAAACACATAAAGACACAGACACAAACAGAACAATGGTTGGAATGCGAATCTTTACAGGTAAACAAGTCTCAAAGGTACAGACAGTGTGAGTGGAGAGAGGGTTAAGCAGAGGTTAAAGAGATGTGTATTGTCTCCAGACAGGACGGTGAGTGAGGTTTTACAAACCCAGGCAAGTTGTCGGGGTGACAGATAGTGCGATAGGAACCCAAGGTCCCGGTTGAGACTGTCGTCATGTGCGCGGAACTTGGCAATCAGTCTCTGCTCAGCGACTCTGCGCTGTCGTGTGTTGTGAAGGCCTCCTTGGAGAACCCTGACCTGAGGGTCAGTGCCGAGGGAGCGCTGAGGGAGTGCCGCATTGAGAGGGAGATGGGACTGAGAGACACCAGTCAGTGTACAGATACCTCCCTGAGAGAGAGAGAGGGGACTGAGAGACACCAGTCAGTGTACAGATACCTCCCTGAGAGAGAGAGAGAGGACTGAGAGACGCCAGTCAGTGTACAGATATCTCCCTGAGAGAGAGAGAGGGGACTGAGAGACACAAGTCAGTGTACAGATATCTCCCTGAGAGAGAGAGGGGACTGAGAGACATCAGTCAGTGTACAGATATCTCCCTGAGAGAGAGAGAGAGAGGACTGAGAGACACCAGTCAGTGTACAGATATCTCCCTGAGAGAGAGAGGGGACTGAGAGACATCAGTCAGTGTACAGATATCTCCCTGAGAGAGAGAGAGGACCGAGAGACACCAGTGAAGTAGGAAAAGGGTTGATGGATTTTGTACGTAGAATATATCACAAACATAACCCTTCGTCATGACTGATCTCCTCAAGCTTATACTGCTCCTGGCAGTGATATAAGTTATTTGTTCATGTCTTACATGCTTTAACTCATTATTTTATGAAGACAGATAGTTTAACGTGGCTGTTATTTTGTAGACTTTGTGAATCTTACCTGTTTGTGTTAGTTGGACATCGTTACAGAGATGACACTTTCCGATACCGGCTGTTGACAGCTGCTGATGGCAGACGGCGATACCGGATTTGAACAGGAAGACTCCTGCTGGGACAGTCACGGTCACACAAGTAACTTCAAACACAGGGATGCCGTTACTCGCTGCAGAAGGGGTTTCAAATCGCGACCAGATTGAAGACTGTGTCATGACTGCAGGACTGTGATTCCTGATTAAATCTGAGGCTGTGTCACAGCCGATGAAGGAAGAATGGGAAATTTGTACGGTGACTGACACTCAGATTCCTGATGGATAAATCCCCACGTGTGCTTGTCCTCAATGAGAAATCTGGCAGTCCGTGTTTCGATCCAGTTCTCCCAAAGCTCTGGAATAAAAGGCTTCGCTTTGAAATAAAAACCACAGCAATTTGACTCACTAACAGTCTCAGAGGTATTATTTTACCTATAACAGCCGCACTGTGGGAGGGTCGGTGCTGAGGGAGTCCCGCACTGTGGGAGGGTCAGTGCTGAGGGAGTCCCGCACTGTGGGGAGGGTCAGTGCTGAGGGAGCGCCGCACTGTGGGAGTCAGTGCTGAGGGAGCGTCGCACTGTGGGAGAGTCAGTGCTGAGGGAGCGCCGCACTGTGGGAGAGTCAGTGCTGAGGGAGCGCCGCACTGTGGGAGAGTCAGTGCTGAGGGAGCGCCGCACTGTGGGAGGGTCAGTGCTGAGGGAGCGCCGCACTGTGGGAGTCAGTGCTGAGGGAGCGTCGCACTGTGGGAGAGTCAGTGCTGAGAGAGCACCGCACTGTGGGAGGGTCAGTGCTGAGGGAGTCCCGCACTGTGGGAGGGTCAGTGCTGAGGGAGCGTCGCACTGTGGGAGGGTCGGTGCTGAGGGAGTCCCGCACTGTGGGAGGGTCGGTGCTGAGGGAGCACCGCACTGTGGGAGGGTCGGTGCTGAGGGAGTCCCGCACTGTGGGAGAGTCAGTGCTGAGGGAGCGCCGCACTGTGGGAGGGTCGGTGCTGAGGGAGCACCGGACTGTGGGAGAGTCAGTGCTGAGGGAGCGCCGCACTGTGGGAGGGTCAGTGCTGAGGGAGCGCCGCACTGCGGGAGGGTCGGTGCTGAGGGAGTCCCGCACTGTGGGAGGGTCAGTGCTGAGGGAGCACCGCACTGCGGGAGGGTCAGTGCTGAGGGAGTGCCACACTTTTTGAGAGTGTTAAATTTACGCCCCTTCATTCTGAGACTATCCTGACTGGACCTACCCTCTCCCATAAGGGGGAAGCATCCTGCCAGCATGTACCCCGTCAAGCACCTCCATAATCCAACATATTTCACTGAGATCACCTCTCATTCTTCAACTTCCAGTGAGCTGAGTCACTAAAACGTTCACTCTGCTTCACAAGGCAATCTCTCCATCCCTGGGGTCAGCCCAGTGAACCTCCTCTGAACTCTCTCCCTATGAAATATGGAACCGAAGCTCAACTACTCACTTTAGCTACTCCCTTCCTTTTATTTCAAATGCGGGAGAAACTCTTCCTTTCTGCACAGACATCTTTAGCTTGATCCCTCTCATACTCTAATTTCTCCCTCGATTTTCTCTTCTCATCCCTTGCTGGGATTTAGAAGGTCACCTTCCTTATCATCCTTGCTTCCGTCGTCATGGCTGGTACATTGTACCCGCAAAGTCTTCTTTCCACAAGGGAAGACATCTTTGCGGAAATTTGGAATATTTCCTTGATGTCAGCTGCAGAGTCTTTCCTCTCGTCCCGGATTTCATGGTTATCTTAATGCCCTTCCCTTTGACCTCTGCCCCCAGTTCACTTTCACCAATTCCTTCTGCCTGTTTTTCAGTTTAAGACACTTAGCTTAGACCCAAACCTCTCACCTTCCAACTGCGTGCGAAATTCGACCACGTTATGATCACTGTTACCCTGCTTGACAATGAAGTTATTCCTGTCCTCTTACCAGATTGAGAACGGCCCGCTTTCTCTCTCTCTCTCTCTCTCTCTCGCTGGCTCCCGAACATTCTGCTCCAAGAATTTTTCCGGAACGACATTCCATGAATCCCGTTCTTGAGGATATCTTCACCGTTCCTTCACTGTCGCTGAATACAAATGCTGGAACTCCCTTCCAAACAGCAAGGTGGGTGTGCCTACGTCTCACGGGACTGCAGAGATTAAAGAGTAAAATCATTGTTCGTCACTCCTCAGATACTGAAACAGTCCCGTGTCCAAACGCAGAAAAATCTGGACAATATCCAGGCTCAGGTAGACATGTGGCGGATAACGTTCGCCCCACACATGCACACACAGAAGTAACAGGCAATGCCCATCTCCAGCAAGAGAGAATCGAACCATCTCCTCCACGTTCTGTTCCATCACCATCACTGAATCCCCCCGTTCCCCCACATCCTGGGGGTTACCATTGACCAGAAACTGAACTGGGCTCCAGCCAGTTAGTGAGAATCTAACCATCTCCCCCACGTTCAGTTCCATCACCATCACTGAATCCCCCCATTCCTCACATCCTGGGGGTTACCATTGAACAGAAACTGAACTGGGCTCCAGCCAGTTAGTGAGAATCTAACCATCTCCCCCACGTTCAGTTCCATCACCATCACTGAATCCCCCCATTCCTCACATCCTGGGGGTTACCATTGACCAGAAACTGAACTGGGACCCAGCCAGATCAATACTGTGGCTCCCAGAGCAGGTCAGAGGCTGGGAATCCTGCGGAGAGTAACTCACCTCCTGACTCCCCCTCCCCCCCTTCCCAAAGCCTGTCCCACCATCCACAAGGGCACAAGTCAGGAGTGTGATGGGACGCTCTCCCCACTTGCCTGTATGGGTGCGGCTCCCAACAACACTCGAGAAGCTCGACACCATCCGGGACAAAGCAGCCCCTCTCCCTCCCCCTCCGCTCAATCGACACGCTAACCACAAACACTCACTCCCTCCACCACCCAGGCACAGTGTGTACTGTCTACAAGATGCCCCGCAGCGACTCGCCAAGTCTCCTTCCACAGCACCTTCCAAACCAACCACCTCTACCCACCTAAAAGGACATGGGGTGGGGGGTAGCATGGGGATTCCTCGACGTTCCCACACAGTGGCGCGCAGTCTACCGAAAGCAGAACTTGCCTTTGCTATTCTGCAGTTAACTTCTGTATCAATCGTCACTCCTTGGGAGAGGGTGCTGCCAAGATAAGTGAACTGGTCCACTGCCTGTAGTTTCTGCCCTTTGATTGTGATTATGGGTTCTGTGTACGGTGCATGAGGAGCAGGCTGGTGCATGACTTTGGTCTTTTTCATGTTGATGGTGAGTCCAAAGTTGTCACAAGCCATGGAAAATTTATCCGTACTGACTTGCATCTCTGGCTCTGAGCCAGCATACGGGGCACAGTCATCGGCAAAGAGGAAAGAACAGTCTCCTTCACTTTGGTAATAGCTTGAAGTCTCCTCAGGTTGAAGAGCTTCCCATCCACTCTGTACTTGAGGCTGATTCCAGCAACACTGTCCTGGAAGGCATCATTCAGCGTGGCAGTAAACATCATGCTGAATAGTGTGGGTGCGAGCACACAGCCCTGTTTGACGCCACTGGAGACTGGGAATGCCTCAGAGGACTCTCCGCCATCCAGTACTCTGGCCATCATGGAACTGGCGTACCATCTGAATGAATTTTGGGGGGGGGGGGCAGCCGAACTTTGATATGATCCTCCACAGGCCTTGTTGGCTTACAGTGTCGAAGGCTTTCGCGAGGTCAACAAAGGTTGTGTAGAGCTCGCGATTCTGCTCCTGACACTTCTGAAGTTGGCGCCCAGCAAAACTCTTGTCAGTAGTCCCACGCCCTTTGCGGAAGCCACACAGTGACTCTGGAAGCAGACCCAGCTCCAGATGAGTGACCAGACGATTTAGCAGGACTCTTGCGAGGGTTTTTCCTGTGATGGAGAGCAGCGAGATTCCTCGGTGGTTGTCGCATACTTGCCAATTGCCCTTCCTCTTATAGAGGTGTACGATGGAAGCATCTTTAAGTTCCTGAGGAATGGATCTTGCTTTCAAAAGGACTGGAACAACTCGGTGAGCTTCTCGATAAGTACAGGACCGGCAGCTTTATAGATCTCTGCGGGTATGGCATCTGCCCCTGGGGCTTTGCCGCTGGATAGCTGGCTGACAGCTTTCGTGATTTCGGCTACTACCGATGGGTCATCCATGGTGCTGTTGGTATCGACCTGGGGAACCCTGTCGATTGATTCATCATTAATAGATGACGATCGGTTGAGGACGGCTTCAAAGTGTTCAGCCCATCTCTGCAGGATCTGAGCCCTCTCTGTAATGAGAGTTGTATCATCTGTACTCAGGAGGGGGGAACTCCCCAGAGATTGAGGTCTAGAGAGAGTGTTGAGGGCTTCATAGAACTGTTTCAAGTCGTTTGTGTCAGTGTATCCCTGTATTTCATCTGCCTTGGCGCTCAGCCAGGCATCCTGCATTTTACTCAGTTTATAAACAGTTCTACAAAGAACAAAGTGCTTTAAACTTATTTTAAACTGGTTTTTAACAGGTAAAATCTTAGCTGTCTCTCTGCTCCTTCACTCGTCTGCTCCAGCAAACAATGGAATTCTTCAATTCCAATTCTTCCAGGTGGCAAGACGTGGATCTCGCCCAGAAAGTGAGAAGTTGGCTAGGGTGCATTTGAATACATTGCCATAGAATTAGCAAGTTTAAAGTCAGAGGAGCAGCTAGAGAGGTGATTCAAGTGAAGAGAGCTAGTAGGTAAAAGGGATTTTTAACTTACTTTTTTTTGGAGTTTTTTGCTAAGGTAGCCGGAGGTGTAAAATCGGAAGTAGGCCCCAGTGAGACCTAGGAAGTGTTTTTTGCCCAATAAATTTGAACGGGGAGCGTACATAACTGTAGGAGATTAAGTGATCAATGATTATTACTTTTACAGAGCATTCGTTATTTTATTGAGAGTTTATCAAATGTCAGCTGAGTCTGTGGGCATCTGGATTAAAATGTGGCCCAGTGGGAACTTTTCCAATAAGTTCACACTTCATGTTTCTTCACCATCAACAGCACTAATTCAGCATATGTTAGTTACCAGGACCATCAATGAGCTGAGAGTGAAAGGAATTCGGAAGTACAGAGGATAAATGCCACAGTTAAACATGATGCATGGAGTTAACAGCGACACTTACAGGGAACGCCAAGAGCAGCGATGATGGGATAATATATCTTCTGCACTTCCCAGAGTGTGAATAGTGCACGGATGTTTATTGAGAATTCCCGAAGCATGTTTCGACTTTGGCAGCAGAGAGTGAACCAGTCAGCACTCGAGGTTACTGAGGCATTGTGAAAGGGCATTGAAAGAAGCCTCACATTTATGTGGGAGTGGAATCCACAGAGAGGAGTTTCTCTGGGGATTAAAATTACTGACAATGGATAAACAAATGCAATGTTTTCAATATTTCAATTCTAACCCTCTGAGATTTTCAAAAATGCAGCTAAGCAGACACTGGACGGACAGAAAGGGAAAGCGTTCAACAAATAACAACAACCAAAGAACAAAGAATTTACAGGGCAGGAACAGCCCTTTGGCCCTCCAAGCCTGTACCGACCATGCTGCCCGACTGAACTCAAACCCTCTCCCCTTCCGGAGATCATATCCTCTATTCCCATTCTATTCATGTATTTTTCAAGACGCCCCTTAAAACTCACTGTTGTATCTGCTTCCATTCCTTCCCCCAGCATTGGGTTCCAGGCATCCACCGCCATCTGTGTGAAAGATCTGCCTCGTATATCTCCTTTAAACCTTGCCCCGGCACCTTGGACCTGTGCTTCCTCGTAAGTGACTCTTGCACCGTGGGAGGGGGCTTCTTACTATCCACCTTGTCCATGCCTCACAATCTTGTTGTTCATCCATCAGGACCTCAACACCATTAGTCATTTTGAGGCTGGTTGCGGTGTGTCTGAAGATGACTGATCAGGGCCAATTCGGGCACGGAATGTCCTGGCACATATTGGGCAGATTTGTGTGGGCACTGTAGTTGTTGCGCTGGTGGCTCTGGATTTGTGCAACTGGTGTTTAAGTTGTGCTTCAGCACTGCACCTTGCTTCATAAGCTTGACAGCCTTTGTGGGTGAGGCAGCAGCAGGTAGGGCGGTTTTGTGCCAGTCTTTCCCAGGTGGTCGTGTTTATGTCAAGCGACTTCAGGAGGAATTTAGTGTGTTTTTGTAATGTTTCCTCTGCCCTCCATGCGAGCGTCTTCCAGCAGAGAGTTCCCCAAAAAGGAGCTGCTTGGATATGCGCTCGTCCAGCAAATGGATGATGTTAGCGCGAGTGGGCGGACACGATCACTCCGGACTCAGGGTCAGGTTCAACAGCGGGACAGCTTTATTTTAACGTCGACGGAGGTGCAGTCAGGACAGACAGACCGAACTGTCCCGAAAGCACTCTAAAGACCCGCCGCAATGGGTTACAGTTATACCTGAACTTCAATACATTGTACAATTCAAATACGAATGTTTTGTTTCCAGTATTCGTCTCTGACCATCCTGTTTCGATGTCTTCAAGTATTGTAATGATGTTTTTAAGTGTGTGTTAATGGTTTCTGTCTGATGGGTTTATTGATGGTCTAGAATCTCCGGGGTTTGAACAATGGGTGTTCGACTGATCTCAGGAAGTTTGTGGGGCCAGGGATGCTTCCTTAGTTATGCTAATCCTTAGGTTTCTCCATAGAGGGTTGCTTGATTAGAGCAGAGGTGCTGATTTGGTTGGATGGGGGTGTACTTTTTAATTTTGATCCTGTAGGTGCCATCCTGTCCGGTTCCCTTTGTGTGCGAGCCCTCATTTGCATTCTAAAAGCATGTCCTTGCCTGCGAGTCTGTGTCTGTTCCCTTGTGACCTTTAGTGGGGAGGCTCTGAGTGCAACTTTAGTCTGCTTCCATATTGTGTACCCAATTTCATAAAATTTGTTGTCCGATAACAATGACATGACCTGCCCACCGGGTCTGTGCTCTCATCAGCCGTGTGTGGACTGATGGTAGACTTGCTCCAGAGAGAACTTAAGTGTCTGGTACTTTGTCTTGCCATCTAATGTGTAATATTCTGCGAAGACAAGTCATGTGGAAATGATTGAGCTGTCTTGCATGCCTTCGAAAGACAGTCCACATTTCATAGGCGTACAGGAGGCTAGTGCGTACCATGGTGCTGCAGACCTTCAGTTTTGTTTGTGAGCTGATTCCTCGATGTTCCCATACAGTGGAGCGCAGTCTACCGAAAGCAGAACTTGCCTTTGCTATTCTGCAGTTACCTTCTGTATCAATAGTCACTGCTTGGGAGAGGGCGCTGCTAATATAAGTGAACTGGTCCACTGCCTGTAGTTTCTGCCCTTTGATTGTGATTATGGGTTCTGTGTACGGTACATGAGGAGCAGGCTGGTGCATGACTTCAGTCTTTTTAATGTTGGTGGTGAGTCTAAAGTTGTTACAAGCCATGGAAAATTTGTCCATACTGACTTGTATCTCTGGTTCTGAGCCAATAAACAGGGTGCAGTCATCGGCAAAGAGGAAGTGTCTCAGAACAGTGTCCTTCACTTTGATAATGGCTTGAAGTCTCCTCAGGTTGAAGAGTTTCCCATCCACTCTGTACTTGAGGCTGATTCAGGGGGGGTAGTTATAGGACGGATGTCAGGGGTAGGTTCTTTACCCAGAGGGTGGTGAGGGATTGGAATGCCCTGCCTGCTGCAGTTGTAAATGCGCCTAGTTTGGGGGCGTTTATGAGATCCGTGGATAGGTTTATGGACGAGAAGGGATTGGTTTAGGTTAGTGGGTCATTGTTTTTTAACTGGTCGGCGCAACATCGTGGGCCGAAGGGCCTGTTCTGCGCTGTAATGTTCTATGTTCTATTCTGGACTGCCCTGCGAGCACTGGGAAAAGCATTTTTCTTGGCAGCTGAAGATGGGTTGGTCTGACAGGCCCGATGAAGATGGTGCTTTTCAACAAGTACAGCCTGTATCTCCTCATCATTTTCATCGAACCAATCATGCTGCTTGTGGGTGGAGGGCCCGAGCGTGTTCAGTGGAGATGTTTGGATAGCATCCCTGAAGCATTCCCAGTCATCCTCAGCGCTGCCTGCGAGGTGTAGGTCAGCAAGCTTGATTTCTCAGTCTTCAGCCAGTGTTGAAGCTACGCTGGGGTTCTTTAGCTCGGCCGCACTGATTCTTTTCATAACCTTGTTTCCTTGTGGTCGCCTCTTGGGTCTGATGCGGAGCCTCATTTTGGAGACAATGAGCCTGTGATCTGTCCAGCAGTCAGCACCACAATGGCCTTGGTCACTCTGACATCCTGCCTGACTTTTCTCCTGACAATGACATAGTCGGTAAGATGCCAATACTTAGAGCGAGGGTGCATCCAGGAGGGCTTGTTCCGGGTAGGCAGACGGAAGTTTGTGTTGGTGATGAGGAGGTCGTGTGCTGCACAACTCTCCATTAAGAGTAGGCCGTTACTGTTACACTTGCCCACTCCATGCCTCCCAGTGACTCCCTGCCAGATTGCAGAGTCACACTCTACTCATGCATTGAAATCGCTAAGCAAGATCAGCTTGTCAGTACTGCTCCCTGCTGATAGTAGGGTGTCTAGTTCTTTGTAGAACTTGTCTTTCATCTCGTCCGGGTTGTTCATTGTGGGGGCATAGGCGCTGATCAGGGTGGCTTGACTTCTGTTCTGTAGCGGAAGCTGTAATGTCATGAGCCAATCGTTCACACCCTTGGGTAGACTATCAAATTTCCGAACAAGGTGACTCCTGACGGTGAATCCAACTCCAGCATCACGACGCTCATCACTGCCACAACCGCTCCAGAAAAAAGTGTATCCACCTCCAGTTTCAGTCAACTGACCTACGTTAGCAAGACGAGTTTCACTCAGGGCTGCAATGTCCATGTTGTATCTTGCAAGCTCTCTGGCACCTAAGGCTGTTCTTCTCTCTGGACTGTCTGCTATAGTGTTGTCCAAAAGCGTGCGCATGTTCCAAGTGCCAATGGTGAGCGGTGTCACCTTGTGTTTTATTTTGTTTGTTCAACGGCAAGATGGGATCGCCGCCAGCCGCGGTAAACTGGCCAGGGTGTAGTGAAGCAGGCAATGTTTAGGGCACCTTTTCTCGTCCTTTCCTCATCCTACGGAGGTGAGCAGTATGTTCCTGAAGAGGACTGCTCAGTCCCTCAGGGAGACACCGAGTTCCACTGCTGCTTCGGTCAGAGGAAAATGACCATTAGACCTGAGCTGCCTGCGTGCAGGTCCGTGACTACAGCTCCCAGTGTATCCACACCTGCTGCTTCGTCACTCACCCATCGCCACAGGAATTCAAGGGTTGAACAGGACACTGATGATGATGATGGTGTCGAAACGAGCGCTTGATTTGGGTTAAACTGAGGGAGAGTTGTGCAGCGTCAGCCTCACTCTCTCTTCCCAATTCCCATCTAGATCCAGTGGCAAGACAAGAGGCCGGCTGGAGGCGGGACTAGGCACAGTGGATGACCAGGGTGTCTTCTGTGTCTTGTCCTGCTCTTCACGTTCCACGACACTTGCAGAGACCACCTTCTTGACCGTTGGACCTTCCATTGGTCTCTTCCGCTCAATCCACCGGACTCTGTCTTCACATGCTGGGATAGACATCTCCCTATCTCACCGAGGGTCCAGACCCATCAGCTACCCTCACCTGGTTTAGCCGGCTTGTCAAGGCCATTGCCTGGAGTGTGGCTGCTGTCGCATGCAAACAGCTACGGGGAGCCACAGGTGAGAGCTGAGTGCCAGGTGGGGACAAAGGGTGGACAAACTGCCCTGAAAAGGGCGCGACATGTTCCCCCATCAAAGCTATTACTCATCCCTGACACTCCAAACACTCCCCATCCTGACTTGGAAATATATTGGCCATTCCTTCACTGTGGTTGGGCTTCAATCCTGGAACTCCCTCCCTAACAGCGCTGCCAGTGTACCTACACCACTAATGGGGGGGGGGACTGGAGCGGACTCAAGATGGCGGCTCACCCACTCCCCTCTCGAGGGGGAGCAATTAGAGAGGAAGGAGGATGCTGGGTTTAACCCCCACATCGCCTTGAGCAAAAGAAGGCAAGAATTGTGGCCGTATCTTTCTCACATTGGTCCTCGGAGTGGGCCTAGTGTCCACCAATTAAGAGGCCGTTAAGAGGCCTGTGGACCAATCCCACGAGGGTTTCCTTATCTCTACTGGAACAAATTGTACCTCTGGTGTTTCCTGAGTGGAGACCAGAGCTGGTTCTTGTCGCAATGCCCTTCTGAATGAGCTGAGCTGACCTGCTACCCTCTTTCCAATCCCTTCAGAGGCGATCAGACTCTGAGCTGAACAGATAAGATGCCTCTCTCTGCGATGGCTATCGCCTGATGCAGAGCTATTTCTGTTTGTGTGGCCAGCTGACCCTGCCACATGGTTACCGTAGCTGGTTCTCAATCAGATATGGAGCTTTTAGTTTTGTACTCCGTTTGGTTTTGTATCAGTTTCGCAAACTCTGGGCCTCGTCTCCCTCCCGCTGCACACGGGGTGAGCCCCATCAGGGCTATCGACAATCCCCCCTCCCCCCCAAGTATCGCGACGTGGTCTTGTCTTCACCCTGCCCTCATCATGGGATCTCCCCAACTCCGATCTCCTCCCTCCGCCCCTCACCAATCCCCACAAACACTCAGTCAGACTCAGTCACAGTGACATTGCCCAGGTGGAAATCATAGAATCGCTACAGTTCAGAAGGACGCCATTCAGCCCATCGGGTCTGCACTGACCACAATCCAACCCAGGCCCTATTCCTGTAACCCCATGCATTCACGCTAGCAAGTCCCGCTGACACTAAGGGACAATTTAGCACAGCCAATCCACCTAACCTCCACATCCTTGGACACTAAGGGATAATTTAGCATGGCCAATCCCCCCTAACCTACACATCTTTGGACACTAAGGGACAATTTAGAATGGCCAATCCCCCCGAACCGACACATCTTTGGACACTAAATGGTCTGATTTTACCATTTTCATTCGAAGTGCTGAATCCGGGCGTGATTCAGATCTGACTCAGAAATCTGCTTTCAGACACCCCCAGACACACTCAGCCTGAAAAAAAAATCATGGGTCCCATTCGCACTGTGGGTGGGGGTTAGCGCTGCCGGAACGATCGGAGCTCTGAACCGCGCACGCACAGTTAGATAATAATGTGAAAAACAAGCCATCACATCACTCCCGAGCCACAGAAAGCGGAGAAAGCAGCCGGGGAAACAAAGGGGGAGCGATGGCCCCACCACCCCAACATCACTGTCCCCTTTATCCACCCCCCCCACTACCCACACACATCACTGTCCCCCTTATCCACCCCCCCACTACCCACACACATCACTGTCCCCCTTATCCACCCCCCCATTACCCACACACATCACTGTCCCCCTTATCCACCCCCCACTACCCACACACATCATTGTCCCCTTTATCCACCCCCCCCACTACCCACACACATCACTGTCCCCCTTATCCACCCCCCCATTACCCACACACATCACTGTCCCCCTTATCCACCCCCCACTACCCACACACATCACTGTCCCCCTTATCCACCCCCCACTACCCACACACATCATTGTCCCCTTTATCCACCCCCCCCCACTACCCACACACATCACTGTCCCCCTTATCCACCCCCCCATTACCCACACACATCACTGTCCCCCTTATCCACCCCCCCCATTACCCACACACATCACTGTCCCCCTTATCCACCCCCCCACTACCCACACACATCACTGTCCCCCTTATCCACCCCCCCCACTACCCACACACATCACTGTCCCCCTTATCCACCCCCCCCACTACCCACACACATCACTGTCCCCCTTATCCACCCCCCCGATAAAATACTGACCTCTGAAAGACAGAGAGAGAGAGAGACAGACAGACACAGAGAGAGAGAGACAGAGAGACAGAGACAGAGAGTGAGATAGAGAGAGAGTGAGAGAGAGAGAGAGGCATACAGAGACAGAGAGAGAGAGACAGAGGGAGAGAGACAGAGAGAGAGACAGAGGGAGAGAGACAGAGAGACAGCGAGAGAGAGACAGAGAGACAGAGACAGAGAGTGTGAGACAAAGAGTGTAAGACAGAGAGAGAGTGAGAGAGAGAGAGAGACGGAGAGAGAGAGACAGAGTTCAGTTACAAGTGGTGTACCTCAAGGATCTGTTTTGGGGCCACTGCTGTTTGTCATTTTTATAAATGACCTAGATGAGGGTGTAGAAGGATGGATTAGTAAATTTGCTGACGACACCAAAGTTGGAGGAGTTGTAGACAGTGAGGATGGATGTTACAGTTTGCAGAGGGACATAGATAAGCTGCAGAGCTGGGCCAAGAGGTGGCAAATGGAGTTTAATACGGAAAAGTGTGAGGTGATTCACTTTGGTAAGAGTAACAGGAGTACAGAATATCAGGCTAATGGAAGGACTCTTAGTAGTGTTGACGAGCAGAGAGATCTCGGGGTACATGTGCATAGATCCCTGAAAGTTGGCATCCAGGTTGATAAGGTTGTTAAGAAGGTGTGTTAGCTTTTATTGGGAGAGGGATTGAATTTCGGAGCTGTGAGGTCATGTTGCAACTGTACAAAACTCTGGTGCGGCCGCACTTGGAGTATTGCGTACAGTTCTGGTCGCTGCATTATAAGAAAGATGTGGAGGCATTGGAAAGGATGCAGAGGAGGTTTACCAGGATGTTGCCTGGTATGGTGGGAAGGTCTTATGAGGAAAGGCTGAGGGACTTGAGGTTATTTTCATTGGAGAGAAGGTTACGAGGTGACCTGATTGAGGCATACAAGATGATCAAAGAATTGGATAGGGTGGACAGTGAGAGCCTTTTACCTCGGATGGTGATGGTTAACACGAGGGGACATAGCTTCAAATGAAGGGGTGGTAATTATAGGACGGATGTCAGAGGTAGGTTCTTTACTCAGAGGGCAGTAAGGTCGTGGAATGCCCTGCCTGCAGCAGTTGTGGACTCGCCAACTTTAAGGGCGTTCAAATGGTCAGTGGATAGGCATATGGATAACATTGGAATAGTTTAGGTTAGAGGGTCACTAGATTGGTTCCACTGGTCGGCGCAACATCAAGGGCCAAAGGGCCTGTACTGCGCTGGAATGTTCTATGTTCTAGAGAGAGAGAGTGATAGAGACAGAGAGAGAGAGAAATAGAAAGAGAGAAATAGAGAGAGAGAAATAGAGAGAGAGAACTAGAGAGACAGAGAGTGAGGGACAGAGAGAGACACAGAGAGAGAGGCACATGGAGAGAGAGAGAGAGAGACAGAGAGAGACAGAGCAAGAGAGAGAGACAGACAGACAGAAAGAGATGTGTGTCTCCTCTCTGTACTCTATGAACGGTACGCTTTGTCTGTATAGCACACAAGAAACAATACACTGTATTGTGTATTGGGATACAGTGTATTGGGATACACGTGACAATAATTAATCAAATCAAATCCTTTTCCTTCTCCCCTCTGTACTCTATGAACGGTATGCTTTGTCTGTGTAGTGAACAAGAAACAATGCTTTTCACTGTCTCCCAATACACGTGACAATAATAAATCAAATCAAATATTCAGCTGATCTTTCTCTACACCCTCGCTATGACTGTAACACTGCATTCTGCACCCACTCGTTTCCTTCTCTATGAACGGTATGCTTTGTCTGTACAGCACGCAAGAAACAATACTTTTCACTATATCCCGATACGCAGGACAATAATAAATCAAACCAAATCCAAATCAGTGTGTGTGCGTGTCTGTATGTGTGTCAGTACATGTGTGTGAGAGTGTGGGCGTGTGTCAGTGTGTGTGCGTGTCAGTGTGTGTGTGTGTGTGTGTGTGTCAGTGCGTGTGTGTGTGTCTGTCTGTCTGTCTGTCTGTGTGTGTGCGTGTGTTTGTGTGTCAGTGTGTGTGCGTGTCTGTGTGTGCGTGTCTGTGTGTGTCAGTGTGTGTGTGTGTCAGTGTGTGTGTGTGTCAGTGTATGTGTGTGGGTCAGTGTGTGTGTGTATGTGTGTGTGTATGTGTGTGCCACTGGATACTGCAGGGATCTGTTCACATTATGAATGGTTTGGGAGAGGGAACTGAATGTATTATCACCAAATTTGCCGATGATACAAAGTTGCGTGGGAGGGTGAGCTGTGAGGAGGATACAGAGATGTTTCAGTGTGATTTGGACAGGCTGAGTGTGTGGGTATCTGTGTGGGAAATGGTCTGTAGGCCTTCAGAGCGAGAGGATTGGAGTATAGGGACAGGGATGTTTTACTGCAATTGGACAGGGTGGGGCCACACCTGGAGTATTGGGAGCAGTTTTGGTCTCCTTGTCTGAGGAAGGATGTTCCTCGTTATAGCGGGAGCACAGTGAGGGGTTTCCCAGGCTGACCCCTGGGACGGCGGGTCCGTCAATACGAGGAGAGACTGAGTGGGTTCGAACTGTATTCACTCGAGTTTGGAACAGAGAGAGGGGGATCTGATAGAAACTTATCAAATTCGAACAGGGACGATTCAGAAAGAATGTTCCCCATGGTGGGGGAGTCCAAAATCGGGGCGGGGTGGGGGGGGGAGGAGGTCACAGTTTGAGGATAAGGGGGTGAACCTTTTAGGGACTGAGGGTGAGGGGGAAATATCTTCACCCAGAGGGTGGGGAATGTGTGGAATTCACTCCCACAGAAAGGAGTTGGAGCCGGGGGTCACAGTTTGAGGATGAGTAACCTTCGAGTAACCCTCTCTCTTCCAGGCCCCCATTACCTCTCACCGTCCCGGGGCCCTTGGTTAACCATCTCCTGTCCCAGGCTTCGAGTGACCCTCTCTCCTCCAGGCCCCCATTAACCCTCACCGTCCCAGCCCCTCGAAGATCCCTCAGCAGCCCAGCTCCTTGCACACAGGGCTATCAGCCTTTTACCCTGAGCTCTCGGATAAATTGCTCGAAACTGCTGCCTGCTAACCAAGGCCCCGCCAACCACAAACAGCACGACAGCAACAAAAGCACAGGCCAGGGATGTCAAGAAAAGCAGGCAGCAGCAGGCAGTGAGCTGACACGCTGGGGGGACAGCGAGTCACACCTCGGTCAAGGCAGATAAGGGAGGATCTCAGAGGCCAAGTTCCCACGTCTATTCTGGGATACCTGTGAAAACACAAGGCAGCTTTGCAGCTTAGAGCAGAAAGAAAGCCTGGAGTTCCAGGCCTACTAAACTTCTGTTTGAGCCCCACAGGCGACAGGCCTCAGGCTACGCAGCAGGTCACTGAGAAACAAGCCCTTTTCTGCAGGGACGCACACAATGGTGGCACCAACACAACCAGGCGAAAGGCCCACTCACATTCTCATGAAGGATACCAGCATTCAGAGAGACAGGGCAGTGTATCTGTGCACAGGAACTGTCTCCCTGAGAGAGAGAGAGGGGACTGAGAGACACCAGTCAGTGTACAGATATCTCCCTGAGCGAGAGAGAGAGGACTGAGAGACACCAGTCAGTGGACAGATATTTCCCTGAGAGAGAGGGGACTGAGAGACACCAGTCAGTGTACAGATATCTCCCTGAGAGAGAGGGGACTGAGAGACACCAGTCAGTGTACAGATATCTCCCTGAGAGAGAGAGAGAAGACTGAGAGACACCAGTCAGTGTACAGATATCTCCCTGAGAGAGAGAGAGGGGACTGAGAGACACCAGTCAGTGTACAGATATCTCCCTGAGAGAGAGAGAGAGAGAGAGGGGGGACTGAGAGACACCAGTCAGTGTACAGATATCTCCCTGAGAGAGAGAGAGGGGATTGAGAGACACCAGTCAGTGTACAGATATCTCCCTGAGAGAGAGACAGAGGGGACTGAGAGACACTAGTCAGTGTACAGATATCTCCCTGAGAGAGAGAGAGGGGACTGAGAGACACCAGTCAGTGGACAGATATCTCCCTGACAGAGAGAGAGGGGACTGAGAGACACCAGTCAGTGTACAGATATCTCCCTGAGAGAGAGAGAGAGGGGACTGAGAGACACCAGTCAGTGTCCTTGGACCTGTTTCCATCTCTCTGCACCGTTAGTTCATCCACTTTGTTGCAAATGCTCCGCGGGTTAAGGCACAGAGATTTTAAGCCTGTCTTTTTAACATCATTTGCCTTGCTCCCGATCTCTTTGTCTCTCGTCCTGTGTCCTTGGTTTCTCTGCCTATCAAGTTTCTTATTCCCTGTTCTACCTTGAGAGAGGTGACTGCAGCCAGAACCTTTCCTGATGTGCTGCAGTTTCATGTGTTCACATTTACAAACTTTACAACCATTCTGACCAGCAACTGGGTTTCTGATAAGTTCTTTTGTCAGAGCTTTCTTCACAAGTGAAGATAGAGATCTGGCAGTGTTACCACTGCAGTGTTACCAAAGATTCACACGGACATGTAGACAGAATTGTCTCTTTCTATACATCACTCCATTTCATTCTGCAAAGCTCGAAACATTACAGACTGTCTGAATATCACAATTCCACACACTGGACACATTGCAGGCAGTGGGAGTGAACGGGAAGGGGATTGGGATTGGGATTGTGTACAGTGGGAGTAAAGGCAAAGAATTTGGGATTGGGATTGGGATTGTCTACAGTGGGAGTGAACAGGAAGGGGTTTGGGATTGGGATTGTGTACACTGGGAGTGAACGGGAAGGGGTTTGGGATTGGGATTGTGTACAGTGGGAGTGAACGGGAAGGGGTTTGGGATTGGGATTGTGTACAGTGGGAGTGAACGGGAAGGGGTTTGGGATTGGGATTGTGTACCGTGGGAGTGAATGGGAAGGAGTTTGCGTCCACTGGGATTGTGTACCGTGGGAGTGAATGGGAAGGGGTTTGGGTTCATTGGGATTGTGTACAGTGGGAGTGAACGGGAAGGGGTTTGGGATTGGGATTGTGTACAATGGAGTGAACGGGAAGGGGTTTGGGATTGGGATTGTGTACAGTGGGAGTGAACGGGAAGGGGTTTGGGATTGGGATTGTGTACAACGGGAGTGAACGGGAAGGGGTTTGGGTCCACTGGGATTGTGTACAGTGGGAGTGAACGGGAAGGGGTTTGGGATTGGGATTGTGTACAGTGGTAGTGAATGGGAAGGGGTTTGGGATTGGGATTGTGTACAGTGGTAGTGAACGGGAAGGGGTTTGGGATTGGGATTGTGTACAGTGGGAGTGAACGGGAAGGGGTTTGGGATTGGGATTGTGTACAGTGGGAGTGAACGGGAAGGGGTTTGGGATTGGGATTGTGTACAGTGGGAGTGGACGGGAAGGGGTTTGGGATTGGGATTGTGTACAGTGGGAGTGAACGGGAAGGGGTTTGGGATTGGGATTGTGTACAGTGGGAGTGAACGGGAAGGGGTTTGGGATTGGGATTGTGTACAGTGGGAGTGGACGGGAAGGGGTTTGGGATTGGGATTGTGTACAGTGGGAGTGAACGGGAAGGGGTTTGGGATTGGGATTGTGTACAGTGGGAGTGAACGGGAAGCGGTTTGACTCCATTGGGATTGTGTACAGTGGGAGTGAAAGGGAAGGGGTTTCCTTGTTTGTCTCCATGTGTGTAACTACAGACAGTTACCCATATATTCGACCAAAAAACACACCCCTCAACTCAACAGACTGATCAAGACCTTTGATCCGGACTTTCAGAGCACACTCTGTGCTCTCTTCCCACGTACTCACTGCATTGGAGATCTCTACTGCCTCCTGAAGATACACAAGGCAAACACACCCGGCCGTCCCATCGTATCGGGCCCTGTACGAGAACCACTCCAGCTTCACTGTACAAAGAACCCCCAGCTTTTGTCGTGACACTACGGACTTCCTACAGACACTCAGCACACATGGAGCAGTTGAACCAGAAGCACTCCTGGTCACAATGGATGTCTCCGCACTCCACACCAACATCCCCCACGACAATGGCATTGCTGCAACTGCCTCAGTTCTCAATACCGACAACTGCCAGTCTCCAGATGCAATTTTACAACTCATCCGCTTCATCCTGGACCACAATGTCATCACCTTCAACAACCAGTTCTTCAGCTAGACACACTGAACAGCCATGGGGACCAAATTCGCACCTCAAGATGCCAACATCTTCATGCACAGGTTCGAACAAGACTTCTTCACCGCACAGGGCCTTCAACTGTTGCTGTACACTAGATTCATTGATGAGATTTTCTTCCTTTGGCCTCATGGTGAACAATCACTGAAACAACTATATGGTGATATCAACAAGTTCCACTCCACCATCAGACTCACCATGGACTACTCTCCAGAATCGGTTGCATTGTTGGGCACACGCATCTCCATTAAGGACGGTCACCTCAGCACCTCACTGTACCGCAAGCCCACAGAGAAC
Organism: Carcharhinus amblyrhynchos; assembly: GCF_965287045.1. Classification (NCBI taxonomy): domain Eukaryota; kingdom Metazoa; phylum Chordata; class Chondrichthyes; order Carcharhiniformes; family Carcharhinidae; genus Carcharhinus; species Carcharhinus amblyrhynchos. The sequence continues at coordinate 278,333 of NW_027649893.1, forward strand.
CTCAGGATGCTCCACTTCTTCAGCTTCCACCGTAAACATGTTAAAGAAGCCATCCCCTTTGGACAAGCCCTCCAAATACACAGGATCTGCTCAGATGAGGAGGATCGCAACAGACACCTTCAGACGCTGAAAGATGCCCTCATAAGAACAGGATATGGCGCTCGACTCATCGATCGATAGTTCCGACGCGCCACAGCGAAAAACCGCACCAACCTCCTCAGAAGACAAACACAGGACATGGTGGACAGAGTACCCTTCGTCGCCCAGTACTTCCCCAGAGTGGAGATGCTATGACATCTTCTCCGGAGTCTTCAACATATCATTGATGGAGACGAACATCTCGCCAGGGCCATCCCCACACCATAAAAAGTCTGACAACACCAGGTTTCACCTGACGAAGGGACTAACCCGAAAGCTTGTGCGTTTACTATCAAATAAATCGGTTGGACTAAAACCTGGTGTTGTCAGACTTTTTATTGTGTTTACCCCAGGCCAACGCCGGCACATCCACATCATCCCCACACCCCCACTTCTTGCCTTCAAACAACTGCACAACCTCACTCAGACCATTGTCCGCAGCAAACTACCCAGCCTTCAGAAGAACAGTGACCACAACACCACACAACCCAGTCACAGCAACCTCTGCAAGACATGCCGGATCATCGAAAAGGATACCATCACCTCACGTGAGAACAGCATCCACAAGGTACACGATACATACTCTTGCAACTCGGCCAACGTTGTCTACCTGATATGCTGCAGGAAAGGATGTCCCGAAGCATGGTACATTGGGGAGACCATGCAGACGCTACGACAATGGATGAATGAACACCGCTCGACAATCACCAGGCGAGACTGTTCCCTTCCTGTTGGCGAACACTTCAGCAGTCACGGGCATTCAGCCTCTGATCTTCGGGTAAACGTTCTCCAAGGCGGCCTTCACGACACACGACAGCACAGAGTCGCTGAGCAGAGACTGATAGCCAGGTTCCGTACACATGAGGATGGCCTCGACTGGGATCTTTAGTTCATGTCACACTATCGGTAACCCCCATGACTTGCCTGGAGTTGCAAAATCTCACTAACTGTCCTGTCTGGAGACAATACACATCTCTCTAACCTGTGCTTAACCCTCTCTCCACTCACACTGTCTGTACCTTTGAGACTTGATTACCTGTAAAGACTCGCATTCCAACCATTATTCTGTAAGTTGAGTTTGTGTCTTTATACGCCCAGTTTTGTGATCAGAACTCCCACTCACCTGATGAAGGAGGGAGCGCTCCGAAAGCTAGTGGCTTGTGCAGATGGACTTTAACCTGGAGTTATGAGAATTCTTACTCTGTTAACTCCATGTCTCCAAGATTGTCCCAATCTCCCGGTCTCTCCAGGCCCTCCTGCTGTGCAGAGAAAGACTCCGATGTATCACGTGTTAACGCATTCACCCTTTGCGAAAGAGGAACCACCATCAGACATCCCTGAGTGTGAAACACACAAACAGTTAATCTCACACCTCAACACACCCCAGATGGATGATTTTCACCACAACATTGGCGATCTTAGTTCCCACATCAAAAACGTGGCTAACACCTTGAAAGGGCGGACAGTGCAGCATCCTGGGATGCTCAGTGGTCTATATTAAATCCTACGCAACACGAACCATTAGCATCTGAACATCGGAGACTGAGACGGGGAGCGCTGAACTTTCCGTGCAGGTGAGTGATGAGATATCCCCCAGTCCAAACAGCAAAAACAGGGGAAGAGGTTTCACTAGAAGCAATTCTTAATCCACATTACACATGTTAGCAAGGCTTCAAAACAACAGACAGCACAGACAGTTCAAAAGAAATGCTGAGTTACAGAACAGAATAACAGATACCTGGGAATGAGATACAGACTCAAAGCCAATCGAGGGATCAGGGTGGTTTATATACAGAGTAACAGATACCCGGGAGTGAGTTACAGACTGGAATCTAATCGAGGGGTTCGGGATGGTTTATATATAGAATAACAGATACCCGGGAGTGAGTTACAGACTGGAATCTAATCGAGGGGTTCGGGGTGGTTTATATATAGAATAACAGATACCCGGGAGTGAGTTACAGACTGGAATCTAATCGAGGGGTTCGGGGTGGTTTATATACAGAATAACAGATACCCGGGAGTGAGTTACAGACTGGAATCTAATCGAGGGGTTCGGGGTGGTTTATATACAGAATAAGAGATACCCGGGAGTGAGTTACAGACTGGAATCTAATCGAGGGGTTCGGGATGGTTTATATATAGAATAACAGATACCCGGGAGTGAGTTACAGACTGGAATCCAATCGCGGGGTTCGGGGTGGTTTATATATAGAGAATAACAGATACCCGGGAGTGAGTTACAGACTGGAATCCAATCGAGGGGTTCGGGGTGGTTTATATACAGAATAACAGAAACCCGGGAGTGAGTTACAGACTGGAATCTAATCGAGGGGTTCGGGGTGGTTTATATATAGAGAATAACAGATACCCGGGAGTGAGTTACAGACTGGAATCCAATCGAGGGGTTCGGGGTGGTTTATATATAGAGAATAACAGATACCCGGGAGTGAGTTACAGACTGGAATCCAATCGAGGGGTTCGGGGTGGTTTATATACAGAATAACAGAAACCCGGGAGTGAGTTACAGACTGGAATCTAATCGAGGGGTTCGGGGTGGTTTATATATAGAATAACAGATACCCGGGAGTGAGTTACAGACTGGAATCTAATCGAGGGGTTCGGGGTGGTTTATATACAGAATAACAGATACCCGGGAGTGAGTTACAGACTGGAATCTAATTGAGGGGTTCGGGTGGTTTACATACAGAATAACAGATACCTGGGAGTGAGTTACAGACTAGAATCTAATCGAATGGTTCGGGGTGGTTGATATATAGAAGAACAGATACCCGGGAGTGAGTTACAGACTGGAATCTAATCGAGGGATTCAGGGTGGTTTATATATAGAAGAACAGATACCCGGGAGTGAGTTACAGACTGGAATCTAATCGAGGGATTCGGGGTGGTTTATATACAGAATAACAGATACCCGGGAGTGAGTTACAGACTGGAATCTAATCGAGGGGTTCGGGGTGGTTTACGTACAGAATAACAGATACCCGGGAGTGAGTTACAGACTGGAATCTAATCGAGGGGTTCGGGGTGGTTTATATACAGAATAACAGATACCAGGGAGTGAATTACAAACTGGAATCTAATCGAGGAGTTCAGGGTGGTTTATATACAGAATAACAGATACCCGGGAGTGAGTTACAGACTGGAATCTAATTGAGGGGTTCGGGTTGGTTGATGTATAGAATAACAGATACCCGTGAGTGAGTTACAGACTGGAATCCAATCGAGGGGTTCGGGGTGGTTTATATATAGAATAACAGATACCCGGGAGTGAGTTACAGACTGGAATCCAATCGAGGGGTTTGGGGTGGTTTATATACAGAATAACAGATACCCGGGAGTGAGTTACAGACTGGAATCTAATCGAGGGGTTTGGGGTGGTTTATATACAGAATAACAAATACCCGGGAGTGAGTTACAGACTGGAATCTAATCGAGGGGTTCGGAGTGGTTTATATACAGAATAACAGATACCCGGGAGTGAGTTACAGACTGGAATCTAATCGAGGGGTTCAGGGTGGTTTATATATAGAATAACAGATACCCGGGAGTGAGTTACAGACTGGAATTTAATCGAGGGGTTCGGGGTGGTTTATATACAGAATAACAGATACTCGGGAGTGAGTTACAGACTGGAATCTAATTGAGGGGTTCGGGGTGGTTTACATATAGAATAACAGATACCTGGGAGTGAGTTACAGACTGGAATCTAATCGAGGGGTTCGGGGTGGTTTATATATAGAATAACAGATACCCGGGAGTGAGTTACAGGCTGGAATCTAATAGAGGGTTTCGGGGTGGTTTACATCTAGAATAACAGATACCAGGGAGTGAGTTACAGGCTGGAATCTAATCGAGGGGTTCGGGGTGGTTTATATATAGAATAACAGATACCCGGGAGTGAGACACAGACTGGAATCCAATCGCGGGGTTCGGGATAGGTTTATATATAGAATAACAGATGCCCGGGAGTGAGTTACAGACTGGAATCTAATCGAGGGGTCCGGGGTGGTTTATATATAGAATAACAGATACCCGGGAGTGAGTTACAGACTGGAATCTAATCGAGGGGTTCGGGGTGGTTTACATATAGAATAACAGATACCCGGGAGTGACTTACAGACTGGAATCTAATCGAGGGGTTCGGGGTGGTTTATATATAGAATAACAGATACCCGGGAGTGAGTTACAGACTGGAATCTAATCGAGGGGTTCAGGGTGGTTTATATATAGAATAACCGATACCCGGGAGTGAGTTACAGACTGGAATCTAATCGAGGGGTTCGGGGTGGTTTATATGTAGAATAACAGGCACCAGGGACTTGGTGTTTTTTCTGTGAGATTGTGTCTGCTCTTTAACCTGGTGTTTACTGTGAGATTGTGTCTGCTCTTTAACCTGGTGTTTTACTGTGAGATTGTGTCTGCTCTTTAACATGGTTTTTTACTGTGAGATTGTGTCTGCTCTTTAACCTGGTGTTTTACTGTGAGATTGTGTCTGTTCTTTAACCTGGTGTTTTACTGTGAGATTGTGTCTGCTCTTTAACCTGGTGTTTTACTGTGAGATTGTGTCTGTTCTTTCACCTGGTGTTTTACTGTGAGATTGTGTCTGCTTTTTAACCTGGTGTTTTACTGTGAGGTTGTCTCTGCTTTTTAACCTGGTGTTTACTGTGAGATTGTGTTTGTAACTCACTCCCGGGTATCTGTTGTACTGTATATAAACCACCCCGAACCCCTCGATTTGATTCCAGTCTGTAACTCACTCCCAGGTATCTGTTATTCAATATATAAACCACCCCGAACCCCTCGATTAGATTCCAGTCTGTAACTCACTCCCGGGTATCTGTCATTCTCTATATAAACCACCCCGAGCATCTTGATGAGATTCCAGTCTTAACTCACTTCTTGGTATCTGTTACTTTATATTAAACCATCTTTGTCTCTTCACTGGACACAGGTGAGGTCCCAGATGATTGGAGGATAGCAAATTTGTTCTCTTATTTAAGAAGGTTAGCAAGGATAACCAGGGTAATTATAGGCCGGTGAGCTTGACGTCTATGGTAGGGAAATTGTTGGAGAAGATTCTTAGAGATAGGATGTATGCATACTTAGGACGGAATAATCTCACTAACGATAGACAGCATGGTTTTGTGAGAGGGAGGTCAAGCCTCACAAATTTGGTTGAGTTCTTTGAGGAGGTGACAAAAACGCTTGATGAGGGAAGGGCCGTGGATGTCGTCTATAGGGATTTTAGTCAAGTATTTGACGAAGTCCCTCGTGGCAGGTTGGTGCAAAAGGGATAAAAGGTGAGGTGGCTCGATGGGTGGAGAACTGGCTTGGCCATAGAAGACAGAGGGTAGCAGTGGAGGGGTCTTTTTCCGGCTGGAGGTCTGTGACTAGTGGTGTTCTACAGGGCTCTGTACTGGGACCTCTGCTATTTGTCATCTATATAAATGATTTGGAAGAAAGTGTAACTGGTGTGATCGGTAAGTTTGCAGACAACACAAAGATGGCTGGACTTGGGGATAGTGATGAACATTGTCAGAGAATACAGCAGGGTACAGAACATAGAAAAACTACAGCAAAAACAGGCGCTTCGACCCACAAGTTGTGCCGATGATATCTCCACCTCCTAGGCTTACCTGTAACCATCAATCCTATTAAATCCCATGTACTCATCCAGAAGTCTCTTAAAAGACCCTATCGAATCCGCCTCCACCACCACCGACGGCAGCCGATTCCACTCACCCACCACCCTCTGAGTGAAAAACTTACCCCTGACATCTCCTCTGTACCTCCTCCCCAGCACCTTAAACCTGTGTCCTCTCGTGGAAGCCGTTTCAGCCTCTGGGAAAAAGCCTCTGGGAATCCACTCGATCAATACCTCTTATACACCTCTATCAGGTCACCTCTCATCCTTCGTCTCTCCAGGGAGAAAAGACCGAGCTCCCTCAACCTATCCTCATCAGGCATGCCACCCAATCCAGGCAACGTCCTTGTAAATGTAGATAGGCTGGAAAATTGGGCAGAGAAATGGAATTTAATCCAGATAAATGCGAAGTGATGCATTTCGGTAGAACTGATGTTTGGGGGGGTGGGAGGGAGCTGTACAATAAATGGCAGAACCATCAAGAGTATAGACACAGAGGGACCTGAGGGTGCAGGTCCATAGATCCTTGAAGGTGGCAGCGCAGGTGGAGAAGGTGGTGAAGAAGGCATGCTTGCCTTTATAGGACGGGGCACAGAGTATAAAAATTGGCATATGATGTTTCAGCGTTGGTTAGGCCACATTTAGAATACTGCGTCCAGTTCTGGTCGCCGCACTGCCAGAAGGACGTGGAGAGAGTTACAGAAAAGGTTTACCAGGATGTTGCCCTGGTTATGGAGGGTCTGAGCTATGGAGGAGAGATTGGGCAAACTGGGGGGTTGTTCTCCCTGGAAAGACGGAGGATGCGGGGGGGCGGCGGCTGGTGGCGGGGGTGACCTCATAGAGGTGTATAAAATTATGAAGGGCAATAGATAGAACAAAGAAACCCTACAGAGCAGAAAGAGGCCCTTCAGCCCATCGAGTCTGCATCAACTACAATCCCACCCTGGCCCTATCCCCATATCCCGACAAGTTATTCCTGCTAATCCAACTAATCTACACATCTCAGGACACTAAAGGACAATTTAGCACGGCCAATCCACCCTAACCTACACATCTTTGGACACTAAGGGGCAATTTAGCATGGCCAATCTACCTAACCTGCACATCTTTGGGACACTAAGGGAAAATTCAGCATGGCCAATCCACCCTAACCTACACATCTTTGGGACAGTGGGAGGAAACCAGAGCACCCGGAGGAAACCCACACAGACACAAGGAGAAGGTGCAGACTCCGCACAGACAGTGGACCCAAGGCCGGGAATAGGGTGAACAGTGGGGAAGTGTTTTTTTTCCACAGGGTCGGAGGTGACAAGCACGGGGACGGGGGTTGGGTCACAGGTTTCAAGGTGACGAGGAGGCGAGGTTTAACACAATATCTGAGGGATGTATTTTATATAATAATTCTATAATACTTATAATACTTATAATTTTACATTATATTTTATAATATAACAATTTTATAATAATTGTAATACAATGGGACGTATTTAAAATATTTTATCATATAATAATAATTTTATAATATTTATAATACAGGAGATGTATTTTATAATATAATAATTTTGTAATATTTATAATATGGGGGTGTGTTTTACAATATATTATATTTTATAACATAATAATAATTTTATAATATTTACAATACAGGGGATGTGTTTTACAATATATTACATTTTATAACATAATAATAATTTTATAATATTTACAATACAGGGGGTGTGTTTTACAATATATTATATTTTATAACATAATAATAATTTTATAATATTTACAATACAGGGGGTGTGTTTTACAATATATTACATTTTATAACATAATAATAATTTTATAATATTTACAATACAGGGGGCGTGTTTTACAATAAATTACATTTCATAACATAATAATTTTATAATATTTACAATACGGGGGTGTGTTTTACAATATATTACATTTCATAACATAATAATAATTTTATAATATTTACAATACAGGGGGTGTGTTTTACAATCTATTACATTTTATAATATAATAATAATTTTATAATATAATAATAATTTTATAATATTTACAATACAGGGGGTGTGTTTTACAATCTATTACATTTTATAATATAATAATAATTTTATAATATTTACAATACAGGGGGTGTGTTTTACAATGTATTATATTTTATACTATAATAATAATTTTATAATATTTATAACACAGGGGGTGTGTTTTACAATGTATTATATTTTATAATATAATAATAATTTTATAATATTTATAATACAGGGGGCGTGTTTTACAATATATTATATTTTATAATACAATAATAATTTTATAATATTTACAATACAGGGGGTGTGTTTTACAATATATTATATTTTATAATATAATAATAATTTTATAATATTTATAACACAGGGGGTGTGTTTTACAATATAATAATAATTTTATAATATTTACAATACAGGGGGTGTGTTTTACAATACAATAATAATTTTATAATATTTACAATACAGGGGGTGTGTTTTACAATACAATAATAATTTTATAATATTTACAATACAGGGGGTGTGTTTTACAATATATTATATTTTATAATATAATAATAATTTTATAATATTTACAATACAGGGGGCGTGTTTTACAATATATTATATTTTATAATATAATAATAATTTTATAATATTTACAATACAGGGGGCGTGTTTTACAATATATTATATTTTATAATATAATAATAATTTTATAATATTTACAATACAGGGGGCGTGTTTTACAATATATTATATTTTATAATATAATAATAATTTTATAATATTTACAATACAGGGGGCGTGTTTTACAATATATTATATTTTATAATATAATAATAATTTTATAATATTTATAATACAGGGGGCGTGTTTTACAATATATTATATTTTATAATACAATAATAATTTTATAATATTTACAATACAGGGGGTGTGTTTTACAATATATTATATTTTATAATATAATAATAATTTTATAATATTTACAATACGGGGGCGTGTTTTACAATATATTATATTTTATAATATAATAATAATTTTAGAATATTTACAACACGGGGGTGTGTTTTACAATATATTATATTTTATAATATAATAATAATTTTATAATATTTACAACACAGGGGGCGTGTTTTACAATATATTATATTTTATAATATAATAATAATTTTATAATATTTACAACATGGGGGCGTGTTTTACAATATATTATATTTTATAATATAATAATAATTTTATAATATTTACAATACAGGGGGCGTGTTTTACAATATATTATATTTTATAATATAATAATAATTTTATAATATTTACAATACAGGGGGCGTGTTTTACAATATATTATATTTTATAATACAATAATAATTTTATAATATTTACAATACAGGGGGCGTGTTTTACAATATATTATATTTTATAATACAATAATAATTTTATAATATTTACAATACAGGGGGCTGTGTTTTACAATATATTATATTTTATATAATAATAATTTTATAATATTTATAATACAGTGGGCGTGTTTTACAATATATTATATTTTATAATATAATAATAATTTTATAATATTTATAATACAGGGGGCGTGTTTTACAATATATTATATTTTATAATATAATAATAATTTTATAATATTTATAATACAGGGGGCGTGTTTTACAATATATTATATTTTATAATATAATAATAATTTTATAATATTTACAATACAGGGGGCGTGTTTCACAATATATTATATTTTATAATATAATAATAATTTTATAATATTTACAACACAGGGGGCGTGTTTTACAATATATTATATTTCATAATATAATAATAATTTTATAATATTTATAACACAGGGGGCATGTTTTACAATATATTGTATTTTATAATATAATAATTTTATAATATTTATAATACGGGGGTGTGTTTTACAATCTATTATATTTTATAATATAATAATAATTTTATAATATTTATAATACAGGGGGTGTGTTTTACAATATATTATATTTTATAATATAATAATAATTTTATAATATTTACAATACAGGGGGTGTGTTTTACAATATATTATATTTTATAATATAATAATAATTTTATAATATTTATAATACGGGGGTGTGTTTTACAATCTATTATATTTTATAATATAATAATAATTTTATAATATTTATAATACAGGGGGTGTGTTTTACAATATATATTTTATAATATAATAATAATTTTATAATATTTACAATACAGGGGGTGTGTTTTACAATATATATTTTATAATATAATAATAATTTTATAATATTTACAATACAGTGGGTGTGTTTTACAATCTATTATATTTTATAATATAATAATAATTTTATAATATTTATAATACAGGGGGTGTGTTTTACAATATATTATATTTTATAATATAATAATAATTTTATAATATTTATAATACAGGGGGCGTGTTTTACAATATATTATATTTTATAATACAATAATAATTTTATAATATTTATAACACAGGGGGTGTGTTTTACAATATATTATATTTTATAATATAATAATAATTTTATAATATTTATAACACAGGGGGTGTGTTTTACAATATAATATATTTTATAATATAATAATAATTTTATAATATTTATAATACAGGGGGTGTGTTTTACAATATATTATATTTTATAATATAATAATAATTTTATAATATTTATAATACAGGGGGTGTGTTTTACAATATATTATATTTTATAATATAATAATAATTTTATAATATTTACAATACAGGGGGCGTGTTTTACAATATATTATATTTTATAATATAATAATAATTTTATAATATTTATAATACAGGGGGCGTGTTTTACAATATATTATATTTTATAATATAATAATAATTTTATAATATTTACAATACAGGGGGCGTGTTTTACAATATATTATATTTTATAATACAATAATAATTTTATAATATTTACAATACAGGGGGCGTGTTTTACAATATATTATATTTTATAATATAATAATAATTTTATAATATTTACAATACAGGGGGCGTGTTTTACAATATATTATATTTTATAATATAATAATAATTTTATAATATTTACAATACAGGGGGTGTATTTTACAATATATTATATTTTATAATATAATAATAATTTTATAATATTTATAATACAGGGGGCGTGTTTTACAATATATTATATTTTATAATATAATAATAATTTTATAATATTTATAATACAGGGGGTGTGTTTTACACAGTGAGGGGGTGGGGGTGGGTCTGTAACGCCCTGCCAAGCAGAGGGTGGACACACTGGGATGGTTTCACACTGATCTATATAAACAGACTGGGAATGGAGGGATTATAAACACAGGCTCCAGTGGGGCCTCATCAAACACCTTCTCTCCCGGCGGGAGCCGGTTTGCTGCTGCTGCAAAATGGCGCCGGCTCCTTCCCCATCCTCACCCTGAGGCGAAGGGGGGGCGGGGAAAGGGGAGAGAAACCCGGGGATTGGACCGCTGGAGGGGGCGGGCTCAGCGCTGATGGGTCCAGGCGGCTGTCAATCAAACCGTCGCTGCGCAGAATGGTCAGCTGAGCTGTCAGTCAGCGCTGAAGGATGTCCCGAATGGCACAGGCAATGGGCGGGCAGTACTCTGAATCGGTCAGCTCAGCTGTCAGTCACCGTTGAGGCAGATGCGTATTGGCGTAGCCAAAGGGCGCAAAATCGCTGATTGGTCAGTCTAACTGTCAATCAGAAGGGACTGAAGTCCAATTGGCCGAAGCCGCTGTCCGTCAGGAAGCGGCGAGGAACTCACTGGTGCACTGGTGACGGGCCCTGCTCTGATTGGTTTACTCGGCTGTCAGTCAGGAGGCTCTCTGCAGGGGCACGTCAGTAACGCCCCGTGGAAAAGGCGCCTCAGGGAGAGAAACTCCCTGACAGAGAGACTCCCTCTTCAACAGGGGAGTCCCTAACAGAGAGACTCAATCTTTAACAGGGGCGTCCCTGACAGAGAGACTCCCTCTTCAACAGGGGAGTCCCTAACAGAGAGACTCAATCTTTAACAGGGGCGTCCCTGACAGAGAGACTCCCTCTTTAACAGGGGAGTCCCTAACAGAGAGACTCAATCTTTAACAGGGGCGTCCCTGACAGAGAGACTCAATCTTTAACAGGGGAGTCCCTGACAGAGAGACTCCCTCTTTAACAGGGGAGTCCCTGACAGAGAGACTCAATCTTTAACAGGGGAGTCCCTAACAGAGACACTCAATCTTTAACAGGGGAGTCCCTAACAGAGAGACTCAATCTTTAACAGGGGAGTCCCTGACAGAGAGACTCCCTCTTTAACAGGGGAGTCCCTAACAGAGAGACTCAATCTTTAACAGGGGCGTCCCTGACAGAGAGACTCAATCTTCAGGGGTCCCTGACAGAGAGACTCAATCTTTAACAGGGGTCCCTGACAGTGAGACTCCCTCTTTAACAGGGGTCCCTGACAGAGAGACTCCCTCTTTAACAGGGGAGTTCCTAACAGAGAGACTCAATCTTTAACAGGGGCATCCCTGACAGAGAGACTCAATCTTTAACAGGGGCGTCCCTGACAGAGAGACTCCCTCTTCAACAGGGGAGTCCCTAACAGAGAGACTCAATCTTTAACAGGGGCGTCCCTAACAGAGAGACTCAATCTTCAGGGGTCCCTGACAGAGAGACTCAATCTTTAACAGGGGTCCCTGACAGAGAGACTCCCTCTTCAACAGGGGAGTTCCTAACAGAGAGACTCAATCTTTAACAGGGGGGTCCCTGACAGAGAGACTCAATCTTTAACAGGGGTCCCTGACAGAGAGACTCCCTCTTTAACAGGGGTCCCTGACAGAGAGACTCCCTCTTCAACAGGGGAGTCCGTAACAGAGAGACTCAATCTTTAACAGGGGTCCCTGACAGAGAGACTCAATCTTTAACAGGGGTCCCTGACAGACTCAATCTTTAACAGGGGAGTCCCTAACAGAGAGACTCAATCTTTAACAGGGGTCCCTGACAGAGAGACTCAATCTTTAACAGGGGAGTCGCTAACAGAGAGACTCAATCTTTAACAGGGGAGTCCCTAACAGAGAGACTCAATCTTTAACAGGGGTCCCTGACAGAGAGACTCAATCTTTAACAGGGGAGTCGCTAACAGAGAGACTCAATCTTTAACAGGGGAGTCCCTAACAGAGAGACTCAATCTTTAACAGGGGAGTCCCTAACAGAGAGACTCAATCTTTAACAGGGGAGTCGCTAACAGAGAGACTCAATCTTTAACAGGGAAGTCCCTAACAGAGAGACTCAATCTTTAACAGGGGAGTCCCTAACAGAGAGACTCAATCTTTAACAGGGGAGTCCCTAACAGACAGACTCAATCTTTAACAGGGGAGTCCCTAACAGACAGACTCAATCTTTAACAGGGGAGTCCCTAACAGAGAGACTCAATCTTTAACAGGGGAGTCGCTAACAGAGAGACTCAATCTTTAACAGGGGAGTCCCTAACAGAGAGACTCAATCTTTAACAGGGGCGTCCCTGACAGAGAGACTCAATCTTTAACAGGGGTCCCTGACAGAGAGACTCCCTCTTTAACAGGGGTCCCTGACAGAGAGACTCCCTCTTCAACAGGGGAGTTCCTAACAGAGAGACTCAATCTTTAACAGGGGGGTCCCTGACAGAGAGACTCAATCTTTAACAGGGGTCCCTGACAGAGAGACTCCCTCTTTAACAGGGGTCCCTGACAGAGAGACTCCCTCTTCAACAGGGGAGTCCCTAACAGAGAGACTCAATCTTTAACAGGGGTCCCTGACAGAGAGACTCAATCTTTAACAGGGGTCCCTGACAGACTCAATCTTTAACAGGGGAGTCCCTAACAGAGAGACTCAATCTTTAACAGGGGTCCCTGACAGAGAGACTCAATCTTTAACAGGGGTGTCGCTAACAGAGAGACTCAACCTTTAACAGGGGAGTCCCTAACAGAGAGACTCAATCTTTAACAGGGGAGTCCCTAACAGACAGACTCAATCTTTAACAGGGGAGTCGCTAACAGAGAGACTCAATCTTTAACAGGGGAGTCCCTAACAGAGAGACTCAATCTTTAACAGGGGAGTCCCTAACAGAGAGACTCAATCTTTAACAGGGGAGTCGCTAACAGAGAGACTCAATCTTTAACAGGGGTCCCTGACAGAGAGAATTCCTCTTTAACAGGGGTCCCTGACAGACTCAATCTTTAACAGGGGAGTCGCTAACAGAGAGACTCAATCTTTAACAGGGGAGTCCCTAACAGAGAGACTCAATCTTTAACAGGGGAGTCGCTAACAGAGAGACTCAATCTTTAACAGGGGTCCCTGACAGAGAGAATTCCTCTTTAACAGGGGTCCCTGACAGAGAGACTCCCTCTTTAACAGGAGCCCCTGACAGAGAGACTCCCTCTTTAACAGGAGTCCCTGACAGCGAGAATTCCTCTTTAACAGGGGTCCTTTACAGAGAGACTCCCTCTTTAACAGGAGTCCCTGACAGAGAGACTCCTCTTTAACATCAGTCCCTGATGGAGAGACGGCCTCTTTACCAGGGGAGTCCCTGATGGAGAGACTCCTTCTTTACCAGGGGAGTCCCTGACAGAGAGATTCTCTCTTTAACAGGAGGCCCTGACAGAGAGACTCCCTCTTTAACATCAGTCCCTGATGGAGAGACTCCACTGTTTCGGCAAAAGCAGCCGGCACAATCAATGACCACTGCCCCCCCCCCCCACCCCGGCCCCCACCCCGCACCCCGGACATTCTCTCTTCTTCCGTCGGGAAAAAGATACAAAAGTCTGAGGTCCCGTACCGACCGACTCAAGAACAGCTTCTTCCCTGCTGCTGTCAGACTTTTGAATGGACCTACCTCGCATTAAGCTGATCTTTCTCTACACCCTCACTGTGACAGTAACACTACATTCTGCACCCTCTCCTTTCCTTCTCCCCTCTGTACTCTGTGAACAGTATGCTTTCTCTATATAGCATACAAGAAACAATACTTTTCACTGTATCCCGATACACGTGACAATAATAATTAAAATCAAAATCAAAGATTCCACCGTCACCATCCCCCCACCCACCTCAGACACCATCCATCACTCACCCTGCCATAGCCCCTTACTGCCCTGTTATACTCCTTCCAATTCAGGTCCCCGGACAACCCATCGAGAAACCTCATGCCCCCTCTATACCTTCTATCCACCTCATAGGTTCCACACAGCCCGAATATTCCTGAATCCCCAATAGTCACTCCCCCGCACCATCTCATTCTCACTAATACCCCATCACCGACCCATTGACAAGCATGTCATGCATACACTAGTCCTACAATAACATTGGGCTGCTCAAAAATCTGTCCAAAGAAACAAAGAATATCTCACACCCTCCACTCATTGGCAAAAAACATGATTATGTCAACAGCCCTTTATCAAATCAAAATGGAGTTCAGATTCCCCTTAATAGCTGTGGCAACAGCTCCTGCTGAGCGGAATCTTTTGGTCAAATTCGCAGCTCAGCCAAGCATTCAAAAATTCCTTCTTCAAAAGGCACCAATGAAGGTGAGACTCACTCTAACAATCTTCTCTCCATTTCTCAGGTTTTTCTGCAGCTGTGCCGTCGATGCCATGGTGCCAGTCACAAGACTCTGGGTTGCCCGTTTTCTCCTCCTCTGCCTCCTGGCAGGAAAAGTCTCCAGTGGCTGCAACACGGCCAGTGCTGGGGAGTGCCGCTATGCCCGCAACGTGCCGGGGGCCAGCCTGGCAGGGTACGGCTACGATGTGGTGACCCTACAGAGCAAGGCGGCCTCCGTGATCGATGTCAACACCTGGAGGAACGCGAATGGCAGCTGCGTCCTCTGCCGCAACCAGCTGCTCTCTGGCACCCGCCAGCGGCTGCCCCTCTCGCTGGTGGACTGGAGGGTCCAGCGGCAGTGCCGACATGCCATGTCCAGCCGCCTCTACCGCTCGGCCGCAGAGCTGCTGAAGTCCGCCACCTCGATGATCTCCAACGGCTGGAAGATGGACCTCAAGGTGGGCCTCACCCCCGACATCTCCGTCAACCGGATGTTTGGCGGCTCCAGATCAAAGTTGACCGGCTTCAGCACCAGTCGGGCCAAGTCGGACCATTACAGCTTCAGCAGACAGGAGTTCCTGTGCCGTAAATATCGGTATCGAGTGAAGACTAAGCCACGCCTGAGTCCCGAATTTGCCCGAGCCCTGGATGCCCTGCCAAAAACCTGGAACAACAAAAACGATGCCAAGTACAAGAGCCTGGTGCAAACCTATGGCACCCATTTCATCCAGGACGTTACTCTGGGCGGGCGCATCAGTGAGGTAACGGCCATACAAACCTGCAAGGCGGTATCCTCTGGCACCACTGTGGAGAAGGTAAAGGACTGCCTCAAGATAGAAGCCGGTGTCCAGGTGGAATTTATAGGAGCGTCGGTGGGCTATGAGCACTGCAAAGAACTGGCCACTTCGATGGCGCACCGAGCGAGCATGAGCCAGGTATTTTCTGACCGGGAGATTGAAGTATTTGGGGGCTCCGCCACACGGGTCGACATCTTCTCCCCGGGGGCTAGGAGGGCCTTCACCCACTGGATGGACACTCTGAACACGCAGCCGGGCGTGGTGAGTTACGGCCTGAAGCCCCTCCACCACCTCCTGCCCACCAATGATGCCCGCTACCCCGTCCTGAGGGACTACATCAGCAAGTACATCAGAACCAACGCCCTGGCCCAGAGCTGCGCGGTCACACAATGCCCCGCTGGCTCGTTCCGGCGGGACAGGAAGACCTGCTCCTGCTATTGCGCGGGGGACACGAGAGTGGACAGGCAGTGCTGCCCCACGCAGAAGGGCATCGGGAGGCTGACGGTGACGGTCGAGCAAGGCCGCGACCTCTGGGGTGACATCTTTGGTGGCACGGATGGCTATGTCATTGTCAAGTTCGGCCAGGCCAAAGCCCAGACCACGGTCATCTCCAACAACAACAACCCCAACTGGAACTCCAAGCTGGACTTGGGGGAGGTCATGGGAGGAAATGGACGCAGATTAATCATTGAGGTCTGGGACAGCGAGTCCATCACCAGGGATGACCTGCTGGGCGAGTGTGAAGAGACCCTCTTCTCCAGGACCCACCAGAAGACCTGTTACCTCAAGTACGGCAAGGTGACCTACTCCTACACCTTCACCTGTGGTCCCCACCTCGGGGGTTCCACCTGCCAGGATTACACACCCCGGCCTGACGGACCTGCCTTTACCCCCGACCTGGGATCCGCCAATTCCACCCTGCTCCCGGTCTTCCCCACTCCACCTCCAGCGGAAGAGGCCCCTCCCTCGGTCGTACTGGCCTGAGATCTGGGGTTTTGCTCCCTGTCCCCGTTGGTGGCTACCCCTCCCCTCCCACCTTCCTCTCTCCCCACCCACTGAAGATGCCGGTCCCCGCTCCCCTCTGCTCCGTCCCGATCCTGCCTCCGGGAGAATCCTGGTCCTTGCTTCCCAAAACTGCCAGCCTGCCCAAGGTACCAGCCCCTCAATTTGACCGGAGGGGATCGAGATAAACTCCCATCCCCCCCCCCACCAGACTGGCTTCTGATCTCCGCGGAGTGGGTACACTAAATCAGAACAATACTTTGTCACCAGGTCACCTCAGAATGGGGTCGATCAGAGAGACACCCCGCCCCCAAACATCCCCCCCAACCGTCTCAACACCCCGTCAAGGGTTCCGGAATCGCCCATGACACCCGGGTGGAGGTGCCACGATCAGCCTCGGTCCAGAGGCCAATCAGGTTCGAATGAACTGTCTGTCACCCAATTCCAGACACTCCTCCAGGCCCGGATCCCAACTCCCTCAACCGGCATTCCAGTGGAGGCTCCCTATCGCAGCAGCAACGCTAAAAGCTTTGAGCTAAAGAGATGCTTTGAATGAATCACAGTAAAGCAAGGGATTCCGCACACCAGGCGGTGCAGCGACAAACATGAAAGCATGCTGAACTGCTCTTGCATCTGTATAATCTTATATTTTCCAATAAATGCAATTGAGAAGCATTTAGCCTGTGACGTGTGATTAGTCTGTGTGGGGTGCTCGGGGGACACATTGAGGTTCAGTTGGAGAGGTTGGTGGGTGCACAAAGCTTTTCTCAATCAGTTACGCTTGGAGGAAAGGAGCATCCACCAAACCTACACATCTTTGGACACTAAGGGACAATTTAGCATGGCCAATCCACCCTAACCTACACATCTTTGGACACTGAGGGACAATTTAGCATGGCCAATCCACCCTAACCTACACATATTTGGACAGTAAGGGGCAATTTAGCATGGCCAATCCATGTAACCTGCAGATCTTTGGACACTAAGGGACAATTTACCATGGCCAATCCACCCAACCTGCACATCTTTGGACACCAAGGGACAATTTAGCATGGCCAATCCACCCTAACCTACACATCTTTGGACACTAAGGGACAATTTAGCACGGCCAATCCACTCTAACCTACACATCTTTGGACACTAAGGGACAATTTAGCATGGCCAATCCATCTAACCTGCACATCTTTGGACACCAAGGGACAATTTAGCACGGCCAATCCATCTAACCTACACATCTTTGGACACCAAGGGACAATTTAGCATGGCCAATCCATCTAACCTGCGCACCTTTGGACACTAAAGGGCAATTTATTGGGGAGGTGGATAAGGGGGACAGTGATGTGTTTGGGTACTGGGGCCAGGGGGTGTGGATAAGGGGAATACACACACATCGCTGCCCCACTTACCCACCTCCCCATTACCCAGACCGAACGCCACACCTGCCCCCCTTTTCCCCCCCACCTCCATCCCCAGAGATCCATCTGATCTGCCTCCCTCCTCCCCCAACCCTAGGCAACGATCTGGCCTCACTACCGCCCGACAACAAACGTACCTCACTCCCAACCCCCCCAGAGAATGGTCTGGCCTCACTCCCCCAACTCCCCTCCAGAAGAACATCTGAACCACCCCCTCCCCGACCCCCACCACCAGACAATGATCTGACCTCCTTCCCCAACCTCCACCACCAGATAACGATCTGACCCCCCACCCCCACCACCAGACAACGATCTGACCCCCCCAACCCCCACCACCAGACAACGATCTGACCCCTCCCCCAACCCCCACCACCAGACAACGATCTGACCCCTCCCCCAACCCCCACCACCAGACAACGATCTGACCCCCCAACCCCCACCACCAGACAACGATCTGACCCTCCCCCAACCCCCACCCCCAGGCAACGATCTGACCCCCCACCCCCACCACCAGACAACGATCTGACCCCCCCCCACCCCCACCACCAGACAACGATCTGACCCTCCCCCAACCCCCACCCCCAGGCAACGATCTGACCCCCCACCCCCACCCCCAGGCAACGATCTCACCTCCCCCCACCCCCACCACCAGACAACGATCTGACCTCCCCAACCCCCACCACGAGACAACGATCTGCCCTCCCTCCCCTCCTCCCCCATTCCAACCAGGCTCCAATCGAACTCCAATCGGGGAGCGGGGGGGGCGGTGATCAGTCCCAAGTGCTGTGGGACGCTGGAACCTGAAGAACAGGAAATGCTGTGAAATCTCAGCGGGTCCACCTGCGTCTGTGCGGAGAGAATAGAGCCAACGCTCTGATTCTGGGTCACACTTCATCAGAGCTGAGGACAGGGACAATCCGGATGATCCTCAGCACTGTGAGGGTGAGGGCGGCTGTAACTGATAACACAGACACAGGGGCTGGAAACAGCGGCACTGAAGGCTAGGAATGGTGCTAATAGCGGCCAAATCCAGAACAGCTTCTTCCCTGCTGCTGTCAGACTTTTGGATGGACCTACCTTTCATTAAGCTGATCTTTCTCTACACCCTCGCTGTGACTGTAACACTACATTCTGCACCCTCTCCTTTCCTTCTCTATGAATGGTATGCTTTGTCTGTATAGCGCGCAAGAAACAATACTTTTCACTGTATCCCGATACACGCGACAATAATAAATCAAATCTAATCCAACTAAGTGTGTGTCTGTGTGTGTCATCATGTGTGTGTGTGTCAATGTGTGTATATGTGTGTGACAGTGTGTGTGTCAGTGTGTGTGTCAATGTGTGTGCACGTCAGTACTTGTTTGTGTGTGTGGGTCAGTGTGTGTGCATGTGTGTGTCTGTGTGTGTGTCAGTATGTGTGTGTCAGTATGTGTGTGTCAGTGTCTGTGTGTGTCCATACGTGTGTCGGTGTGGTGTGTGTGCGTGTCAGCGTGTGTGTGTGTATCAGTGTGTGTCAACGTGTGTGTATGTGAGTGTGCCTGTGTCAGTGTGTGTGCACATCAGTATTTGTGTGTGTGTGTGTGTGTGTGTGTGTGTGTCAGTGCGTGTGTGTGTGTCAGTGTGTATACGTGTGTGTATGTGTGTCAGTGTATGTGTCAGTGCGTATGTGCGTGTCAGTGTGCGTGTGTCAGTATATGTGTGTCGGTGGCAGTGTGTGTGTGTATGTGTGTGTATTTGTGTGTCAGTGTGTGTGTGTGTCAGTGTGTGTGTGTATGTGTCACTATGTGTGTGTCAGTATGTGTGTGTGTACATGTGTGTCTGTGTGTGTGCGTCACTGTGTGTGTGTCAGTGTGTGTGTGTGTCAGTGTGTGTGTGTCTGTGTGTGTGTGTGTGTCAGTGTGTGTATGTCTGCATATGTGTGTGTGTCAGTGTGTTTGTGTCAGTGTGTGTGTGTGTGTGTGTGTGTATGTGTGTGCCACTGGATCCCGCAGGGATCTGTTTACATTATGAATGGTTTGGGAGAGGGAACTGAATGTATTATCACCGAGTTTGCCGATGATACAAAGTTGAGTGGGAGGGTGAGCTCTGAGGAGGATACAGAGATGATTCAGTGTGATATGGACAGGCTGAGTATGTGGGAGATACAGCATCATGTGGATAAATGTGAGGGGATTCACTGGGGGAGCAATAATAGAGACAGATTATTACCTGAATGGGTGTAAATTCAGAGAGGCGGGTACTCAGCGAGACCTTAGAGTCCTCGTCCATCAGTCGCTGACAGGAAGCCTGCAGGTAGAGCAGGAACTAACAGTTAAAATTTATTTACTAGTCACAAGTAGGCTTACAGTAACACTGCAATGAAGTTACAGTGAAATTCCCCTCGTCGCCATGCTGCGGTGCCTGTTCGAGTCAATGCACACTGACTGGTGTCTCTCAGTCCTCTCACTCTCTCTCAGGGAGATATCAAGTGGATGGGGGTAAGGCAGTTGACGTGGTATACATGGATTTTAGTAAGGCGTTCGATAAGGTTCACCATGGTAGGCTTCTGCAGAAAATGCAGATGTATGGGATTGTGGGTAATCTAGGAAGTTGGATCAGGAATTGGCTATCAGATAGGAGACAGAGGGTGGTGGTGGATGGTAAATATTCATCATGGAGTGCAGTTACGAGTGGTGTGCCTCAGGGATCTGTTTTGGGGCCACTGTTGTTTGTAATTTTTATTAATGATCTGGATGAGGGTATAGTTGGGTGGATTAGTAAATTTGCTGATGACACCAAAGTTGGAGGTGTGGTAGATTGTGAGGAAGGGTGTCATAGTCTGCAGGGAGACTTAGATAGGTTGCAGAGCTGGGCCGAGAGGTGGCGGATGGAATTTAATGCGGAGAAGTGTGAGGTAATTCACTTTGGTAGGAGCAACAGATGTGTCGAGTATAGGGCTAACGGGAGGACTTTGAATAGTGTGGATGAACAGAGGGATCTAGGTGTGTGTGTACATAGATCCCTGAAAGTTGGGAATCAAGTAGATAAGGTTGTCAAGAAGGCGTACGGTGTCTTGGCGTTTATTGGTAGGGGGATTGAATTTAGGAGTCGCAGTGTAATGTTGCAACTGTACACTACTCTAGTGCGGCCGCACTTGGAGTACTGTGTGCAGTTCTGGTCCCCGCATTACAAGAAGGATGTGGAGGCGTTGGAGAGGGTGCAGAGGAGGTTTACTAGGATGTTGCCTGGTATGGTGGGGAGGTCCTATGAGGAGAGACTGAGGGATCTAGGGTTGTTTTCGTTGGAAAGAAGGCGGCTAAGAGGGGATCTTATTGAAACATATAAGATGATTAGAGGTTTAGATAGGGTGGATAGTGATAGCCTTTTTCCTCGGATGGAGAAAGCTAGCACGAGGGGGCATGGCTTTAAATTAAGGGGGGGTAGCTACAGGACGGATGTCAGGGGTAGGTTCTTTACCCAGCGGGTGGTGAGGGATTGGAATGCCCTGCCTGCTGCAGTTGTAAATGCGTCTAGTTTGGGGGCGTTTAAGAGATCTCTGGATAGGTTTATGGACGAAAAGGGATTGGTATAGGCTAGTGGGTCATTGTTTTTGTAACTGGTCGGCGCAACATCGTGGGCCGAAGGGCCTGTTCTGCGCTGTAATGTTCTATGTTCTATGTTCTATGTTCTATCTGTACACTGACTGGTGTCTCTCAGTCCTCTCACTCTCTCTCAGGGAGATATCTGTACACTGACTGGTGTCTCTCAGTCCCCTCTCTCTCTCTCTCAGGGAGATATCTGTACACTGACTGGTGTCTCTCAGTCCCCTCTCTCTCTCTCAGGGAGACATCTGTACACTGACTGGTGTCTCTCAGTCCCCTCTCTCTCTCTCTCTCAGGGAGATATCTGTACACTGACTGGTGTCTCTCAGTCCCCCCTCTCTCTCTCTCAGGGAGATATCTGTACACTGACTGCTGTCTCTCAGTCCCCCCTCTCTCTCTCTCTCAGGGAGATATCTGTACACTGGTGTCTCTCAGTCCCCTCACTCTCTCAGGGAGATATCTGTACACTGACTGGTGTCTCTCAGTTCCCTCTCTCTCTCTCTCAGGGAGATATCTGTACACTGACTGGTGTCTCTCAGTCCTCTCTCTCTCTCAGGGAGATATCTGTACACTGACTGGTGTCTCTCAGTCCCCTCTCTCAGGGAGATATCTGTACACTGACTGCTGTCTCTCAGTCCCCTCTCTCTCTCTCAGGGAGATATCTGTACACTGGCTGGTGTCTCTCAGCCCCCCCTCTCTCTCTCAGGGAGATATCTGTACACTGACTGCTGTCTCTCAGTCCTCTCTCTCTCTCTCAGGGAGATATCTGTACACTGACTGGTGTGTCTTGGTCGCCTCTCTCTCTCTCTCTCTCTCTCTCAGGGAGATATGTGTCCCCATACAGATGGATTCAACTTGGATAAATGTGTAGTGGTCCATTTTGGTAGGTCCAATGGGATGAAGGATTACAATATCAAGGGTAGGAATCTTAGCAGTGTTGAAGAGCAGAAGGACCTTGGGGTCCGGGTCCATAGGACTCTTAAATCGGCCTCGCAGGTGGAGGTTGTGGTCAAGAAGGCGTATGGCCTTCATTAATCGAGGGATTGAGTTTAGGAGTCGGGAGATAATGTTGCAGCTTTGTAAGACCCTTGTCGGGCCCCACTGGAGTACTGTGCGCAGTTCTGGTTGCCTCACTACAGGAAGGATGTGGAAGCTATTGAGAGGGTGCAGAGGAGATTTACAAGGATGTTGCTTGGATTGGGAGGCATGCCTTATGAGGATAGGTTGAGGGAGCTCGGTGTCTTCTCCCTGGAGAGACGAAAGATGAGAGGTGACCTGATAGAGGTTTATAAAATGTTGAGAGGTATAGATAAGATGGATTCTCAGAGGCTGAAATGGTCGCTACGAGAGGGTCACAGGTTTAAGGTGCTGGGGAGCAGGTACAGAGGAGGTGTTAGGGGTAAGTTTTGCACTCAGAGGGTGGTGAGTGAGTGGAATCGGCTGCCATCGGTGGTGGTGGAGGCGAACTCGCTGCGGTCTTTTAAGAGACTTCTGGATGAGTACATGGGATTTAATGGGATTGGGAGTTACAGACAGTTCTATGGCCAGGTAGCTATGGATATGATCGGCGCAACTTGTGGGCCGAAGGGCCTACTTGTGCTGTAGTGTTCTATGTTCTGTGTACTAAACTTCTCTAAATGTTCATAAATCCTGTCCCTCAGAATTCTCTGCATCAACTTAAAAACCACTGAGGTCAGACTTACCGGTCGGTAGTTTCCTGGTCTATCCCTGTTCCCTTTCTTGAACAGGGGCTCTGCAATCACCTCCCTCACCTCCCACAGTAACCTGGGGTACACCCCATCCGGCCCTGGCTACTTATCTATTTTGATAGAATTTAAAAGTTCCAACACATCCTCTTTCTTAATATCCACAAACTCAATCTTTTCAGTCTGCCGCAAACCTGTAGTACAACCTCCCAGATCAGTTTCCACCGTGAATACCGAGGCAAAGTACTCATTAAGCACCTCCGCCATTTCTTCTGGTTCCACACAGACTTTTCCCCCTTCACCTTTTATAGGTCCAATCCCTTCACTTCTCATCCTTATACTCTTCACATATTTGTAGAACGCCTTGGGGTATTCCTTAATCTTACCCGCCAAGGCCTTCTCATGACCCCTTCTGGCTCTCCTAATTTCCTTTTTAAGCTCCTTTCTACAAACCGTAGACTCCTCTAGATCCTTAACATCTCCTAGCTCTCTGAACCTTTTGTACACCTGACTAGGTTCATCACAACCTTCGTGCACCACGGTTCCCGCGACCTACTAAAACTTCCCTGTCCCAAAGAACAAACAACAAACAAAGAACAACACAGCACAGGAAACAGGCCCTTTGGCCCAACAAGCCCGCGCCGCCATTTTAACATTGTGAGTGCCCTCTTCTACCTCTGACCTTTGTCTACGCCTATTGGACTCCACAATAAAGGAATTATAACCAGATTGACGGAAGACTAATTTAGGGACAATTTGTTATACCAATCAGCCTAAGAGCGTTTTTGGGGTGTGGGAGGAAACCGGAGCACCCGGAGAAAACCCGCGCAAGCACGGGGAGAATGTGCCAACTCCCACAGACACCGACCCAAATCCATGTATCTGCACAGCTGACAGTGACAGTCACTGAGCTGTCGTGTTGCCTGTCAGTTGGTCCAGTTTAAGCGTACACTAACGACGTGAAGCACGAGGCAACTCTCGAAATATCCAAGAGCAGCCCTCGCACGACCCACCACGTGTATGCACCTTGTTGGACAACAAGGCGGTCCGAATCTCTTGTGGATGTTAAAAAAAAGACATCAGTCAACATACACAACTTATACAGACATTCACAGAATCCCCAAAACCTCAAACGTAAGACAGGTGAGCCATAAAATATGTCGGTCGGTCCATAGGAATCTATTGATTCCCAGGAACGTCCCAAGGCTCTTGATCCTTATTTAGAACAACCTTTTGTATCCCTCCATCTCTAGTCCGCTCATGTGCCTATCTAGGTAAGCCTTAAATAACTCTAGCGTGCCTGCCTGCACCACCCTACTTGGCAGTGCATTCCAGGCCCCCACAACCCTCTGTGCGAAAAACCTCCAACATCTGAGTTATACCTCACCCCTCTCACCCTAAGCCCGTGGCCCCTCGTAATTTTCGTGTCCAACCTGGGAAAAAGCTTACCTCTGTTCACTCTATCTATACCCTTCATAATCTTATGCACCTCTATTTCATCTCCCCTCCTTCTCCGTCTTTCTAGGGAGAATAGCCCCAATTTGCCCAATCTCTCCTCATACCCCAGTCCTTCCATACCAGGCAGCATCCTGGTAAACCTCCTCTGCACTCTCTCCAGGGTCTCCACGTCCTTCCGGTAGTAAGGCGACCAGAACCAGACGCAGTACTCCAAATGCAGTCTAACCAACATTCTATACAACTGCAACATTAGACGCCAGCTTTTATACTCTATGCCCCTCCCTATAAAGGCAAGCATACAATATGCCTTCTTTGCCACCTTCTCCACCTTGTACTGCCACCTTCAAGGACTTGTGTACTTGCACCCCAAGATCCCTCTGTGTTTCTATACCCTTAATAGACATACCATTTATCGTGTAACTCCCCCCTACATTATTTCTTCCAAAATGCATCACCTCGGATTTATCTGGATTAAATTCCAGCCGCCATTTCTCTGCCCAATATACCAGCCTATCTGTATCCTGTTGTATTGCCTGACACTGCTCATTACTATCAGCAAGTCCAGCCATCTTCGTGTCATCTGCAAACTTGCTGATCACACCACTTACTCCCTCTTCCAAGTCATTTATGTATATTACAAATAGCAAAGGTCCCAGTACTGAGCCCTGTGGCACACCACCAGTCGCAGATCTCCAGCTAGAAAAAGACCCTTCCACTACTACTCTCTGTCTCCTGTTACCAAGCCAGTTCTCAATCCATCTAGATACCTGTCCTTGTATCCCATGAGCCTTAACCTTTTCCACCAACCTACCATGAGGGACTTTGTCAAACGTCTTACTGAAATCCATATAGACGACATCCACGGCTCGTCCTTCGTCGACTGTTTTTGTCATCTCCTCAAAAAAATTCTACTAGATTCATAAGGCGAGACTTCCCCTAAACAAAGCCATGCTGAGTATCCCTAATCAGATCGCAACACTCTAAATGCGTATACATCCTTTCTCTAAGAATCCTCTCCATCAACTTTTCTACCACTAACGTCAAAATCACCAGCCAATAATTACCCGGGTTATCCCTACTACCCTTTTTAAACAACGGTACCAGGTTCGCTATCCTCCCGTCCCCTGGGACCTCACCTGTGTCCAAAGAAGAGACAAAGATTTGCGTCAGAGGCCCAGCAATTTCATCTCTCGTCTCCCTAAGCAGCCTAGGATAAATGCCATCAGGCCCTGGAGATTTATTAGTTTTAATACTACCTAAAAACCCTCACACTTCCTCCCTCGTAATGGATATTTCCTCCAACGGGTCTAAAACTCCCTCTAAGACAGTACCAGACATCAAGTCCCTCTCCTTCGTCAATACTGGCGCAAAGTATTCATTCAGGATCTCCCCCATTCCCTCAGGCTCTAAGCATAGTTCCTCTCCTCTGTCCCTAAGAGGACCAATTTTTTCTCTTTTGTTCCTAACATACAAGTAAAATGCCTTTGGACTTTCCTTAATCATGTCTGCCAAGACCATTTCGTGCCCCCTTTTCACCCTTCTAACTCCCCGCTTGAGTTCCCTCCTACTCTCTCTGTATTCCTCCAAAGTTCTCTCCGTTCCCAGTTGTCTCATCAGAACGTTGTCGTGCAGAGCTCCAGACAAACATTCCTTGAAAATCCGCCACCTTCCTTCAGTACTTTTCCCCAAGAACACCTCCTTCCAGTTTACTCGTTCAATTGTCTGCCTGATGTCTTCATATTTCCCCTTACTCCTGACAAACACCTTCCCAGCCTGCCTGATCCTATCTCTTTCCAATGCTATCGTGAAGGCGATAGAATTATGATCTCCATCCCCGAGATGCTCTCCCACCAAGAGATCCGACGACACCTGTCCTGGTTCAGTAGCCAATACCAGATCAAGTACAGCCTCTCCTCTCGTAGGCTTATCCACGTGCTGTGTCAGGAAACCCTCCTGAACACACCTAACAAACTCCTCCCCATCCAAACCCCTTACCCTAGGGATATTCCAGTCGATGTTTGGGAAATTAAAGTCTCCCATCACGACAACTCTGTTATTACTACATTTCTCTAGGATCTGTTTCCCTATCTGCACCTCAACTTTCCTGTCACTATTGGGCGGCCTATAGAAATCACCCAGCAGAGTTATTGACCCTTTGCTGTTTCTAACTTCCACCCACAGAGACTCCGTAGACAATCCCTCCACAGCATCCACCTTCTCTGCAGCCATGACACTGTCCCTGATCAACAGTGCCACTCCACCACCTCTTTTGCCTCCCTCCCTGTCCTTCCTGAAACATCCGAATCCCCGCATCTGAAGTACCCAGTCCTGTCCCTGAGACATCCAAGTCTCTGGAATGGCCACCACATCACATTCCCAAACAGCAATCCACCCCCTAAGCTCATCCACTTTATTCACTACACTCCTGGTCTTAAAATAGACACACCTCAGACCCTCGGTCTGGGCACTTCCCTTCTCCATTACCCGTCTAACCTCCCTCTCATACTGTCTACAGTCCTTCTCTACCTGGGAGCTAACCTCCTCGCTCTCAGTCACCTCACCTCTATTCCCTCCCCACAACCTTTCTAGTTTAAAGGCCCCCAGTAGCCCGAGCCAACCTTCCCGCCAGGAGATTGGTCCCCCTGGGATTCAAGTGCCACCCGTCTTCATTGTACAGGTCACACCTGCCCCTAAAAAGGTCCCAGTGATCCCTGCCCCCTGCTCCAGTCCCTCAGCCACGCATTCATCCTGATTATACTCACAACATAATAATAATTTTATAATATTTATAATCTAGGGGGATGTATTTTACAATATGTTATCATATATTTAATAATATAATAATAATTTTATAATATTTATAATTCAGCAGGTGTATTTTACAATATATCATAATATATGTTAGAATAATTTTATAAATATAATACAAGGGGATGTACTTTACACTGTTATATTTTATAATAATAATTTTATACTACTTATACAGTGGGATGTACTTTAAAATTTACTATGTTTTATAACATAATAATAATTTTATACTATATATAACACAGGGGGATGTATTTTACAATATATTATATTTTATAATACAATAGTAATTTTATAATATTTATAATAGTGATGTATTTTACAATACGTTGTAATATAGTTTATAATATAATAATAGTTTTATAATATTTAAAATATGGGGGAAGTATTTTACAATATATTACAATATATTTGTAATAATAATATTATAATATTTATAATACACAGTGATGTATTTTACAATATATTTTATCATATAATAATTATTTTATAATATTTTTAATAGAGGGATGTATTCTGCAAAATATGTAATAATATAATCATTTTATATTTATAATAATGGGGGATGTACTTTACAATACATTATATTTTATAACAATAATTTTATAATATTTATAAAACAGAGGGATGTATTTTACATTATATCATAATAAATTTTATAAAATAATAATAATTTTACATTATTTATAATACAGGAGGTGTATTTTATAATATATAATAATATATCTTATAATACAATAATTTTATATTTATAATATAAGAGGATGCATTTTATAATATATTTTATAACATAATAATTCTATAATATTTATAATACAGGGTGCATTTTGCAATATATTATATTTATAATATAGTAATAATATTTTAATATTTATGGTACGGGGATGTATTTTACAATATATCATAATATATTTTACAATATAATGATAAGTTTATAGTATTTATAATACTGGGGGTATATTTTACAATATATTGAAATGTATTTTATGATATAATAATTTTATAACGTTTACATAAACGGGATGTGTTTTACAATATATTATATTTTATAATATAATAATTTTATAATATTTATAATACAGGGGGTGTGTTTTACAATATATTATATTTTACAATATAATAATAATTCTATAATATTTATAATACAAGGTGATGTATTTTACAATATATTACATTTTATAATACAATAATAATTTTACAATATTTATAATGCAGGAGATGTATTTCACAATGTATTACATTTTATAGTAATAGTTTTATACTATTTATAATACGGGGGATGTATTTTACAATATATATTATAAATTAATAATAATTTTATAATATTTATACAGGGGGTGTATTTTACATTATATAATATATTTTATATAATAATTATATAATATTTATAACATAAGGGGATGTATTTTACAATATATATTTTATAACAATAATCATTTTATAATATTTATATGACGGGGTGTATTTTGCAATATATTATATTTATAATATAGTAATAACTTCATAATATTTAAAATACAGGGTGATGTATTTTGCAATATGTTATAATATATCCTATGATAATAATTTTATCCTATTTATAATACAGGGGGTGTATGTTACAATATATTGTAATATATTTTATAATAGAATAATAATTTTATAATATTTATAATACAGGGGGTGTATGTTACAATATATTATAATATATTTTATAATAGAATAATAATTTTATAATATTTATAATACAGGGGGTATATGTTACAATATGTTATAATATATTTTATAATAGAATAATACTTTTACAATATTTATAATACAGGGGGTGTATTTTACAATATATTATATTTTATAATATAACAATACTTTTACAATATTTATAATACAGGGGGTGTATTTTACAATATATTATATCTTATAACATAATAATTTTATAATATTTTTAGCACGGGGGATGTATTTTACATATATTGAAATGTATTTTTCAATGTAATACTTTCACAATGTTTATAATAAAGGTGATGTGTTTTACAGTATATTATGTTTCATAATATAATAATTTCATAATATTTATAACATGGGGTGCATTTTACAACATATTTTATATAACAATAATTTTATAATATTTATAATACAGGGGGTGTGTTTTACAATATATTATATTTTATAATATGATAATAATTTTATAATGTTTATAATACAAGGGGTGTATTTTACAATATATTATATTTTATAATATTTACAATACAGGGGGTGTGTTTTAGAATTTATTATATTTCATAAGATAATAATAATTTTATAACATTTATACTATGGGAGATGTAATTTAAAATATATTTTATAACATAATAATAATTTTATAATATATATAATACGGTTGGGTGTATTTTACAATATCAGTTACAATACAATAATTTTATAATATTTGTAATACGGGGATGTATTTTACAATATAGGTTACAATACAATAATTTTATAATATTAGTAATATGGGGGTAATTTGATGATATTTATAATACAAGGGGTGTATTTTACAATATATTATAATCTATTTTATGTTAAAATAATAATTTTATCATATTTATAATACAGAGGATGTATTTTACAATATATTATATTTTATAATACAATAATAATTTTATAATATTTATAATACGGGGGTGTGTTTTACAATATATTATATTTTATAATATAATAATAATTTTATAATATTTATAATACAGGGGTGTGTTTTACAATATATTATATTTTATAATATAATAATAATTTTATAATATTTATAATACAGGGGGTGTATTTTACAATCTATTATATTTTATAATATAATAATAATTTTATAATATTTAAAATACAGGGGGTGTGTTTTACAGTATAATAATAATAATTTTATAATATTTATAATACGGGGGTGTGTTTTACAATATATTATATTTTATAATATAATAATAATTTTATAATATTTACAATACAGGGGGTGTATTTTACAATATATATTTTATAATATAATAATAATTTTATAATATTTATAATACGGGGGTGTGTTTTACAATAATATTATATTTTATAATATAATAATAATTTTATAATATTTATAATACAGGGGGTGTGTTTTACACAGTGAGGGGGTGGGGGTGGGTCTGTAACGCCCTGCCAAGCAGAGGGTGGACACACTGGGATGGTTTCACACTGATCTATATAAACAGACTGGGAATGGAGGGATTATAAACACAGGCTCCAGTGGGGCCTCATCAAACACCTTCTTTCCTGGCCAGGGGAAGGGGAGTGATTTTATACTATTTATAATACAGGAGGACGTATTTTACAATATATTATATTTTATAACATAAAAATAATTTTATAATACTTATAACACAGTGGGGTGTATTTTATAATACATTATTATATATTTTATAATATAATAATAATTTTATAACATAGTACAAGGGGATGTATTTTATAGTATATTTTATGATAAAATAATTTTATAATATTTATAATACAGGGAGACGTATTTTACAAGATACCATATTTTACAATAATAATTTTACAATACTTATACTACAGGGGGATGTACTTTATAATATATTATGAATATTACGTTATTATTATATTCATAATAGACGGGATGTATTTTACAATTTATAATAATATATTTTATAATATAATAATAATTTTACAATATTAATACTACAGGGGATGTATTTTACAATATATTACAATATATTTGAAAATATAATAATTTTTTAGTATTTATAATACAGGGGGATGTATTTTACAATATATTGTAATATATTTTATAATGCAATAATAATTTTATACTATTTATAATATGGTGAATGTATTTTACAATATATGATGATATATCTTATAATATAATAATAATTCTATACTATTTATAATAGACGGTGTAATTTACAAAATATTATTATATATTTTATAATATAATTTTATAATATTTCTTCTACAGGGGTGTGTATTTTACAATATATTATAGAATATTTCAAGACATAATAATAATATCATAGTATTTATAATACAGGGGACGTACTTTATAGTATATTGTAATATATTTTATAATATAATAATAACTCTATAATATTTCTAATAGCGTATTTTGTATTTTATGATGAAATTATGATTATATTATAAAATATATTGTAATATATTACAATATATTATGTAATACATTTTATATAATATTGTAATATATTATGTATTATATAATATAATACATTTTATATAATATTGTAATATATTACAAAATTATAATACATTACAATATATTATATAATACATAAAAATAATTTTACAATACTTATAATACAGGGTGTGTATTTTACAATATATTGTAATGAATTATAAAATATTCATAATTTGGGGGATGTATTTTACAATATGTTATAAATTTTATAATAAAATAATTTTATAATATTTCTAATACAGTGGGATGTATTTTACAATATATTATAATACATTTTATAATAATAATGTTATAATATTTATAATACGGGGATGCATTTTACGATGTTATATTTTAAAATATAATAATTGTATCTTTTTTTACAAGGGTTGTATATTAAAATATATTATATTTCAGGATATTTATAATACTGGGTAATTTATTATACAATATATTCTATTCTATAATATAATAATAATTTTATAATATTTATAATACGGGGATGTATTTTACAGTATATTACATAATGTTTTATAATATAATAATAATTTTATAATATTTATAATACAGGGGGTGTGTTTTACAATCTATTATATTTTATAATAGAATAATAATTTTACAATATTTACAATACAGGGGGTGTGTTTTACAATCTATTATATTTTATAATAGAATAATAATTTTACAATATTTACAATACAGGGGGTGTGTTTTACAATCTATTATATTTTATAATAGAATAATAATTTTACAATATTTACAATACAGGGGGTGTGTTTTACAATCTATTGTATTTTATAATAGAATAATAATTTTACAATATTTACAATACAGGGGGTGCGTTTTACAATCTATTATATTTTATAATAGAATACTAATTTTACAATATTTTCAATACAGGGGGTGCGTTTTACAATCTATTATATTTTATAATTGAATACTAATTTTACAATATTTTCAATACAGGGGGTGCGTTTTACAATCTATTATATTTTATAATAGAATAATAATTTTACAATATTTTCAATACAGCGGGTGCGTTTTACAATCTATTATATTTTATAATAGAATAATAATTTTACAATATTTTCAATACAGCGGGTGCGTTTTACAATCTATTATATTTTATAATAGAATAATAATTTTACAATATTTTCAATACGGGGGGCGCGTTTTACAATATATTATATTTTATAATACAATAATAATTTTACGATATTCACAATACGGGGGGGCGCGTTTTACAATATATTATATTTTATAATACAATAATAATTTTATAATATTCACAATACGGGCGGCGCGTTTCACAATATATTATATTTTATAATACAATAATAATTTTATAATATTCACAATACGGGGGGCCGTTTCACAATATATCATATTTTATAATACAATAATAATTTTATAATATTCACAATACGGGGGGCGCGTTTTACAATATATTATATTTTATAATACAATAATAATTTTATAATATTTACAATACAGGGGGCGCGTTTTGCAATATATTATATTTTATAATACAATAATAATTTTATAATATTTACAATACAGGGGGCGTGTTTTACAATATATTATATTTTATAATATAATAATAATTTTATAATATTTATAATACAGGGGGCGTGTTTTACAATATATTATATTTTATAATATAATAATTTTATAATATTTATAATACAGGGGGTGTGTTTTACAATATATTATATTTTATAATATAATAATAATTTTATAATATTTATAACACAGGGGGTGTGTTTTACAATATATTATATTTTATAATATAATAATAATTTTATAATATTTACAATACAGGGGGCGTGTTTTACAATATATTATATTTTATAATATAATAATAATTTTATAATATTTATAATACAGGGGGCGTGTTTTACAATATATTATATTTTATAATATAATAATAATTTTATAATATTTATAATACAGGGGGTGTGTTTTACAATACAATAATAATTTTATAATATTTATAATACAGGGGGTGTGTTTTACAATATATTATATTTTATAATATAATAATAATTTTATAATATTTATAATACAGGGGGCGTGTTTTACAATATATTATATTTTATAATACAATAATAATTTTATAATATTTATAATACAGGGGGCGTGTTTTACAATACAATAATAATTTTATAATATTTATAATACAGGGGGTGTGTTTTACAATATATTATATTTTATAATATAATAATAATTTTATAATATTTATAATACAGGGGGTCTGTTTTACAATATATTATATTTTATAATATAATAATAATTTTATAATATTTATAATACAGGGGGCGTGTTTTACAATATATTATATTTTATAATATAATAATAATTTTATAATATTTATAATACAGGGGGCGTGTTTTACAATACAATAATAATTTTATAATATTTATAATACAGGGGGTGTGTTTTACAATATATTATATTTTATAATATAATAATAATTTTATAATATTTATAATACAGGGGGTGTGTTTTACAATATATTATATTTTATAATATAATAATAATTTTATAATATTTATAATACAGGGGGCGTGTTTTACAATATATTATATTTTATAATATAATAATAATTTTATAATATTTATAATACAGGGGGCGTGTTTTACAATATATTATATTTTATAATATAATAATAATTTTATAATATTTACAATACAGGGGGCGTGTTTTACAATATATTATATTTTATAATATAATAATAATTTTATAATATTTACAATACAGGGGGCGTGTTTTACAATATATTATATTTTATAATATAATAATAATTTTATAATATTTACAATACAGGGGGCGTGTTTTACAATATATTATATTTTCTAATATAATAATAATTTTATAATATTTACAATACAGGGGGCGTGTTTTACAATATATTATATTTTATAATATAATAATAATTTTATAATATTTACAATACAGGGGGCGTGTTTCACAATATATTATATTTTATAATATAATAATAATTTTATAATATTTACAATACAGGGGGCGTGTTTCACAATATATTATATTCTATAATATAATAATAATTTTATAATATTTACAATACAGGGGGCGTGTTTTACAATATATTATATTTTATAATATAATAATAATTTTATAATATTTACAATACAGGGGGTGTGTTTTACAATATATTATATTTTATAATATAATAATAATTTTATAATATTTATAATACAGGGGGCGTGTTTCACAATATATTATATTCTATAATATAATAATAATTTTATAATATTTATAACACGGGGGTGTGTTTTACAATATATTATATTTTATAATATAATAATAATTTTATAATATTTATAATACAGGGGTGTGTTTTACAATATATTATATTTTATAATATAATAATAATTTTATAATATTTATAATACAGGGGGTGTGTTTTACAATATATTATATTTTATAATATAATAATAATTTTATAATATTTATAATACGGGGGGCGTATTTTACAATTCATTATATTTTATAATATAATAATAATTTTATAATATTTATAATACAGGGGGTGTGTTTTACAATATATTATATTTTATAATATAATAATAATTTTATAATATTTATAACACAGGGGGCGTGTTTTACAATATATTATATTTTATAATATAATAATAATTTTATAATATTTACAATACAGGGGGTGTGTTTTACAATATATTATATTTTATAATACAATAATAATTTTATAATATTTACAATACAGGGGGTGTGTTTTACAATATATTATATTTTATAATACAATAATAATTTTATAATATTTACAATACAGGGGCGTGTTTTACAATATATTATATTTTATAATATAATAATAATTTTATAATATTTATAATACAGGGGGCGTGTTTTACAATATATTATATTTTATAATATAATAATAATTTTATAATATTTATAATACAGGGGGCGCGTTTTACAATATATTATATTTTATAATATAATAATAATTTTATAATATTTACAATACAGGGGGCGTGTTTTACAATATATTATATTTTATAATATAATAATAATTTTATAATATTTATAATACAGGGGGTGTATTTTACAATATATTATATTTTATAATATAATAATAATTTTATAATATTTATAATACAGGGGGTGTGTTTTACAATATATTATATTTTATAATATAATAATAATTTTATAATATTTATAATACAGGGGGCGTGTTTTACAATATATTATATTTTATAATATAATAATAATTTTATAATATTTATAATACAGGGGGTGTGTTTTACACAGTGAGGGGGTGGGGGTGGGTCTGTAACGCCCTGCCAAGCAGAGGGTGGACACACT
Organism: Carcharhinus amblyrhynchos; assembly: GCF_965287045.1. NCBI lineage: Eukaryota > Metazoa > Chordata > Chondrichthyes > Carcharhiniformes > Carcharhinidae > Carcharhinus > Carcharhinus amblyrhynchos. Next base: position 314,992 of record NW_027649893.1, read on the forward strand.
GGGATGGTTTCACACTGATCTATATAAACAAACTGGGAATGGAGGGATTATAAACACAGGCTCCAGTGGGGCCTCATCAAACACCTTCTCTCCCGGCGGGAGCCGGTTTGCTGCTGCTGCAAAATGGCGCCGGCTACTTCCCCATCCTCACCCTGAGGAGAAGGGGGGGCGGGGAAAGGGGAGAGAAACCCGGGGATTGGACCGCTGGAGGGGGCGGGCTCAGCGCTGGTGGGTCCAGGCGGCTGTCAATCAAGAAGGGCTCACTGATGACTGGTGCGAGTAGTTGTCCATCATTCGATGGCGGCGGTTGGTCGCGCACCCGATTGGTGGAGACCGCTCCCCCAGGCGCGATTGAGTCAACCAGTTGTCAATCGCCACGCAGACCTGTTCGGATTGGTCAAAGGTGCTGGTGGGGGCGGACTCAGCACCGATTGTGCCACGTGGATGTCAATCTATGGTTGTGTGGGGGAACCGAGCACCCGATTGGCGGGGCCGGCTCCCCTTTTGATATGATTGGGTCGCGTCGCTGTCAGTCACCAGCGGAGAGCGGTTGGAATTGGCGGGCGCTGCGCCCATTGGCAGTGCCCGCGGACCAATCGGCAGCGTGTAACCGCCCCGATGGGCGTGAAGACGTGCTTAGATTGGTCGAATTAGCTGTCGGTCAAGCCGCTGCGAGGAACTGATTGGTGGGAATGTGGGGGTAGGTTAGGGTGGATTGGCCATGTTAAATTGTCCCTTAGTGTCCAAAGATGTGTAGGTTAGGGTGGATTGGCCATGCTAAATTGTCCCTTAGTGTCCAAAGATGTGTAGGTTAGGGTGGATTGGCCATGCTAAATTGTCCCCTTAGTGTCCAAAGATGTGTAGGTTAGGGTGGATTGGCCGTGCTAAATTGTCCCTTAGTGTCCAAAGATGTGTAGGTTAGGGGGGATTGACCGTGCTAAATTGTCCCTTAGTGTCCAAAGATGTGTAGGTTAGGGGGGATTGGCCGTGCTAAATTGTCCCTTAGTGTCCAAAGATGTGTAGGTTAGGGGGGATTGGCTGTGCTAAATTGTCCCTTAGTGTCCAAAGATGTGTAGGTTAGGGGGGATTGACCGTGCTAAATTGTCCCTTAGTGTCCAAAGATATGTAGGTTAGGGTGGATTGGCCATGCTAAATTGCCCCTTAGTATCCAAAGATGTGTAGGTTAGGGTGGATTGGCCGTGCTAAATTGTCCCTTAGTGTCCAAAGATGTGTAGGTTAGGGGGGATTGACCGTGCTAAATTGTCCCTTAGTGTCCAAAGATGTGTAGGTTAGGATGGATTGGCCACGCTAAATTGCTCTTTAGTGTCTCAAAGATGTGTAGGTTAGGGTGGATTGGCCATGCTAAATTGTCCCTTAGTGTCCAAAGATGTGTAGGTTAGGGTGGATTGGCCGTGCTAAATTGTCCCTTAGTGTCCAAAGATGTGTAGGTTAGGGTGGATTGGCCGTGCTAAATTGTCCCTTAGTGTCCAAAGATGTGTAGGTTAGGGTGGATTGGCCGTGCTAAATTGTCCCTTAGTGTCCAAAGATGTGTAGGTTAGGGTGGATTGGCCGTGCTAAATTGTCCCTTAGTGTCCAAAGATGTGTAGGTTAGGGTGGATTGGCCGTGCTAAATTGTCCCTTAGTGTCCAAAGATGTGTAGGTTAGGGTGGATTGGCCGTGCTAAATTGTCCCTTAGTGTCCAAAGATGTGTAGGTTAGGGTGGATTGGCCGTGCTAAATTGTCCCTTAGTGTCCAAAGATGTGTAGGTTAGGGTGGATTGGCCGTGCTAAATTGTCCCTTAGTGTCCAAAGATGTGTAGGTTAGGGTGGATTGGCCGTGCTAAATTGTCCCTTAGTGTCCAAAGACGTGTAGGTTAGGGTGGATTGGCCATGCTAAATTGTCCCTTAGTGTCCAAAGATGTGTAGGTTAGGGTGGATTGGCCGTGCTAAATTGTCCCTTAGTGTCCAAAGATGTGTAGGTTAGGGGGGATTGACCGTGCTAAATTGTCCCCTTAGTGTCCAAAGATGTGTAGGTTAGGATGGATTGGCCACGCTAAATTGCTCTTTAGTGTCTCAAAGATGTGTAGGTTAGGGTGGATTGGCCGTGCTAAATTGTCCCTTAGTGTCCAAAGATGTGTAGGTTAGGGGGGATTGGCCATGTTAAATTGTCCCTTAGCGTCCAAAGATGTGTAGGTTAGGGGGTATTGGCCATGCTAAATTGTCCCTTAATGTCCAAAGATGTGTAGGTTAGGGTGGATTGGCCGTGCTAAATTGTCCCTTAGCGTCCAAAGATGTGTAGGTTAGGGTGGATTGGCCATGCTAAATTGTCCCTTAGTGTCCAAAGATGTGTAGGTTAGGGGCGATTGGCCGTGCTAAATTGTCCCCTTAGTGTCCAAAGATGTGTAGGTTAGGGTGGATTGGCCGTGCTAAATTGTCCCTTAGTGTCCAAAGATGTGTAGGTTAGGGTGGATTGGCCATGCTAAATTGTCCCTTTGCGTCCAAAGATGTGCAGGTTAGGGTGGATTGGCCATGCTAAATTGTCCCTTAATGTCCAAAGATGTGTAGGTTAGGGTGGATTGGCCATGCTAAATTGTCCCTTAGCGTCCATAGATGTGCAGGTTAGGGTGGATTGGCCGTGCTAAATTGTCCCTTAGTGTCCAAAGATGTGTAGGTTAGGGTGGATTGGCCATGCTAAATTGTCCCTTAATGTCCAAAGATGTGCAGGTTAGGGTGGATTGGCCATGCTAAATTGTCCCTTAGTGTCCAAAGATGTGTAGGTTAGGGTGGATTGGCCATGCTAAATTGTCCCTTCGTGTCCAAAGATGTGTAGGTTAGGGTGGATTGGCCATGCTAAATTGTCCCTTAGTGTCCAAAGTTGTGTAGGTTAGGGGGGATTGGCCATGCTAAGTTGTCCCTTAGCGTCCAAAGATGTGCAGGTTAGGGTAGATTGGCCATGCTAAATTGCCCCTTAGTGTCCAAAGATGTGTAGGTTAGGGTGGATTGGCCGTGCTAAATTGCCCCTTAGTGTCCAAAGATGTGTAGGTTAGGGTGGATTGGCCGTGCTAAATTGTCCCTTACTTTCCAAAGATGTGTAGGTTAGGGTGGATTCGCCGTGCTAAATTGTCCCTTAGTGTCCCAAAGATGTGTAGGTTAGGGTGGATTGGCCGTGCTAAATTGTCCCTTAGTGTCCCAAAGATGTGTAGGTTAGGGTTATTGGCCGTGCTAAATTGTCCCTTAGTTTCCAAAGATGTGTAGGTTTGGTGGATGCTCCTTTACTCCAAGCGTAACTGATTGAGAAAATCTTTGTGCACCCACCAACCCCTCCGACTGAGCCTCCGTGTGTCCCCTGAGCACCCTACACAGACTAATCACACGTCGCAGGCTAAATGCTTCTCAATTGCATTTATTGGAAAATGTAAGATTATACAGATGCAAGAGCAGTTCAGCATGCCTTCATGTTTGTCGCTGCACCGCCTGGTGTGTGGAATCCCTTGCTTTACTGTGATTCATTCAAAGCGCCTCTTTAGGTCAAAGCTTTCAGCGTTGCTGCTGCGATAGGGAGCCTCCACTGGAATGCCGGTTGAGGGAGTTGGGATCCGGGCCTGGAGGAGTGTCTGGAATTGGGTGACAGACAGTTCATTCGAACCTGATTGGCCTCTGGACCGAGGCTGATCGTGGCACCTCCACCCGGGTGTCATGGGCGATTCCGGAACCCTTGACGGGGTGTTGAGACGGTTGGGGGGGATGTTTGGGGGCGGGGTGTCCCTCTGATCGACCCCATTCTGAGGTGACCTGGTGACAAAGTATTGTTCTGATTTATTGTACCCGCTCCACGGAGATCAGAAGCCAGTCTGGGGGGTGGGGAATGGGAGTTTATCTCGATCCCCTCCGGTCAAATTGAGGGGCTGGTACCTTGGGCAGGCTGGCGTTTTTGGGAAGCAGGGACCAGGATTCTCCCGGAGGCAGGATCAGGATGGAGCAGAGGGGAGCGGGGACCGGCATCTTCAGTGGGTGGGGAGAGGAGAAGGAGGTGGGAGGGGAGGGGTAGCCACAAACGGGGACAGGGGGCAAAACCCCAGATCTCAGGCCAGTACGACCGAGGGAGGGGCCTCTTCCGCTGGAGGTGGAGTGGGGAAGACCGGGAGCAGGGTGGAATTGGCGGATCCCAGGTCGGGGGTAAAGGCAGGTCCGTCAGGCCGGGGTGCGTAATCCTGGCAGGTGGAACCCCCGAGGTGGGGACCACAGGTGAAGGTGTAGGAGTAGGTCACCTTGCCATAATTGAGGTAACAGGTCTTCTCGTGAGTCCCAGAGACCAGGGTCTCTTCACACTCGCCCAGCAGGTCATCCCTGCTGGTGGAGTCACTGTCCCAGACCTGGATTATTAATCTGAGTCCATTTCCTCCAATGACCTCCCCCAAGTCCAACTTGGTGTTCCAGTTGGGGTTGTTGTTGCCGGAGATGACCGAGGTCTGGGCTTTGGCCTGGCCGAACTTGACAATGACATAGCCATCCGTGCCACCAAAGATGTCACCCCAGAGGTCGCGGCCTTGCTTGACCCTCACTGTCAGCCTCCCGATGCCCTTCTCCTTGGGGCAGCACTGCCTGTCCACTCTCGTGTCCCCCGTGCAATAGCAGGAGCAGGTCTTCCTGTCCCGCCGGAACGAGCCAGCGGGGCATTGTGTGACCGCGCAGCTCTGGGCCAGGGCGTTGGTTCTGATGTACTCGCTGATGTAGTCCCTCAGGACGGGGTAGCGGGCATCGTTGGTGGGCAGGAGGTGGTGGAGGGGCTTCAGGCCGTAACTCACCACGCCCGGCTGTGTGTTCAGAGTGTCCATCCAGTGGGTGAAGGCCCTCCCAGCCCCCGGGGAGAAGATGTGGAACCACTTTGTGCAGTTGCCCCCAGATATTTCAGTCATCCGGTCAGAAAATACCTGGCTCATGCTCGCTCGGTGCGCCATCGAAGTGGCCAGTGCTTTGCAGCGCCTATAGCCCACCGACACTCCTATAAATCCCAACTGGACACCAGCTTCTGTCTTGAGGCAGTCGCTTACCTGCTCAGTGGTGGCGCCGGAGAATACCGCCTTGCAGGTTTGTATGGCCGTCACCACCCTGATGCGCCCACCCAGAGTAACGTCCTGGATGAAATGGGTGCCATAGGTTTGCACCAGGCACTTGTACTTGGCATCGTTTGTGTTGTTCCGGGTGTTCGGCAGGGCAGCCAGAGCTCGGGCAAATTTGGGACTCAGGCGTGGCTTAGTCTTCACTCGATACCGATATTTACGGCACAGGAACTCCTGTCTGGTGAAGCTGTAACGGTCCGACTTGGCCCGACTGGTGCCAAAGCCAGTCACCTTTGATCTGGACCCGGCAAACATCCAGTTGACGGTGGTGCCGGGCTTAGGACTCACCTTGAGGTCCATCTTCCAGTCATTGGAGATCATTGAGGTGGCGGACTTCAGCAGCTCTGCGGACGAGCGGTAGAGGCGGCTGGACATGGTATGCCGGCACTGCTGCTGCACCCTCCAGTCCACCAGCGAGAGGGGCAGCCACTGGCGGGTGCCAGGGAGAAGTTGGTTGCGGCAGAGGACGCAGCCGCCATTCGTGTTCCTCCAGGTCTTGACATCGATCACTGAGGCCGCCTTGCGCCGCAGGGTCACCACGTCGTAGCCGGACCCTGCCAGGCTGGCCCCCGGCACGTTGCGGGTATTGCAGCACTCCTCAGCACTGGCTGTCTTGCATCTACCGGACACTTTTCCTGCCAGGAGGCAGAGGAGGAGAAAACGGGCAACCCAGAGTCTTGTGACTGGCACCATGGCATTGAGGGCACAGCTGCAGAAAAACCTGAGAAATGGAGAGAAGATTGTTAGAGTGAGTCTCACCTTCATTGGTGCCTTTTGAAGAAGGAATTTTTGAATGCTTGGCTGAGCTGCTAATTTGACCAAAAGATTCTGCTCAGCAGGAGTTGTTGTCACAGCTATTAAGGGGAATCTGAACTCCATTTTGATTTAATAATGGGCTGTTAATATAATCATATTTTTGCCAATGGGTGGAGGGTGTGAGATACTCTTTGTTTCTTTTGACAGATTTTTGAGCAGCCCAATGTTATTGTAGGACTAGGGTGCTCAGGATATGCTTGTCAGTGGGTCGGTGATGGGGTATTAGTGAGTATGAGATGGTGCAGGGGAGTGACAGTGCAATGGGGAGTGACTGGTGGATATTGGGAGTGAGGGGTTAAAAGTGAGAGAATGGTTTGAGAATTGTGGGGGAGGTGGTTATGGGGGAGGTACGGTAGGGGTAATCCAGCAGAGTGAAACATGGGTAATGGGTTCTGAGGGTGGTTTGTAGAGTAGAGCAAAGAGTTCTGTCTCTCCAGGAGCCAGGCAGGGGAGAATGGCTACTGGGGATTCAGGAATATTCGGGCTGTATGGAACCTATGAGGTGGGTAGAAGGTATAGAGGGGGCATGAGGTTTCTCGATGGGTTGTCCGGGGACCTGAAATGGAAGGACTATAACAGGGCAATAAGGGGCTATGGCAGGGTGAGTGATGGATGGTGTCTGAGGTGGGTGGGGGGATGGTGACGGTGGAATCTTTGATTTTGATTTTAATTATTATTGTCACGTGTATCGGGATACAGTGAAAAGTATTGTTTCTTGCATGCTATATAGAGAAAGCATACTGTTCATAGAGTACAGAGGGGAGAAGGAAAAGGATTTGATTTATTATTGTCATGTGTATCGGGATACAGTGAAAAGTATTGTTTCTTATGCAGTATACAGACAAAGCATACTGTTCATAGAGTACAGATGGGAGAAGGAAAGGAGAGGGTGCAGAATGTAGTGTTACAGTCACAGCGAGGGTGTAGGGAAAGATCAGCTTAATGCGAGGTGGGTCCATTCAAAAGTCTGACAGCAGCAGGGAAGAAGCTGTTCTTGAGTCGGCCGGTACGGGACCTCAGACTTTTGTATCTTTTTCCCAATGGAAGAAGGTGGAAGAGAGAATGTCCGGAGTGCGTGGGGGTGTCCTAGCTTGTGCCAGCTGCTTTTCCTGAGGCAGCGGGAAATGTAGACGGAGTCAATGGATGGGAGGCTGGTTTGTGTGAAGGGACTGGGATACATTCACCACCCTTTTGTAGTTCCTTGCGGTCTTGGGCAGAGCAGGAGCCCAGACCGAGCTGTGATACATCCGGAAAGGATGCTTTCTATGGTGCATCTGTAAAGCTGGTGAGAGTTGTAGTGGACATGCCAAATTTTCTTAATCTTCTGAGAAAGTAGAGGCGTTGGTGGGACTTTCTTAACTATAATGTCGGCATGTGCGGACCAGGACAGGTTGTTGGCAATCTGGACACCTCAAAACTTGAAACTTGGATCTGGGTCAGTAATGGGGCATTGCAGGGTTGTGGTGGTATGCCTGTATTAGCTGTAGGGGGCATAGAGCAATGGCAGTTTGGGTAAATGGGACATGGGGGAAGCAGTGCTGGTGTTAGGAAGTAGGGGTGGGTGTGGGAGTAGGGGGTGTGGAGAAGTGTGGTGGGATACCGGGTATTGGTGAGGATAAAGAGAAGATGGGGGGTTTTGGAAGGTTAGGGAGTCACATAGATGAAGGACAGATAAAGGACTGTGGCACAAATGGGGGATAATGTGCACTGAAAAAATGATCCGAACAGCTCATAAATCTGTCAAAATGGACAACGTCACTTTCTCCTTAACGGCTAGGACAGCAGTTGACTCCGTTAGTGGGCTTGAAACTCAGCCAAGCATTCAAAGTAATGTTCCCAGGTGTAGTGATAGGAAGTGGGAACAGGGGTAGAAGAGAGTTGATGGGGGATGTGGAGGTGAGGGGCAGGGAGTTTGAATGGGAGTGATGGGTGTATAAGTGGTTTGAGGAGCTTAGGGGTCAGGAGGAGTTTGGGATGAGCAAGATGAGGGCAGGGGGTTATAGTGCACGTGGTGAGGTGGGCATAAAAGATGAGATATCTGGTGAAAGAATGGACGGGTGAGGCATTGTTCCTTAATTCGTTGTTCTTCGGGCAGTGTCGGGAGCGGGCAGCGGAGTGAGGTGGGTGCAGAGTGAGTGCTGCAAGGGCTTTGGCTCACAGGGCTTAGGCGAGAGCAGGCTTAGGCAAGGCGAGATACTGGTCCAATTTTTCCATCTGTGTCCATAATTCTGAGGGTGGTCAAATAAATGGCAGGGTCCTTGGGGAGACGCGTCAGCTGTGTTAGGTGCAATATGTGGGAGTTCCCGGAGACACAGCATCTCCGCAGAGTCCGCATCTGCACCAAATGTCTGGAGTTGCAGCGTTTGAGGGCCCGGGTTAGGCAACTGGAGCTGAGGCTGGAGGATTTGTTTTTAGTCAGGGAGAATGAGGTAAGAGTGAATAGGAAGCATGGTCATGTGGAGATCCCAGACCCTGGGGGGTGGGGGGAGGCGGTGGGAGGGGGGTGGGGTGATGGTGGGGGGGGTGGTGATGGGTGGGTTACAGTTAGGAAGGGGGGAAAAAGAAGAGGAGTAATGTTCCAAAGGCTACCCCAGGGGTAGTCTCCCAAAATATCAGGGGTAAGGCGACAACTGGGGTGGAAAAGGCAAGAGAGGAAGACCGGAATGCCTCAGAGGGAATGTGTCGGATTCAACTAATCCCCTAATAGATTCAACTGCTGTCCTAGCCGTTAAGGAGAAAGTGACATTGTTCATTTTGACAGATTTATGAGCTGTTCGGATCATTTTTTGCAGTGCACATTATGTGTCGGAGAGGGTAGAGGGGATTTTGAAGGGCCGACTGACCCAGGCGGATGTAATTATACACGTAGGAGAGAAGGACGTAGGAAGGAAGAGTAGGGGGGAAATACGTAGGCAGTTCAGGGAGTTGGGAGCCCCAGGCTGAAGTGCAGGGCCTCCAGGGTGGCGATCTCTGGGCTGCTGCCAGTGATGTGGGTATGCTGGCGTTGGACTGGCGTAAACACAGTAAAAAGTCTGACAACACCAGGTTTTAGTCCAACCTGGACTAAAACCTGGTGTTGTCAGACTTTTTACTCTGCTGCCAGTGCCCAGCAATAGCAGGGATAAAAATAATGAGATCCTGCAGCTGAATGCGCGGCTGAGGGATTGGTGCAGGACAGAGGGTTTCAGTTTTGTAGACCATTGGGAAGTCTTTGTGAGGGAAGGGCACTTGTACAAGTGGGATGGGGAGCATTTAAATGGGAAGGGGGCAAATATTTTAGCTGGGAGGTTAGCTGGAGTGTTTCGGCAGGGTTTAAACTAATATGGAGGGGGGGTGGGGAGGAGACAGGTAGCTCAGTAGGCACTGGGAGTGGGAGTGAGTTGGAGGTCAGGGTAAGTCTAGATGAGAGGAAAGTCTCCCAGGAGAAGGAGGATCCGAGTGGGCCTGAGGGTCTTCAGTGCATCTGTTTTAATGCGAGGAGTGTGACGGGTAAAGCGGATGAACTTAAGGCCTTGACGTTCGCGAGGAATTTAGATGTGGTGGCAGTGACAGAGACATGGTTAAAGGAGGGGCAGGACTAGCAGCTAAATGTTCCAGGGTATAAGTGTTTTAGGCGTGATAGGGGAGGGTTGAAAAGAGGAGGGGGAGTGGCCCTGTTAGTTAGGGAGCAGATCACAGCGGTGCAGAGGGAGGATAACATGGAGGGGTTGGACATTGAGTCTCTGTGGGTGGAGTTGAGGAATAGGAAGGGAGCGATTACTATGCTAGGGGTGTACTATAGGCCGCCCGATAGCCCGCGGGCAGTGGAAGAGGGTGTATGTAGAGAGATTTTGGATAAGTGTAGGAAGAATAGGGTTGTTGCAATGGGAGATTTTAATCTCCCTGGGGTGGATTGGAAGGTGCCTAGAGCCGGGAGTTCGGATGGGGAGGAATTCGTAAGATGTGTATTGGAAGGGTCCTTGGAGCAGTATGTAGATAGCCCGACTAGAGAGGGGGCGATACTGGATTTAGTTCTGGGCAATGAGCCGGGTCAGGTGGTTGAGGTTGTGGTAGGTGAACATGTGGCTAATAGTGACCACAACTCTGTCTACTTTAGGATACGAATGGAAAAAGATGAGAGCTGCCCTCAGGGGAGGGTGCTAAATTGGGGGAAGGCTAGATACAGCCGGATTAGGCAGGAGCTTAGGGAGACAGACTGGGATAGGATGTTGGAAGGCAAGACCACGTTAGGCATGTGGGAGTCTTTGAAGGGAAAACTGCAATGGGTGCAGGAAAGGCATGTGCCGGTTAGGAGGAAGGATGGGAAAGGTAGGATAAGGGAACCGTGGATTACGAGAGATATTGAGGACCTGGTTAGGAAGAAACGAGAGGCGTATGTCAGGTCTAAGCAACTGGGAACGGAGAGAGCGTTGGAGGAATACAGAGAGAGTAGGAGGGATCTCAAACGGGGAGTTAGGAGGGCAAAAAGGGGGCATGAAATGGCTTTGGCAGGTAGGATTAAAGAAAATCCAAAGGTGTTTTACTCCTATGTCAGGAACAAAAGGGTGGCTAGGGGAAAAATCAGTCCCCTCAGGGACAGAGGAGGGGAATTGTGTTTAGAGTCCGAGGGAATGGGGGAGATCCTGAATGAATACTTTGCGTCGGTATTCACACAGGAGAGGGGCTTGATGTCTGGTACGGTCTTCGAGGGAGCTTTAGACCAATTGAAGGAACTATCCATTACGAGGGAAGAAGTGTTAGGGTTTTTAGGTAGCATTAAAACTGATAAATCTCTGGGGCCTGATGGCATTTATCCCAGGCTGCTTAGGGAGGCGAGAGATGAAATTGCTGGGCCTCTGACGCAAATCTTTGTCTCTTCTTTGGACACAGGTGAGGTCCCAGAGGACTGGACGATAGCGAACGTTGTTTAAAAAGGGTAGGAGGGATAACCCGGGTAACTATAGGCCGGTGAGCTTAATGTCAGTGGTAGACAAGTTGATGGAGAGGATTCTTAGGGATAGGATGTATGAGCACTTAGAGCGTTGCGATCTGATTAAGGATACGCAGCATGGCTTTGTCAAGGGGAAGTCTTGCCTTAGGAATCTGGTGGAAGTTTTTGAGGAGGTGACAAAAACGGTCGACGAAGGACGAGCCGTTGATGTCGTCTATATGGATTTCAGTAAGGCGTTTGACAAAGTCCCTCATGGTAGGTTGGTAGAAAAGATTAAGGCTCATGTAATACAAGGCCAGGTATCTAGATGGGTAGAGAACTGGCTTGCTAAGAGGAGACAGAGTAGTAGTGGAGGAACATAAGAACATAAGAAGTAGGAGCAGGAGTAGGCCATCTAGCCCTTCGAGCCTGCCCCGCCATTCAGTAAGATCATGGCTGATCTGTCGCTGCTCAGTTCCACTTTCCCGCTTTCTCCCCATAACCCTTAATCCCCTCTCTTATCAAAAACCCATCAACCCGCGTCTTAAAAATATTTAGCGAGGCAGCCTCCACCACTTCAACGGGCAGAGAATTCCAGAGATTCACCACCCTTTGAGTGAAGAAGTTCCTCCTCAACTCCGTTCTAAACCGCCCCCCTTTTATCTTGAGGCTGTGCCCCCTAGTCCTACTGTCTTTTTTGAGCGGGAAGAGTCTCTCCACCTCTATCCTATCCATCCCATTCATCATCTTATACGTCTCAATGAGATCTCCCCTCATTCATCTAAACTCTAACGAGTACAAGCCCAGTTTATTCAGCCTCTCCTCATAGCTCAACCCCCTCAACTCCGGTATCAGCCTAGTAAACCTCCTCTGCACTCCCTCCAAGGCCAAAATGTCTTTGTGCAGGTGCGGTGCCCAAAACTGCACACAGTACTCCAGCTGCGGCCTCACCAATGCCCTATACAGCTGCAGCAAGACCTCCCTACTTTTATATTCAATCCCCCTCGCTATGAAGGCCAGCATCCCATTCGCCTTCCTGACCACCTGCTGCACCTGCAAGCTGGGTTTTTGCGACTCATGCACAAGGACCCCGAGGTCCCTCTGCACCATCGACTGCTGCAGTTTTTCGCCCCGTAAGTAATAGTCCTTCCTACCATTCTTCCTACCAAAGTGGACCACCTCACACTTGCCAACATTAAATTCCATTTGCCATTTCCTTCGCCCAGCCTATCTAGATCCTTCTGCAGACTCTCCACACCCTCCGCACAATTTGCCTTTCCCCCAATCTTGGTGTCATCAGCAAATTTCGACACCCTACACTCGGTTCCCTCCTCCAGATCATCTATATAAATGGTAAATAGCTGAGGCCCCAGCACCGACCCCTGAGGCACTCCACTAGTCACCATCCGCCAATCCGAATAGCACCCGTTGACCCCCACTCTCTGCCTCCTATTTGACAGCCAATCCTCTATCCACGCTAACACCCTACCCCCAACTCCATGTCCCTCGACCTTCTGCAATAACCTCTTGTGAGGTACTTTGTCAAACGCCTTCTGAAAATCTAGAAAGACCACATCCACCGGCTCTCCTCTATCCACCGCCCTAGACACATCCTCATAGAACTCCAGTAAATTTGTCAGACACGACTTCCCTTTAATGAAACTGTGCTGCGTCTGCTCTATCAAGCAATTCCCTTCAAGATGCCTCGCAATTTCCTCCTTAATGACAGATTCTAACATTTTACCTACCACAGACGTTAAACTAACCAGCCTATAATTCCCCGCCTTTTGCCTGGCACCCTTCTTAAACAACGGCGTAACATTAGCCGGTTTCCAATCATCCGGCACTTCCCCAGAATCCAGCGAGGGGTATTTTTCTGGCTGGAGGTCTGTCACTAGTGGTGTGCCGCAGGGCTCGGTACTGGGACCTCTTCTCTTTGTAGTGTATATAAATGATTTGGAAGCGGGAGTAGGTGGTGTGATCAGCAAATTTGCTGATGACACCAAGATTGGCTGGATTGGCGGGCAGTGAGGAGCAGTGTCTGGCAATACAGCGGGATATTGATAGGCTGGTTGATTGGGCAGATACGTGGCAAATGGAGTTTAATCCGGATAAATGTGAGGTGATGCATTTTGGCCGGAATAATGTAGGGGGGAGTTATATGATAAAGGGTAAGCCCGTAAGGAGTATAGAATCGCAGCGAGACCTGGGGGTGCAAGTGCACAAGTCTTTGAAGGTGGCAGTGCAAGTGGAGAGTGTGGTGAAGAAAGCCTATGGTATGTTAGCCTTTATAGGAAGGGGTATAGAATATAAGAGCTGGAGTCTAATGTTGCAGTTGTACAGAACGTTGGTTAGGCCGCATTTGGAGTACTGCGTACAGTTCTGGTCACCTTACTACCGGAAGGATGTGGAGACTCTGGAGAGAGTGCAGAGGAGGTTTACCAGGATGTTGCCTGGTATGGAAGGACTGGGGTATGAGGAAAGATTGAAGAAATTGGGGCTCTTTTCCCTTGAAAGACGCCGACTGAGGGGGGATCTAATAGAGGTATATAACATTATGAAGGATATAGATAGAGTAAACAGAGGTAAGCTATTTCCAGTACGAGGGGCCACAGGCTTAAGGTGAGGGGGGAGAGGTATAACACAGATATTAGAGGGAGGTTTTTCACACAGAGGGTAGTGGGGGTATGGAATGCTCTGCCAAGTAAGGTGGTGGAGGCAAACACGCTGGAGTTGTTCAGTTGTTACTTAGACAGGCAGATGAGTGGGTTGGAGATGGGTGGATATAGGAGATTGTTTTAAATAAGGTTCATTAGCGTTGGGGCGTCCCTGGTAATGTAAAAGGATGTGGTATGATACGAATGTTTTTCTCTTTTAATTCACAGGTTTTAAGTCGGTCCGCCTTGTTGTCCAACGAGGGGCAGACACGCGGTGGGTCGTACTTGGGCTGCTCTTGGTGGTTCGAGATTGGCCTAGTGCTTCATGTCATTAGTGTGTGCTTAAACTGGACCAGATACTGGGCAAGACGACAGCTCAGTGAGTATCACTGTTTGCTGTGCAGACACATGGATTTCGGTCGGTGTCTGTGGGAGTTTGCGCATTCTCCCCGTGCTTGCGTGGGTTTTCTCCGGATGCTCCGGTTTCCTCCCACAGCCCAAAGATGTGCAATTAGGCTGATTGGAGGGAATAAATTGTCCCTAAATTTGTTTCCCCCAATGTGGAATGCCACAAGGGTCATGGGTGGAGGGGGGACTGGTAATGCTAAAATGGTGGCGCAGGTTCGTTGGGCCGAAGGGCCTATTTCCCGGGCTGTTTTCGTTCTTTGTGCTTAGTTCTGAAACCACCCAGATCCCCTTAATTAGATTCCAGTCTGTAACTCACTCCCGGGTATCTGTTATTCTATATATAAACCACCCCGAACCCCTCCATAAGATTCCAGTCTGTAACTCACTCCCGGGTATCTGTTATTCTATATATAAACCACCCCGAACCCCTCGATTAGATTCCCGTCTGTAACTCACTCCCGGGTATCTGTTATTCTATATATAAACCACCCCAAACCCCTCGATTAGATTCCAGTCTGTAACTCACTCCCGGGTATCTGTTATTCTATATATAAACCACCCCGAACCCCTCGATCAGATTCCAGTCTGTAACTCACTCCCGGGTATCTGTTATTCTATATATAAACCACCCCGAACCCCTCGATTAGATTCCAGTCTGTAACTCACTCACGGGTATCTGTTATTCTATATATAAACCACCCCGAACCCCTCCATAAGATTCCAGTCTGTAACTCACTCCCGGGTATCTGTTATTCTACACAGAAACCACCCCGACCCCTTGATTAGATTCCAGTCTGTAACTGACTTCCGGGTATCTGTTATTCTATATATAAACCACCCCAAACCCCTCGATTAGATTCCAGTCTGTAACTCACTCCCGGGTATCTGTTATTCTATATATAAACCACCCCGAACCCCTCGATTAGATTCCAGTCTGTAACTCACTCCCGGGTATCTGTTATTTAATATATAAACCACCCCGAACCCCTCCATAACATTCCAGTCTGTAACTCACTCCCGGGTATCTGTTATTCTATACAGAAACCACCCCGACCCCTTGATTAGATTCCAGTCTGTAACTGACTTCCGGGTATCTGTTATTCTATATATAAACCACCCTGAACCCCTCGATTAGATTCCAGTCTGTAACTCACTCCTGGGTATCTGTTATTCTATATATAGACCACCCTGAACCCCTCGATTAGATTCCAGTCTGTAACTCACTCCCGGGTATCTGTTATTCTATATAAACCACCCCGAACCCATCGATTATACTCCAGTCTGTAACTCACTCCTGGGTATCTATTATTCTATATATAAACCACCCCGGGCCCCTCGATTAGATTCCAGTCTGTAACTCACTCCCGGGTATCTGTTATTCTATATATAAACTACCCCGGATCCCTCGATTAGATTCCAGTCTGTAACTCACTCCCGGGTATCTGTTATTCTATATATAAACTACCCCGGATCCCTCGATTAGATTCCAGTCTGTAACTCACTCCCGGGTATCTGTTATTCTATATATAAACTACCCCGGATCCCTCGATTAGATTCCAATCTGTAACTCACTCCCGGGTATCTGTTATTCTATATAAACCACCCCGAACCCATCGATTATACTCCAGTCTGTAACTCACTCCCGGGTATTTGTTATTCTATATATAAACCATCCCGAACCCATCGATTAGATTCCAGTCTGTAACTCACTCCCGGGTATCTGTTATTCTATATATAAACCATCCCGAACCCATCGATTAGATTCCAGTCTGTAACTCACTCCCGGGTATCTGTTATTCTATATATAAACCACCCCGCACCCCTCGATTAGATTCCAGTCTGTAACTCACTCCCGGGTATCTGTTATTCTATATATAAACCACCCCGAACCCCTCGATTAGATTCCAGTCTGTAACTCACTCCCGGGTATCTGTTATTCTATATATAAACCACCCCGAACTCCTCGATTAAATTCCAGTCTGTAACTCACTCCCGGATATCTGTTATTCTACATGTAAACCACCCCGAACCCTTCGATTAGATTCCAGTCTGTAACTCACTCCCTGGTACCTGTTATTCTCTATATAAACCATCCCGAACCCATCGATTAGATTCCAGTCTGTGACCCACTCCCGGGTGTCTGTTATTCTATATATAAACCATCCCGAACCCCTTGATTAGATTCCAGTCTGTAACTCACTCCCGGATATCTGTTATTCTATAAATAAACCACCCTGGACCCCTCGATTAGATTCCAGTCTGTAACTCACTCCCGGGTATCTGTTATTCTGTATACAAACCACTCCGAATCCTTCGATTAGATTCCAGTCTGTAACTCACTCCCTGGTATCTGTTATTCTCTATATAAACCATCCCGAACCCCTTGATTAGATTCCAGTCTGTAACTCATTCCCGGATATCTGTTATTCTATAAATAAACCACCCCGAACCTCTCCATTAGATTCCAGTCTCTAACTCACTCCCGGGTATCTGTTATTCTGTATATAAACCACCCCGAACCCATCGATTATACTCCAGTCTGTAACTCACTCCTGGGTATCTATTATTCTATATATAAACCACCCCGGGCCCCTCGATTAGATTCCAGTCTGTAACTCACTCCCAGGTATCTGTTATTCTATATATAAACTACCCCGGATCCCTCGATTAGATTCCAGTCTGTAACTCACTCCTGGGTATCTGTTATTCTATATATAAACTACCCCGGATCCCTCGATTAGATTCCAGTCTGTAACTCACTCCCGGGTATCTGTTATTCTATATATAAACTACCCCGGATCCCTCGATTAGATTCCAGTCTGTAACTCACTCCCGGGTATCTGTTATTCTACATGTAAACCACCCCGAACCCTTCGATTAGATTCCAATCTGTAACTCACTCCCGGGTATTTGTTATTCTATATATAAACCATCCCGAACCCATCGATTAGATTCCAGTCTGTAACTCACTCCCGGGTATCTGTTATTCTATATATAAACCATCCCGAACCCATCGATTAGATTCCAGTCTGTAACTCACTCCCGGGTATCTGTTATTCTATATATAAACCACCCCAAACTCCTCGATTAAATTCCAGTCTGTAACTCACTCCCGGATATCTGTTATTCTACATGTAAACCACCCCGAACCCTTCGATTAGATTCCAGTCTGTAACTCACTCCCTGGTACCTGTTATTCTCGATATAAACCATCCCGAACCCATCGATTAGATTCCAGTCTGTGACTCACTCCCGGGTGTCTGTTATTCTATATATAAACCATCCCGAACCCCTTGATTAGATTCCAGTCTGTAACTCACTCCCGGATATCTGTTATTCTATAAATAAACCACCCTGGACCCCTCGATTAGATTCCAGTCTGTAACTCACTCCCGGGTATCTGTTATTCTGTATACAAACCACTCCGAATCCTTCGATTAGATTCCAGTCTGTAACTCACTCCCTGGTATCTGTTATTCTCTATATAAACCATCCCGAACCCCTTGATTAGATTCCAGTCTGTAACTCATTCCCGGATATCTGTTATTCTATAAATAAACCACCCCGAACCTCTCGATTAGATTCCAGTCTCTAACTCACTCCCGGGTATCTGTTATTCTCTATATAAACCACCGCAAACCCCTTGATTAGATTCCAGTCTGTAACTCACTACCGGATATCTGTTATTCTATATATAAACGACCCCGAACCCCCCGATTAGATTCCAGTCTGTAACTCACTCCCGGGTATCTGTTATTCTCTATTTAAACCACCCCGAACCCCTCTATTAGATACCAGTCTGTAACTCACTCCCGGGTATCTGTTATTCTGTATATAAACCACCCCAAACTCCTCGATTAGATTCCAGTCTGTAACTCACTCCCGGTTATCTGTTATTCTCTATATAAACCATCCCGAACCTCTCGATTAGATTCCAGTCTGTAACTCACTCCCGGGTATCTGTTATTCTATATATAAACCACCCCGAACTCCTCGATTAGATACCAGTCTGTAACTCACTCCTGGGTATCTGTTATTCTATATATAAACCACCCCAAACCCCTCGATTAGATTCCAGTCTGTAACTCACTCCCGGGTATCTGTTATTCTATAAATAAACCACCCTGGACCCCTCGATTAGATTCCAGTCTGTAACTCACTCCCGGGTATCTGTTATTCTGTATACAAAGCACCCCGAATCCTTCGATTAGATTCCAGTCTGTAACTCACTCCCTGTTATCTGTTATTCTCTATATAAACCATCCCGAACCCCTTGATTAGATTCCTGTCTGTAACT
Source organism: Carcharhinus amblyrhynchos (assembly GCF_965287045.1). Classification (NCBI taxonomy): domain Eukaryota; kingdom Metazoa; phylum Chordata; class Chondrichthyes; order Carcharhiniformes; family Carcharhinidae; genus Carcharhinus; species Carcharhinus amblyrhynchos. The sequence goes on from NW_027649893.1 coordinate 333,198, forward strand.
CACTCCCGGATATCTGTTATTCTATAAATAAACCACCCCGAACCTCTCGATTAGATTCCAGTCTCTAACTCACTCCCGGGTATCTGTTATTCTCTATATAAACCACCGCGAACCCCTTGATTAGATTCCAGTCTGTAACTCACTCCCGGATATCTGTTATTCTATATATAAACCACCCCGAACCCCCCGATTAGATTCCAGTCTGTAACTCACTCCCGGGTATCTGTTATTCTATATATAAACCACCCCGAACCCCTCGATTAGATACCAGTCTGTAACTCACTCCCGGGTGTCTGTTATTCTATATATAAACCATCCCGAACCCCTTGATTAGATTCCAGTCTGTAACTCACTCCCGGATATCTGTTATTCTATATATAAACCACCCCGAACCCCTCGATTAGATACCAGTCTGTAACTCACTCCCGGGTATCTGTTATTCTCTATATAAACCACCGCAAACCCCTTGATTAGATTCCAGTCTGTAACTCACTCCCGGATATCTGTTATTCTATATATAAACGACCCCGAACCCCCCGATTAGATTCCAGTCTGTAACTCACTCCCGGGTATCTGTTATTCTCTATTTAAACCACCCCGAACCCCTCTATTAGATACCAGTCTGTAACTCACTCCCGGGTATCTGTTATTCTGTATATAAACCACCCCAAACTCCTCGATTAGATTCCAGTCTGTAACTCACTCCCGGTTATCTGTTATTCTCTATATAAACCATCCCGAACCTCTCGATTAGATTCCAGTCTGTAACTCACTCCCGGGTATCTGTTATTCTATATATAAACCACCCCGAACTCCTCGATTAGATACCAGTCTGTAACTCACTCCTGGGTATCTGTTATTCTATATATAAACCACCCCAAACCCCTCGATTAGATTCCAGTCTGTAACTCACTCCCGGGTATCTGTTATTCTATAAGTAAACCACCCTGGACTCCTCGATTAGATTCCAGTCTGTAACTCACTCCCGGGTATCTGTTATTCTGTATACAAAGCACCCCGAATCCTTCGATTAGATTCCAGTCTGTAACTCACTCCCTGTTATCTGTTATTCTCTATATAAACCATCCCGAACCCCTTGATTAGATTCCTGTCTGTAACTCACTCCCGGATATCTGTTATTCTATAAATAAACCACCCCGAACCTCTCGATTAGATTCCAGTCTCTAACTCACTCCCGGGTGTCTGTTATTCTATATATAAACCATCCCGAACCCCTCGATTAGATTCCAGTCTGTAACTCACTCCCAGATATCTGTTATTCTATAAATAAACCACCCTGGACCCCTCGATTAGATTCCAGTCTGTAACTCACTCCCGGGTATCTGTTATTCTGTATGCAAACCACTCCAAATCCTTCGATTAGATTCCAGTCTGTAACTCACTCCCTGGTATCTGTTATTCTCTATATAAACCATCCCGAACCCCTTGATTAGATTCCAGTCTGTAACTCATTCCCGGATATCTGTTATTGTATAAATAAACCACCCCGAACCACTCGATTAGATTCCAGTCTCTAACTCACTCCCGGGTATCTGTTATTCTCTATATAAACCACCGCGAACCCCTTGATTAGATTCCAGTGTGTAACTCAGTCCCGGGTATCTGTCATTCTATATATAAACCACCCCAAACTCCTCGATTAGATTCCAGTGTGTAACTCACTCCCGGGTATCTGTTATTCTCTATATGAACCACCCTGAATCCCTCGATTAGATTCCAGTCTGTAACTCACTCCCGGGTATCTGTTATTCTATATGTTACCCACCCCGAACCCCTCAATTATATTCCAGTCTGTAACTCACTCCCGGGTATCTGTTATTCTATATATAAACCGCCCCGAACCCCTCGATTAGATTCCAGTCTGTAACTCACTCCCGGCTATCTGTTATTCTGTATATAAACCATCCCGAACCCCTCGATTAGATTCCAGTCTGTAACTCACTCCCGGGTATCTGTTATTCTGTATATAAACCATCCCGAGCCCCTCGATTCGATTCCAGTCTGTAACTCACTCCCGGGTATCTGTTATTCTGTATGTAAACCACCCCGAACCCCTCGATTACATTCCAGTCTGTAACTCACTCCCGGGTATCTGTCATTCTATATATAAACCACCCCAAACTCCTCGATTAGATTCCAGTGTGTAACTCACTCCCGGGTATCTGTCATTCTATATATAAACCACCCGAAACTCCTCGATTAGATTCCAGTGTGTAACTCACTTCCGGGTATCTGTTATTCTATATATAAACCACCCCAAACTCCTCGATTAGATTCCAGTCTGTAACTCACTCCCGGGTATCTGTTATTCTATATATAAACCATCCTGAGCCCCTCGATTAGATTCCAGTCTGTAGCTTACTCCCGGGTATCTGTTATTCTATATATTAACCATCCCGATCCCCCCGATTAGATTCCTGTGTGTAACTCACTCCCGGGTATCTGTTATTCTGTTCTGTAACTCATCATTTCGTTTGTACTGTCTGTGCTGAGTCTGGTTTTTCGGCCTTGCGAACATGGGTAGTGCGGATGTAAGAATTGATTGTAGTGAAAGCTCTCTCTCTGAGTTCTTCCCATCTTTTTTACAGTTTTGACCTGGAGATATCTCACGACTCACCTCCACGGTAAATTCAGCGCTCCCCGACTCCCCCGTCTCAGTCTGCGATGTCGAGAATCTAAAGGTATGTGTTGTGTCGGATGGCTTAAATATCAACATTGTGATGGCCAGTGAACAGACCAGAATGCTGCAGTGAACGCCCTTTCACAGTTCCACCAAGTTTCTGGTGTGGGCACCAAGATCGCCAATTTTGTGGCGAAAGTCTTCCATCTTGGGTATGTTGAGGTGTGAGATTAACTGTTTGTGTGATTCACACTCAGGGATGCCTGATGGTGGTTCCTCTGTTGCAAAGGGTGAATGCATCAACACGTGATACAGCGGAATCTTTCTGTGCCCAGGAGGAGGGCGTAGAGAGACCAGGAGATTGGGACAATCTTGGACACATGGAGTGATACAAGGAACCCCTTCTCATTCACTCCTCCTCGAGACAATCCAAATCCCAAACCCCTTCCCTTTCACTCCCAAAGTTCTCAGTCCCAATGGACCCCCAACCCCTTCCTGTTCACTCCATACGTATACAATCTCAATGGACACAAACTACTTCCCATTCCGTCCCACTGTACACAATCCCAATCCCAAACCCCTTCCCGTTCACTCCCACTGGACACAATCCCAATGGACCCAAACCCCTTCCCGTTCACTCCCACTGTACACAATCCCAATCCCAACCCTCTTCCCGTTCACTCCCACTGTACACAATCCCAATGGACCCAAACCCCTTCCCATTCACTCCCATTGTACACAATCCCAATCCCCTTCCCGTTCACTCCCACTGTTCACAATCCCAATCCCAATCCCCTTCCCGTTCACTCCCACTGCCTGCAATGTGACCAGTGTGTGGAATTGTGATATTCAGACAGTCTGTAATGTTTCGAGCTTTGCAGAATGAAATGGAGTGATGTATAGAAAGAGACAATTCTATCTACGTGTCCGTGTGAATCTTTGGTAACACTGCAGTGGTAACACTGCCAGATCTCTATCTTCACTTGTGAAGAAAGCTCCGACAAAAGAACTTATCAGAAACCCAGTTGCTGGTCAGAATGGTTGTAAAGTTTGTAAATGTGAACACATGAAACTGCAGCACACCAGGAAAGGTTCTGGCTGCAGTCACCTCTCTTAAGGTAGAACAGGGAATAAGAAACTTGATAGGCAGAGAAACCAAGGACACAGGACGAGAGACAAAGAGATCGGGAGCAAGGCAAATGATGTTAAAAAGACAGGCTTAAAATCTCTGTGCCTTAACCCGCGGAGCATTTGCAACACAGTGGATGAACTAACGGCGCAGAGAGATGGAAACAGGTCCAAGGACACTGACTGGTGTCTCTCAGTCCCCTCTCTCTCTCTCTCAGGGAGATATCTGTACACTGACTGGTGTCTCTCAGTCCTCTCTCTCTCTCTCAGGGAGATATCTGTACACTGACTGGTGTCTCTCAGTCCCCTCTCTCTCTCTCAGGGAGATATCTGTACACTGACTGGTGTCTCTCAGTCCCCTCTCTCTCTCTCAGGGAGATATCTGTACACTGACTGGTGTCTCTCAGTCCTCTCTCTCTCTCTCAGGGAGATATCTGTACACTGACTGGTGTCTCTCAGTCCCCTCTCTCTCTCTCAGGGAGATATCTGTACACTGACTGGTGTCTCTCAGTCCCCTCTCTCTCTCTCAGGGAGATATCTATACACTGACTGGTGTCTCTCAGTCCCCTCTCTCTCTCTCTCAGGGAGATATCTGTACACTGACTGGTGTCTCTCAGTCCCCTCTCTCTCTCTCAGGGAGATATCTGTACACTGACTGGTGTCTCTCAGTCCCCTCTCTCTCTCTCAGGGAGATATCTGTACACTGACTGGTGTCTCTCAGTCCTCTCTCTCTCTCTCAGGGAGATATCTGTACACTGACTGGTGTCTCTCAGTCCCCTCTCTCTCTCTCAGGGAGATATCTGTACACTGACTGGTGTCTCTCAGTACCCTCTCTCTCTCTCTCAGGGAGATATCTGTACACTGACTGGTGTGTCTCAGTCCCCCCTCTCTCAGGGAGACAGTTCCTGTGTACAGATACACTGCCCTGTCTCTCTGAATGCTGGTATCCTTCATTGGAATGTGAGTGGGCCTTTTGCCTGGTTATGTTGGTGTCATGATGTGGGTATGCCGGCGTTGGACTGGCGTAAACACAGTAAAAAGTCTGACAACACCAGGTTTTAGTCCAACCTATTTATTTGATAATATACTCACAAGCTTTCGAGGGACACCCTCTTCGTCAGGTCTGTCTGAGGCCAGAACTCTCCATTCACCTGACGAAGAGGGTGTCCCTCGAAAGCTTGTGAGTATATTATCAAATAAATAGGTTGGACTAAAACCTGGTGTTGTCAGACTTTTTACTATGTTGGTGCCACCATTGTGTGTGTCCCTGCAGTTAACAGGGGGTTTGAGTTTAAGAGCCGTGGGGTTTTGCAGCAACTGTACGGGGCCTCGGTGAGACCACATTTGGAATATTGGGTTCAGTTCTGGTCCCCTCAGGATGTGGGAACATTGGAGAGGGGGGATTTACCAGGATGTGGCCTGGTTTGGAGGGCAGATCTGATGATGAAAGGTTGAGGGAGTTGGGGACTTGTCTCTCTGGAGCGCAGGAGGATGAGAGGCGACTTAGTAGAGGTTTAGAGAGGGGAATAGATAGAGTGGACATTCAGAGACTATTTCCTCGGGTGGGTGTAGCTGTTACTAGGGGGCTTAACTATCAGGTGGGAGATATCGGAGGGATATCCGAGGTAGGATCTTCACTCAGAGAGTGGTTGGGGTGTGGAATGCACTGCCTGCTGGGATAGTCGGATACTTTAGGAACTTTCGAGCGGTTATTGGATAGGCAGATGGAGCACACCGGAATGATAGGGAGTGGGGATAGCTCGATCATGGGTTCGGACATTTCTCGGCACAACATCGAGAGGCCGAGGGGTCTGTACTGTGCTGTTCTGTTCTATGTTAAAGGGCTTGTTTCTCAGTGACCTGCTGCGTAGCCTGAGGCCTGTCGCCTGTGGGGCTCAAACAGAAGTTTAGTAGGCCTGGAACCCCAGGCTTTCTTTCTGCTCTAAGCTGCAAAGCTGCCTTGTGTTTTCACAGGTATCCCAGAATAGATGTGGGAACTTGGCCTCTGAGATCCCTCCCTTCTCTGCCTTGACCGAGGTGTGACTCGCTGTCCCCCCAGCGTGTCAGCTCACTGCCTGCTTTTCTTGACATCCCTGGCCTGTGCTTTTGTTGCTGTCATGCTGTTTGTGGTTGGCGGGGCCTTGGTTAGCAGACAGCAGTTTCGAGCAATTTATCCGAGAGCTCGGGGTAAAAGGCTGATAGCCCTGTGTGCAAGGAGCTGGGCTGCTGAGGGCTCTTCGAGGGGCTGAGACGGTGAGGGTTAATGGAGGCCAGGAGGAGAGAGGGTCACTCGAAGCCTGGGACAGGAGAGGGTTAATCGAGGGGGCCCCGGGACGGTGAGAGGTAATGGTTACAAAGAACAAAGAAGATCAAAGAAGAAAAACAGCCCGGGAAACAGGCCCTTCGGCCCAACGAGCCCGCGCCGCCATTTTAACATTCCCCTCCACCCATGACCCTTATCTCTTATGGCCATCCACATTGAAGGAAACTAATTCAGGGACAATTTATTACCTCCAATCAGCCTAATTGCACATCTTTGGGCTGTGGGAGGAAACCGGAGCATCCGGAGAAAACCCATGCAAGCACGGGGAGAATGCGCAAACTCCCACAGACACCGGCCCAAATCCATGTGTCTGCACAGCAATCAGCGATAGTCACTGAGCTGTCGTCTTGCCCAGTATCTGGTCCAGTTTAGGCACACACTAACGACATGAAGCACTAGGCCAATCTCGAACAACCAAGAGCAGCCCCAGTACGACCCATCGCGTGTCTGCCCCTCGCTGGACAACAAGGCGGACCGACTTAAAACCCGTGAATGAAAAGAGAAAAACATCAGTATCAAACCACATCCTTATACCTTACCAGGGACGTCCCAATGCTAATGACCCTTATTGAAAACAACCTCCTATATCCACCCATCTCTAACTCAGTCATGTGCCTGTCTAAGTTACTCTTAAACAACTCCAACGTGCCTGCCTCCACCACCTTACTTGGCAGAGCATTCCATACCCCCACTACCCTCTGTGTGAAAAACCTCCCTCTAATATCTGTGTTATACCTCTGCCCCCTCACCTTAAGCCCATGGCCCCTTGTCCTACGTGACTCTATTATAGGAAATAGCTTAATAAGAACATAAGAACATAAGAAATAGGAGCAGGAGTAGGCCATCTAGCCCTTCGAGCCTGCCCCGCCATTCAATAAGATCATGGCTGATCTGTTGAGGCTCAGTTCCACTTTCCCGCCCTCTCCCCATAACCCTTAATCCCCTCTCTTATCAAAAACCCATCAACCCGCTTCTTAAAAATATTTAGCGAGGCAGCCTCCACCACTTCAACGGGCAGAGAATTCCAGAGATTCACCACCCTTTGAGTGAAGAAGTTCCTCCTCAACTCCGTTCTAAACCGCCCCCCTTTTATCTTGAGGCTGTGCCCCCTAGTCCTACTGTCCTTTCTGAGCGGGAAGAGTCTCTCCACCTCTATCCTATCCATCCCATTCATCATCTTATACGTCTCAATGAGATCTCCCCTCATTCTTCTAAACTCTAACGAGTACAAGCCTAGTTTATTCAGCCTCTCCTCATAGCTCAACCCCCTCAACTCTGGTATCAGCCTAGTAAACCTCCTCTGCACTCCCTCCAGGGCCAAAATATCCTTGCACAGGTGCGGCGCCCAAAACTGCACACAGTACTCCAGCTGCGGCCTCACCAATGCCCTATACAGCGGCAGCAAGACCTCCCTACTTTTATATTCAATCCCCCTCGCTATGAAGGCCAGCATCCCATTCGCCTTCCTGACCACCTGCTGCACCTGCAGGCTGGGTTTTTGCGACTCATGCACAAGGACCCCGAGGTCCCTCTGCACCGTCGCCTGCTGCAGTTTTTCGCCACGTAAGTAATAGTCCTTCCTACCAAAGTAGCTTACCTCTATTTACTCTATCTATACCCTTCATAATCTTATATACCTCTATTAGATCCCCCCTCAGTCGGCGTCTTTCAAGGGAAAACAGCCCCAGTTTGCTCAATCTTTCCTCATAACCCAGTCCTTCCATACCAGGCAACATCCTGGTAAACCTCCCCAATCCGGAACCGCCCCGGAATGGAGCTGCTGAATATGTGTCTGAATCCGGGGCGCTCCTGCTGCTGGAGGGGTGAGTTCCCAGATTCCCACAGCCCCCTGAGCCACATCAGGGGTGGGGGAACGGGGTGGGGGGGGGGGGCGTTGGGGGAAAGGGGAGGACAGCTCGTTCTCTGGGGGTGGGGGGGGAGGTCAGGACATTCTCTGGAGAGCAGGTAGTGACGTGTGTGGGTAGTGGGGGGGTGGATAAGGGGGACGGTGATGTGTGTGGGTAGTGGGGGGGTGGATAAGGGGGACAGTGATGTGTGTGGGGAGTGCGGGGATGGATAAGGGGGACAGTGATGTGTGTGGGTAGTGGGGGCGTGGATAAGGGGGACAGTGATGTGTGTGGGTAGTGGGGGGGGTGGATAAGGGGGACAGTGATGTGTGTGGGTAGTGGGGGGGGGGTGGATAAGGGGGACAGTGATGTGTGTGGGTAGTGGGGGGGGGTGGATAAGGGGGACAGTGATGTGTGTGGGTAGTGGGGGGGGTGGATAAGGGGGACAGCGATGTGTGTGGGTAGTGGGGGGGTGGATAAGGGGGACAGTGATGTGTGTGGGTAGTGGGGGGGGTGGATAAGGGGGACAGGGATGTGTGTGGGTAATGGGGGGGGTGGATAAGGGGGACAGTGATGTGTGTGGGTAATGGGGGGGGGTGGATAAGGGGGACAGTGATGTGTGTGGGGTGGATAAGGGGGTCAGTGATGTGTGTGGGTAATGGGGGGGGTGGATAAGGGGGACAGTGATGTGTGTGGGTAGTGGGGGGGGTGGATAAGGGGGACAGTGATGTGTGTGGGTAGTGGGGGGGGTGGATAAGGGGGACAGTGATGTGTGTGGGTAGTGGGGGGGGTGGATAAGGGGGACAGTGATGTGTGTGGGTAGTGGGGGGGTGGATAAGGGGGCAGGGATGTGTGTGGGTAGTGGGGGATGGATAAGGGGGACAGTGATGTGTGTGGGTAGTGGGGGGGGTGGATAAGGGGGACAGTGATGTGTGTGGGTAGTGGGGGAGGTGGATAAGGGGGACAGTGATGTGTGTGGGTAGTGGGGGGGGTGGATAAGGGGGACAGTGATGTGTGTGGGTAGTGGGGGGGTGGATAAGGGGGACAGTGATGTGTGTGGGTAGTGGGGGGGTTGGATAAGGGGGACAGTGATGTGTGTGGGTAATGGGGGGGGTGGATAAGGGGGACAGTGATGTGTGTGGGTAGTGGGGGGGTGGATAAGGGGGACAGTGATGTGTGTGGGTAGTGGGGGGGGGTGGATAAGGGGGACAGTGATGTGTGTGGGTAATGGGGGGGGTGGATAAGGGGGACAGTGATGTGTGTGGGTACTGGGGGGGTGGATAAGGGGGACAGTGATGTGTGTGGGTAGTGGGGGGGTGGATAAGGGGGACAGTGATGTGTGTGGGTATTGGGGGGGTGGATAAGGGGGACAGTGATGTGTGTGGGTAATGGGGGGGGTGGATAAGGGGGACAGTGATGTGTGTGGGTAGTGGGGGGGTGGATAAGGGGGACAGTGATGTGTGTGGGTAATGGGGGGGGTGGATAAGGGGGACAGTGATGTGTGTGGGTAGTGGGGGGGGTGGATAAGGGGGACAGTGATGTGTGTGGGTAGTGGGGGGGGTGGATAAGGGGGACAGTGATGTGTGTGGGTAATGGGGGGTGGATAAGGGGGACAGTGATGTGTGTGGGTAGTGGGGGGGTGGATAAGGGGGACAGTGATGTGTGTGGGTAATGGGGGGGGTGGATAAGGGGGACAGTGATGTGTGTGGGTAGTGGGGGGGTGGATAAGGGGGACAGGGATGTGTGTGGGGTGGATAAGGGGGACAGTGATGTGTGTGGGGTGGATAAGGGGGACAGTTATGTGTGTGGGTAGTGGGGGGGTGGATAAGGGGGACAGTGATGTGTGTGGGTAGTAGGGGGGGGTGGATAAGGGGGACAGTGATGTGTGTGGGTAGTGGGGGGGGGGTGGATAAGGGGGACAGTGATGTGTGTGGGTAGTGGGGGGGTGGATAAGGGGGACAGTGATGTGTGTGGGTAGTGGGGGGGTGGATAAGGGGGACAGTGATGTGTGTGGGTAGTGGGGGGTGGATAAGGGGGACAGTGATGTGTGTGGGTAGTGGGGGGTGGATAAGGGGGACAGTGATGTGTGTGGGTAGTGGGGGGGGGGTGGATAAGGGGGACAGTGATGTGTGTGGGTAGTGGGGGGGGTGGATAAGGGGGACAGTGATGTGTGTGGGGTGGATAAGGGGGACAGTTATGTGTGTGGGTAGTGGGGGGGTGGATAAGGGGGACAGTGATGTGTGTGGGGTGGATAAGGGGGACAGTGATGTGTGTGGGGTGGATAAGGGGGACAGTGATGTGTGTGGGTAGTGGGGGGGTGGATAAGGGGGACAGTGATGTGTGTGGGTAGTGGGGGGGTGGATAAGGGGGACAGTGATGTGTGTGGGTAGTGGGGGGTGGATAAGGGGGACAGTGATGTGTGTGGGTAGTGGGGAGTGGATAAGGGGGACAGTGATGTGTGTGGGTAGTGGGGGGGTGGATAAGGGGGACAGTGATGTTGGTGGTGGGGGGGCCATCGCTCCCCCTTTGTTTCCCCGGCTGCTCTCTCCGCTTTCTGTGGCTCGGGAGTGATGTGATGGCTTGTTTTTCACATTATTATCTAACTGTGCGTGCGCGGTTCAGAGCTCTGATCATTCCGGCAGCGCTAACCCCCACCCACTGTGCGAATGGGACCCACGATATTTTTTTTCAGGCTGAGTGTGTCTGGGGGTGTCTGAAAGCAGATTTCTGAGTCAGATCTGAATCACGCCCGGATTCAGCACTTCGAATGAAAATGGTAAAATCAGACCATTTAGTGTCCAAAGATGTGCAGGTTCGGGTGGATTGGCCATTCTAAATTGCCCCTTAGTGTCCAAAGATGTGTAGGTTAGGGGGGATTGGCCGTGCTAAATTGTCCCTTAGTGTCCAAAGATGTGCAGGTTAGGTGGATTGAACATGCTAAATTGCCCCCTAATGTCCAAACATGTGGAGGTTAGGTGGATTGGCCGTGCTAAATTGTCCCTTAGTGTCCAAAGATGTGTAGGTTCGGGTGGATTGGCCGTGCTAAATTGCCCCCTAGTGTCCAAAGATGTGTAGGTTCGGGGGGATTGGCCGTGCTAAATTGTCCCTTAGTGTCCAAGGATATGTAGGTTAGGGTGGATTGGCCGTGCTAAATTGTCCCTTAGTGTCCAAAGATGTGCAGGTTAGGTGGATTGAACATGCTAAATTGCCCCCTAATGTCCAAACATGTGGAGGTTAGGTGGATTGGCCGTGCTAAATTGTCCCTTAGTGTCCAAAGATGTGTAGGTTCGGGTGGATTGGCCGTGCTAAATTGCCCCCTAGTGTCCAAAGATGTGTAGGTTCGGGGGGATTGGCCGTGCTAAATTGCCCCCTAGTGTCCAAAGATGTGTAGGTTAGGGTGGATTGGCCATGCTAAATAGCCCCCCAGTGTCCCAAAGATGTGCAGGTTAGGGGGATTGGCCGTGATAAATTGTCCCTTAGTGTCCAAAGATGTTTAGGTTAGGGAGGATTGGCCATACTAAATTGCCCCTTAGTGTCCAAAGATGTGTAGGTTAGGGGGATTGGCCATGCTAAATTGTCCCTTAGTGTCCAAAGATGTGTAGGTTAGGGTGGATTGGCCGTGCTAAATTGTCCCTTAGTGTCCAAAGATGTGTAGGTTAGGGTGGATTGGCCGTGCTAAATTGTCCCTTAGTGTCCAAAGATGTGTAGGTTAGGGTAGATTGGCCGTGCTAAATTGTCCCTTAGTGTCCAAAGATGTGTAGGTTAGGGTGGATTGGCCGTGCTAAATTGTCCCTTAGTGTCCAAAGATGTGTAGGTTAGGGTAGATTGGCCGTGCTAAATTGCCCCTTAGTGTCCAACGATGTGCAGGTTAGGTGGATTGAACATGCTAAATTGCCCCCTAATGTCCAAACATGTGGAGGTTAGGTGGATTGGCCGTGCTGAATTGTCCCTTAGTGTCCAAAGATGTTTAGGTTAGGGAGGATTGGCCATACTAAATTGTCCCTTAGTGTCCAAAGATGTGTAGGTTAGGGTGGATTGGCCACGCTAAATTGTCCCTTAGTATCCAAAGATGTGCAGGTTAGGGTGGATTGGCCATGCTAAATTGCCCCTTAGTATCCAAAGTTGTGGAGGTTAGGTGGATTGGCCGTGCTAAATTGTCCCTTAGTGTCCAAAGATGTGTAGGTTAGGGGGGATTGGCCATGCTAAATTGCCCCTTAGTGTCCAAAGATGTGTAGGTTAGGGGGGATTGGCCATGCTAAATTGTCCCTTAGTGTCCAAAGATGTGCAGGTTAGGGTGGATTGGCCGTGCTAAATTGTCCCTTAGTGTCCAAAGATGTGTAGGTTAGCGGGGATTGGCCGTGCTAAATTGTCCCTTAGTGTCCAAAGATGTGTAGGTTAGGGCGGATTGGCCATGCTAAATTGTCCCTTAGTGTCCAAAGATGTGTAGGTTAGCGGGGATTGGCCATGCTAAATTGCCCCTTAGTGTCCAAAGATGTGTAGGTTAGGGTGGATTGGCCGTGCTAAATTGTCCCTTAGTGTCCAAAGGTGTGGAGGTTAGGGTGGATTGGCTGTGCTAAGTTGTCCCGTAGTGTCAGCGGGACTTGCAAGCGTGAATGCATGGGGTTACAGGAATCGGGTCTGGGTTGGATTGTGGTCAGTGCAGACCCGATGGGCCGAATGGCATCCTTCTGAACTGTAGCGATTCTATGATTTCCACCTGGGCAATGTCACTGTGACTGAGTCTGACTGAGTGTTTGTGGGGATTGGTGAGGGGAGGAGGGAGGAGATCGGTGTTGGGGAGATCCCATGATGAGGGCAGGGTGAAGACAAGACCACGTCGCGATACTGGGGGGTGGGGGGATTGTCGATAAGCCCTGACGGGGCTCACCCCGTGTGCAGCGGGAGGGCGACGAGGCCCAGAGTTTGCCAAACTGATACAAAACCAAACGGAGTACAAAACTAAAAGCTCCATATCTGATCGAGAACCAGCTACGGTAACCACGTGGCAGGGTCAGCTGGCCACACAAACAGAAATAGCTCTGCATCAGGCGATAGCCATCGCAGAGAGAGGCATCTTATCTGTTCAGCTCAGAGTCTGATCGCCTCTGAAGGGATTGGAAAGAGGGTAGCAGGTCAGCTCAGCTCATTCAGAAGGGCATTGCGACAAGAACCAGCTCTGGTCTCCACTCAGGAAACTCCAGAGGTACAATTTGTTCCAGTAGAGATAAGGAAACCCTCGTGGGATTGGTCCACAGGCCTCTTAACGGCCTCTTAATTGGTGGACACTAGGCCCACTCCGAGGACCAATGTGAGAAAGATACGGCCACAATTCTTGCCTTCTTTTGCTCAAGGCGATGTGGGGGTTAAACCCAGCATCCTCCTTCCTCTCTAATTGCTCTCTAATTCCTCTCTAATTGGTGAGCTGCCATCTTGAATCCGCTCCAGTCCCCCCACCATTAGTGGTGTAGGTACACTGGCAGCGCTGTTAGGGAGGGAGTTCCAGGATTTGGAGCCCAACCACAGTGAAGGAATGGCCAATATATTTCCAAGTCAGGATGGGGTGTGGGGAAGGGGCAACTGTTAGGCGATGGGTGTTCCCATGCTGCCACCCCCACACCACCCACCCCCCCCCCCCCACCCCCCCAACCCCCGTCCTTCTCGGTGGGTGTTGGGTTTGGAAGGTGCTGTGGAAGGAGCCTTGGCGAGTCGCTGCGGGGCATCTTGTAGACGGTACACACTGTGTGTGTGTGTGTGTGGGGGTGGTGGAGGGAGTGAGTGTTTGTGGTTAGTGTGTCGATCGATCGGGGAGGGGGGGGTGCTGCTTTGTCCTGGACGGTGTCGAGCTTCTCGAGTGTTGTTGGGAGCCGTCCAGGCGAGTGGGGAGAGCGTCCCATCACACTCCTGACTGGTGTCCTTGTGGATGGTGGGACAGGCTTTGGGAAGGGGGGGAGGGGGAGTCAGGAGGTGAGTTACTCTCCGCAGGATCCCCAGCCTCTGACCTGCTCTGGGAGACACAGTATTGATATGGCTGGGACCCAGTTCAGTTTCTGGGCAATGGGAACCCCCAGGATGTGGGGGAGTGGGGGTTCAGCGATGGTGATGGAACTGAACGTGGGGGAGATGGTGAGATTCCCTCTTGTAGACGGGTGTTGCCTGGCACTAGTGTGTGTGTGTGTGTGTGTGTGTGTGTGTGTGTGTGTGTGTGTGTGTGTGTGTGTGTGTGTGTGTGTGTGTGTGTGGAGTATCTGAGGAGTGTACTCCCTCAGCACTGACCCTCCCACAGTGCGGAACTCCCTCAGCACTGACCCTCCCACAGTGCGGGACTCCCTCAGCACCGACCCTCCCACAGTGCGGGACTCCCTCAGCACCGACCTTCCCACAGCGCGGCACTCCCTCAGCACCGACCCTCCCACAGTGCGGGACTCCCTCAGCACCGACCCTCCCCACAGTGTGGGACTCCCTCAGCACCGACCCTCCCACAGTGCGGGACTCCCTCAGCACTGACCCTCCCACAGTGCGGGACTCCCTCAGCACCGACCCTCCCACAGTGCGGGACTCCCTCAGCACCGACCTTCCCACAGCGCGGCACTCCCTCAGCACCGACCCTCCCACAGTGCGGCGCTCCCCCAGCACTGACCCTCCCACAGTGTGGGACTCCCTCAGCACCGACCCTCCCACAGTGTGGGACTCCCTCAGCACCGACCCTCCCACAGTGCGGGGCTCCCTCAGCACCGACCTTCCCACAGCGCGGCACTCCCTCAGCACTGACCCTCCCACAGTGCGGGACTCCCTCAGCACCGACCTTCCCACAGTGCGGCACTCCCTCAGCACCGACCCTCCCACAGTGCGGGACTCCCTCAGCACCGACCCTCCCACAGTGCGGCGCTCCCTCAGCACCGACCCTCCCACAGTGCGGGACTCCCTCAGCACCGACCCTCCCACAGTGCGGGACTCCCTCAGCACTGACCCTCCCACAGTGCGGCGCTCCCTCAGCACTGACCCTCCCACAGTGCGGGACTCCCTCAGCACTGACCCTCCCACAGTGCGGGACTCCCTCAGCACTGACCCTCCCACAGTGCGGGACTCCCTCAGCACCGACCTTCCCACAGCGCGGCACTCCCTCAGCACCGACCCTCCCACAGTGCGGGACTCCCTCAGCACCGACCTTCCCACAGTGCGGCACTCCCTCAGCACCGACCCTCCCACAGTGCGGGACTCCCTCAGCACCGACCCTCCCACAGTGCGGGACTCCCTCAGCACTGACCCTCCCACAGTGCGGGACTCCCTCAGCACTGACCCTCCCACAGTGCGGCGCTCCCTCAGCACTGACCCTCCCACAGTGCGGGACTCCCTCAGCACTGACCCTCCCCACAGTGCGGGACTCCCTCAGCACTGACCCTCCCACAGTGCGGCGCTCCCTCAGCACTGACCCTCCCACAGTGCGGGACTCCCTCAGCACTGACCCTCCCACAGTGCGGGACTCCCTCAGCACTGACCCTCCCACAGTGCGGGACTCCCTCAGCACCGACCCTCCCACAGTGCGGGACTCCCTCAGCACTGACCCTCCCACAGTGCGGGACTCCCTCAGCACCGACCCCCCCACAGTGCGGGACTCCCTCAGCACCGACCCTCCCACAGTGCGGGACTCCCTCAGCACTGACCCTCCCACAGTGCGGCGCTCCCTCAGCACCGACCCTCCCACAGTGCGGGACTCCCTCAGCACTGACCCTCCCACAGTGCAGGACTCCCTCAGCACTGACCCTCCCACAGTGCGGCGCTCCCTCAGCACTGACCCTCCCACAGTGCGGCGCTCACTCAGCACCGACCCTCCCACAGTGCGGGACTCCCTCAGCACTGACCCTCCCACAGTGCGGGACTCCCTCAGCACTGACCCTCCCACAGTGCGGGACTCCCTCAGCACTGACCCTCCCACAGTGCGGCGCTCCCTCAGCACCGACCCTCCCACAGTGCGGGACTCCCTCAGCACTGACCCTCCCCACAGTGAGGGACTCCCTCAGCACTGACCCTCCCACAGTGCGGGACTCCCTCAGCACTGACCCTCCCACAGTGCGGGACTCCCTCAGCACCGACCCTCCCACAGTGCGGGACTCCCTCAGCACTGACCCTCCCACAGTGTGGCACTCCCTCAGCACCGACCCTCCCACAGTGCGGGACTCCCTCAGCACTGACCCTCCCACAGTGCGGGACTCCCTCAGCACCGACCCTCCCACAGTGCGGGACTCCCTCAGCACTGACCCTCCCACAGTGCGGGACTCCCTCAGCACCGACCCTCCCACAGTGCGGCGCTCCCTCAGCACTGACCCTCCCACAGTGCGGGACTCCCTCAGCACCGACCCTCCCACAGTGCGGGACTCCCTCAGCACTGACCCTCCCACAGTGCGGGACTCCCTCAGCACCGACCCTCCCACAGTGCGGCGCTCCCTCAGCACTGACCCTCCCACAGTGCGGCGCTCACTCAGCACCGACCCTCCCACAGTGCGGGACTCCCTCAGCACTGACCCTCCCACAGTGCGGCGCTCCCTCAGCACGGAGCCTCCCACAGTGCAATTGTGGAGAATAACTCGGCTAACATTGTCTACCTGATACGCTGCAGGAAAGGATGTCCCGGGGCATGGTACATTGGGGAGACCATGCAGACACTACAACAGATGAATGAACACTCGACAGTCAACTGGCGAGACTGTTCCCTTCCTGTTGGCGAACACTTCACGGGAATTCGTCCTCTGATCTTCGGGTAAACGTTCTCCAAGGCGGCCTTTGTGACACACGACAGCGCAGAGTCGCTGAGCAGAGACTGATAGCCAAGTTCCACACACACGAGGACGGCCTCAACCGGGACCTTGGGTTCCTGTCGCACTATCTGTAACCCCCATGACTTGCCTGGGCTTGTAAAATCTCACTCACCGTCCTGTCTGGAGACAATACACATCTCTTTAACCCTCTGCTTAACACTCTCTCCACTCACACTGTCTGTACCTTTGAGACTTGATTTCCTGTAAAGACTCCAACCATTGTTCTGTAAATTGAGTTTGTGTTTTATACGCCCTGTTTGTGAACACAGCTCACTCTCACCTGACGAAGGAGCGACGCTGTGAAAGTTGTGGCTTGTGCTCTGAAACAAACCTGTTGGACTTTAACCTGGTGTTGTGAGACTTCTTACTGGTGGGGTCCAGGCAGGCACCGGTGGTGTGAAGTGAAGGGGTAGGTTGACGTAGAGATATATCTGATGTGTGAAACCTCTACCCGTGTCTCTGTCTGCTTCTGATGGTGGCTGAGGTTTCTCTCAGTTTCCCACACGGGAGGGTGGTGGACTCAGAGGGGCAGAGGAATGGAGAAGAGTGGTTGACACCTCGCCATGTGCTCTCGCCCTCCTCTCTCCTCACGCTCGATACAGGTGCTGGAACTGTATCTGTCCTCCTCACCGTGGTCAGCAGAACCTCGACTCTGTCCCATATCAAGCAAACTGATGAGTCATAAACTCTGTCACATCCTCCTGATAGCTCAGTCCCCAAAGTTATCAACAGACTCCCTCTTTAACAGGAGTCCCTGACGGAGAGACTCCCTCTTTAACAGGGGTCCCTGACAGAGAGACTCCCTTTTTAACAGGGGAGTCCCTGATGGAGAGACTCCCTCTTTAACAGGAGTCCCTGACGGAGAGACTCTCTCTTTAACAGGGAGTCCCTGATGGAGAGACTCCCTTTTTAACAGGGGAGTCCCTGACAGAGAGACTCCCTCTTTAACAGGAGTCCCTGACAGAGAGACTCCCTCTTTAACAGGGGTCCCTGACAGAGAGACTCCCTCTTTAACAGGAGTCCCTGACAGAGAGACTCCCTCTTTAACAGGGGTCCCTGACAGAGAGACTCCCTCTTTAACAGAGAGTCCCTGACGGAGAGACTCCCTCTTTAACAGAGAGTCCCTGATGGAGAGACTCCCTCTTTAACAGGGGAGTCCCTGACGGAGAGACTCCCTCTTTAACAGGGGAGTCCCTGACGGAGAGACTCCCTCTTTAACAGTGGAGTCCCTGACGGAGAGACTCCCTCGTTAACAGGGGAGTCCCTGACGGACAGACTCCCTCTTTAACAGGAGTCCCTGAAGGAGAGACTCCCTCTTTAACAAGGGTCCCTGACAGAGAGACTCCCTCTTTAACAGTGGAGTCGCTGACGGAGAGAATCCCTCTTTAACCGGGATCTTTAACATCCTCTTTAACAGTAATTGTCACACTCAGGACTAATGTCTTCATCAAACACTTCTACTGTCCAAGAGTTAACTGAAGGTCGAAATAACTATTTTAGCAACGTTAACTCTCCAAGCCCAAATATCTCGATAGCACAGGGACTCCACTCCACGTTTATACCCCGCTCAAGACATTCCCTCTCATTTCCAGCCTTTGAGACTTCCATTGTTTCTCCAGCCATCAATACATGGTGTGCCACAGCCCTCAGAAATTCACTCCGGTTCGCCTCAGAGCTCTAGTAATTCGCCGAGCTGTGGGGGCAGTTCCTCAGGGCTCTTACACTCAGCACCAGCTAGGTTGGTGACCCTTGCAGAGCTGGCGAGGCACCGAGCGACTCTGGGCACCCGAGCCCATTGCAAGGGCCTCAGTGCCTCCCACTTGACTGACTCCCAATCACGAAACACCCCAGTGTCATCATCTGTCCATTTGGGTTCTGCTGTCAGCTGGATCTGAGCACATAGGGCTTGGCAGCTTTCACCTCCTCTTTCTTCCCCTCTTTCTCACCCTTTGTCTTTCTCCCTCCCTCTCCATATCTCTCTCACTCTCTCTGTCTCTCTCTCTCTCTCTGTCTCTCTCTCTCTCTGTCTCTCTCTCTCTCTCTCTCTCTCTCTGTCTCTCTCTGTCTCTCTCTCTGTCTCTCTCTCTCTCTGTCTCTCTCTCTCTCTCTCTGTCTCTCTCTCTCTCTCTCTGTCTCTCTCTCTCTTTGTCTCTCTCTCTCTCTGTCTCTGTCTCTCTCTGTCTCTCTGTCTCTGTCTCTCTCTCTCTCTCTCTCTCTCTGTCTCTCTCTCCCTCTCTGTCTCCTTCTGTCTCTCTCTCTCTCTCTGTCTCTCTCTGCCTCCCTCTCTCTGTCTCTCTCTAGACACTAAATAGACTGGGTCTGTATTCGTTGGAGTTTAGAAGGATGAGGGGGGATCTTATAGAGACGTATAAGATGATGAATGGGATGGATAGGATAGAGGTGGAGAGACTCTTCCCGCTCAGAAAGGACAGTAGGACTAGGGGGCACAGCCTCAAGATAAAGGGGGGGCGGTTTAGAACGGAGTTGAGGAGGAACTTCTTCACTCAAAGGGTGGTGAATCTCTGGAATTCTCTGCCCGTTGAAGTGGTGGAGGCTGCCTCGCTAAATATATTGAAGTCCCAGGTAGATAGGTTTCTGATAGACTGGGGAGAGAGCGGGAAAGGGGAACTGATCCACTATCAGATCAGCCACGATCTTATTGAATGGCGGGGCAGGCTCGAGGGACTAGATGGCCTACTCCTGCTCCTATTTCTTATGTTCTTATTCCTCTCTCTGTCTCTCTCTCAAAGAACAAAAACAGCCCGGGAAACAGGCCCTTCGCCCAATGAGCCCGCGCCGCCATCTTAACACCACCAGTACCACCCCCCGCTCCACCCATGACCCCTATCCAATGTTTTATGGCCATCCACATTGAAGGAAACTAATTTAGGGACAATTTATTCCTGCCAATCAGCCTAACAGCACATCTTTGGGGTGTGGGAGGAAACCGGAGCATCCGGAGAAAACCCACGCAGGCACGGGGAGAATGCGCAAACTCCCACAGACACCGGCCCAAATCCATGTGTCTGCACAGCAATCAGTGATAGTCACTGAGCTGTCGTCTTGCCCAGTATCTGGTCCAGTTTAGGCACACACTAACGACATGAAGCACTCGGCCAATCTTGAACAACCAAGAGCAGCCCCAGTACGACCCATCGCGTGTCTGCCCCTCGTTGATCAACAAGGCGGACCGACTTAAAACCTGTGAATGAAAAGAGAAAAACATTATTATCATACTATACCCATTTACATTACCAGGGACGTCCCAATGCTAATGACCCTTATTTAAAACAATCTCCTATATCCACCCATCTCCAACCCACTCATGTGCCTGTCTAAGTAACAGCTGAACAACTCCAGCGTGTTTGCCTCCACCACCTTACTTGGCAGAGCATTCCATACCCCAACTACCCTCTGTGTGAAAAACCTCCCTCTAATATCTGTGTTATACCTCTCCCCCCTCACGTTAAGCCTGTGGCCCCTGGTACTGTGTGTCTCTAACATAGGAAATAGCTTACCTCTGTTTATCTATACCCTTCATAATCTTATATACCTCTATTAGATCCCCCCTTTCTCCCTCTCTCTCTGTCTCTCTCTCTCTCTGTCTCTCTTTCTCTCTCTGTCTCTCTCTCTCTGTCTCTCTCTCTGTCTCTCTCTCTCTCTCTGTCTCTCTCTCTCTCTCTCTTTCTCTGTCTGTCTGTCTCTGTCTCTCTCTCTCTGTCTCTGTCTCTCTCTCTCTGTCTCTCTCTCAGTTTCTGTTTCTCCTTCTGTCTCTCTCTCTCTCTGTCTCTCTCTGCCTCCCTCTCTCTGTCTCTCTCTCTAGACACTAAATAGACTGGGTCTGTATTCGTTGGAGTTTAGAAGGATGAGGGGGGATCTTATAGAGACGTATAAGATAATGAAGGGGATGGATAGGGTAGAGGTAGAGAGATTCTTCCTGCTCAGAAAGGACAGTAGGACTAGAGGGCACAGCCTCAAGATAAAGGGGGGGGCAGTTTAGATCGGAGTTGAGGAGGAACTTCTTCACTCAAAGGGTGGTGAATCTCTGGAATTCTCTGCCCGTTGAAGTGGTGGAGGCTGCCTCGCTAAATATATTGAAGTCCCGGGTAGATAGGTTTCTGATAGACAGGGGAGAGAGCGGGAGAGTGGAACTGATCCACTTCAGATCAGCCATGATCTTATTGAATGGCGGGGCAGGCTCGAGGGGCTAGATGGCCTACTCGTGATCCTATTTCTTATGTTCTTATTCCTCTCTCTGTCTCTCTCTCAAAGAACAAAAACAGCCCGGGAAACAGGCCCTTCGCCCAATGAGCCCGCGCCGCCATCTTAACAACACCAGTACCACCCCCCGCTCCACCCATGACCCTTATCTATTGTTTTATGGCCATCCAGATTGAGGGAAACTGATTTAGGGACAATTTATTCCTGCCAATCAGCCTAACAGCACATCTTTGGGGTGTGGGAGGAAACCGGAGCCTCCGGAGAAAACCCACGCAGGCACGGGGAGAATGTGCCAACTCCCACAGACACCGGCCCAAATCCATGTGTCTGCACAGCAATCAGTGATAGTCACTGAGCTGTCGTCTTGCCCAGTATCTGGTCCAGTTTAGGCACACACTAACGACATGAAGCACTAGGCCAATCTCGAACAACCAAGAGCAGCCCCAGTACGACCCATCGCGTGTCTGCCCCTTGCTGGACAACAAGGCGGACCGACTTAAAACCTGTGAATGAAAAGAGAAAAACATTTGTATCATTCTATACCCATTTACATTACCAGGGATGTCCCAATGCTAATGACCCTTATTTAAAACAATCTCCTATATCCACCCATCTCCAACCCACTCATGTGCCTGTCTAAGTAACAGCTGAACAACTCCAGCGTGTTTGCCTCCACCACCTTACTTGGCAGAGCATTCCATACCCCCACTACCCTCTGTGTGAAAAACCTCCCTCTAATATCTGTGTTATACCTCTCCCCCCTCACCTTAAGCCTGTGGCCCCTGGTACTGTGTGTCTCTAACATAGGAAATAGCTTACCTCTGTTTATC